>NC_073306.1:1603943-1903943 GCF_027595985.1 Sorex araneus | reverse complement strand
GGGGGTCTTGCCCCCGATCTGCTGTGGGCCTCTCTGAACTTCCACCCCCAGGGGTCATCCGAGGACTCAGTTTCTCTCCCTCGTGTGTTTTGGGCTGTGGGGGGCCAGCGGGGTGGAGGGCGAGGCTCCCCGTGCTAGCCTCCCGCGTCCCGTGGGGCCTGTTGGGGCCACACGAGGTCCGGCGGCAGACCCCCTGCCCGTGTGCCTCGGAGCCCCCAGGCCGGACGGGGCCTGTTGGTGCTGGCCTGTGGCAGGGGCAGCCCAAGCCGGGCCCCGCCCTCCCCGCCACGTCCTGGGTTCCAGCACGCGTGTCCAGGCCCCATAGGCAGAGCCCGAGCCAGGGGTGTGTCGTGCCGGGCGGGCAGGGCCGGGCGGGCGAGGCCCCGAGAGCCCAGGTGCGGCTGCACTGTGGCCCCCTGCCAGGACACGCGCGGACACGCGCGGGGCTGGTGCCCCCCGGCGCGTAGGCAGCTCCCGCAGAGGGCACCCTGGGCGCCTAGGGCCGAGAGGCACCGCCCAAATCTGGGCGCGAGGCCAGGCGGCTCGGGGCACCCCCGCCTGAGGAAGGGGCCGGCCCGGCTCTACCCCAGGGATGGAGGCAGGAGCCGAGGCTGAGTCGGTCGCTGGTGACCAGCCGTGGAACGAGGTCCCCGAGACCCCCAGCGGGGTGGGCAGGCCCGGGCAGACAGTCTCGGTGGTCTGCCTCGTCTCTGCTCCTGGACGGCCGGGCACCGGGCGGGAGGCGGGGGACGCTGTCCTCGGGGTGGGGTGGGGCGGCCTGACACCCGCGGCTCCGAATTCCTTGCTGTGGCCCCGGTGCCCCCTTCAGTGGGCCCAGGGCCTGGCGCCTCTGTTGGAACTCAGCTTCCACGTGGGTTTTTTTTTTTTCTGAGGGGACCACACCTGGCAGTGCTCAGGGGTCACTCCTGGTGGTGCTTGGGGGACCCCGTGTGGTGCCAGGGATCGAACCCGGGCCAGCCACATGCCAGGCAGGTGTCCGGCCACTGTCCTATGGCTCCGGCGCCTGCATTTCTTTTTTTTTTTTTTTTTTTTTGCTTTTTGGGTCACACCTGGCGATGCACAGGGGTTACTCCTGGCTCTGCACTCAGGAATCACCCCTGGCGGTGCTCAGGGGACCATAAGGGATGCTGGGAATCGAACCCCGGTCGGCCGCATGCAAGGCAAACGTCCTACCCGCTGTGCTATTGCTCCAGCCCCCGGCGCCTGCATTTCTTGGTGGCCCTCGCAAGCCTCAGGAGCCGTGAGCAGCGCCCGGCCCCGCCCGCCCTCAGGGTCGGCTGGTTCTGCCAGGTGCGGGGGGGTGGGTGGGGTCTCCCCAGCAGTGCGCAGGGGCACTGGGGGCCCCTCCTAGCAATTTTGGGGTTTGTTTGGGGGCCACACCCAGCGGTGCTCGGGGGACCCTACGATGCCGGGGATCGAGCCTGGGTTGGCCACGTGCAAGGCAGACGCCCTCCCCGTGTGCTGTCCCTCTGCCCCCTCGGCGACCCTCGGCCAGCTGGGGGCACGCTGGTGTGGAGACGGGGAGCACTGCTCTGCTGAGCTGCAGGGCTCACACGGGCTCCTCGCAGGCCCTCACTGCCTCCCCGGGGCCCGCCTGCCTGGGCCTCCCCCCCTGGGGGACGGGCCTGCGCAGACACGGGCCGCTTCCCTCGGGTGCCCCAGGACCCCGCACTGGGGCTCGTGCTGCGGACACGCCTGGGGGCGGCCAGGCGTCACATGGGCCCCCCCCCAGTCGATCTACGGCACTTGGCCAGACATGCTCCGGAGCACTGAGCTGTGAGCAGCCTGAGCACTGCCGGGTCTGCCCTGACCCCCCTCAGGAAAGGGGAAGATGGCTGGGTGCACGGAAGCTGCCCCTGGCCACGTCTCGGGGCAGACGGCCGGGCTGGGGCTCGGCACCGCCCTTCCCCGCGTCCCCGCCGAGGCCCCCTCGCCCCTGCACCCCCTCCACGCCCAGGCTCGAGTGGTGGGCGGGGCACGCGGGCCCCAGGAGGGCCAGGCCCAGGGTCAGCGGTCGGGGACACCGTCCACCCGTCCAGCGGGGCCTGCAGTGGGAGTGGGCGGGGCTGGGGCCTGCGGAGAACAAAGATGCTTCCATGCACCACAGGGCCCGCGGCCCGGGAGTGACCCCAGGAGGCGGGAGGGGCGGGGGCGGGGGAGGCCAGGCCCAGCCCCGTCCAGAGGCCCCTGACGCCCCTGACGCCCGCCAGGGGGCAGCTCAGGGGGCCACGACGCCATGTCCGCGCCATGCTGACCCCGGGTGCGGGTCAGGCTGTGATCAGCCGAGGGGGTGGGTGCCCACGGCTGCGGAGGGTCCCCCAGGTAGGAGATGGACCTGCCCAGGCCTCAGGGGCAGCGCGGGGGGCTGGGGGGCTGCTGGCCTCGGGGTGCGGCCCCCCTTGTTCCTGTGCCCCCGGGCCTGGCGGGCTGTGCCCAGCTCTGCAGGGCCCGGGGGGTGACCAGGGGCAGGGCCCCAGACTCGCCCCCCACCCCCCACCTCGAGTCGCCGGCTGTGGCAGCTCCCGTGCCAGTGCCCCGCGTGGTCCCGCCCGGCTCCCCCTGCCCCGCCAGGCAGATGGCGCGCTGCTCGTTCTGGAATGTTCTCTGCTGTGGCGGGAAGGTGGCGTCAGGGCTGCTGGTGGGAGCTGCAGCACAGGCCTGCGGCCAAACGGCGGTGGCGGCAGTGTGGGTGCAGATAAGGGCCTGTCACCGCCCGTGCCCGCTGCCCTCCCGGGGCCAGGAAGGAAGGGGCGTGCTGGACCCCACTTCCTGCCGACTTTGCACCTGGAGGCTGCAGGGTTCCCAGGAAGGCGACCCCCGGGGGCCACGTGGGGCACCAGACGTGTGTCCTCCTCGGGCCCCGCGGGTGGGGCTGTTCCCAGGCCCCGGGGCCCCTCCAGCCGGGAGCTGTGCTGTCCCCGCGATCTTTATCTCCACCGTCATTATTTATGGTGACGTTTCCCGGGCAACGGGCAGCTGGCGGTCCCCTTCCTGGGGAGGGCGGGCAGTCCCGGAAGTGGGGTGCTCCCTCAGAGCCCAGCGTGGCAGGAGTCGGCGGACACCCTGGCATGGCCTGGCAGCTGAGCAGGTACCCGCTCGCCGCCCCCACTGAGGTGGGGTGCAGCTGTGGCGTCCCCGGGCTGGCGCGGGGTTCCGGGGGGTGCGGGCACCGCCGTCCTGGAAGTACGAGCCAGGCTGGCCCTGCCGGACAGAGCAAGCTCCAGCCGTGCCCGCCCCTCCCATGAGGAGGGCCCGGCAGCTCCGTCCGTCCGACTGTCTGTCTGTCTGTCTGTCCGCCTGTCCACCCCTCTGTCCCTCGGGCGCTCCCCAGAGTCACCCCAGTTTCCGGGCTGGTCCTTGCAGCCCAGGTCAGTGGGGCCTCCTGGGCGCTGGCGGGAGGCAAGGCCCGCCCCTCCCGCGGGGCCGCAGGGGTGCAGCCGCCACGGACCCCCAACCTGCCCGTGTGGTCTAGGTCGGCCCCGAGCAGGTCGGGGGGCTCAGTCGCTCGCTGCCTGGGCTGGTCTGTCCCGGGGTGACCCCGAGGGCCGAGGCCAGGGGCCGGTCAGTCCTGCCCTGCGCCCGACTCGCCCAGACCCTCCCCCTCCGTCCTCGGCCCCTCCAGCCTTTTATTGATGGTGTTTTGGGCCCCCCCACCACATGCTGCTCTGAAGGCGGGCCCCCCCGCCAGGGCCCCTGTGGGGCGGGGGGCAGGAGCCCACCCGCTGGCCGGGGCTCTGGCGTCCCCCTCTCCTGCCTCTGCTGGGGGCCGATCCGGTGCCACCAGCCCTGGCACTGGCCCTGGGTGGGCGACCGTCCTCCGTCTGCAGTGTCCAGCGGCTCAGGACACTCCGGGCTTTCCTGGGTGCAGGTGGAGGCCGACCCCGACCTGCCCCTCACGCCCCTCTGTCCCCCGCACCTGACTGACACCCCCTCAGCAGCCTGGGAGCTGGAGAGGCTGGAAGGTTCTAGATTCTTGTGTGCCAGCCCAGGGGCTTCCAGTGCAGGGCGGGATTCAAACCCGAGGCTGGGCTCCGGCTGGGGGCGGGGTGGGGGTGCCTGGGCCCGAGGGCAGGTTTCTGTTCCCCCCCTTGGGACACCCCACCCCTTCCTCACCCCCTGGCCCTCCCCGCCCCGCCCTGCCTCTGGCCAGCCCAGGAGCCGCTTCCTGCTGGAGCTTTCCTGAGTCCAGGTGGGCGCTTCCTGGGTGTGGCCCTGCGGCCCTGTCACCCGTGTCACCATCGGGTGCCCATCAGCGTCCCGGGAGGGGGGCGCCGAGCTGAGCTCT
Source organism: Sorex araneus (assembly GCF_027595985.1). Classification (NCBI taxonomy): domain Eukaryota; kingdom Metazoa; phylum Chordata; class Mammalia; order Eulipotyphla; family Soricidae; genus Sorex; species Sorex araneus. Next base: position 1,899,637 of record NC_073306.1, on the reverse strand, counting down.
GGGATAGGCGTGGGGGACGGAGGGGCGAGGCCTTCCCTGAAGCAGCCCCCAGGCCCCTCCGGTGTCGTGGTGGCGGCACCCCAGCTCGGCGGCCTCGCGCTGGGCGTCTCGTCACCCTGGGTGTGTCGGTCGCTCGCTCATACCGGGTGGCCCAGGGTTGGTGGCAGCGGGTGTGTCTCTGGGCTGTGGTGTCACACTGGGCCGGGTGTCACTGGGTCAGTGTCACCTGGCTCTGCTCCCGAGGGGGTTTGTCCCGCTCTTGACTGTCATACTGGGCTGGGGCGTCCTGAGCCCCGCGGTCACCTGAGGGGCGGGGCCAGGCCGGCAGCCCTCGCCCCTGCTGCAGGGCGGGGTGCACATGTGTGACTGCGGTGGCCTTGGGCTTTGCCCCTTCGTGGATCAGAGCGTGTCGGGGCCCGGGGCCCGGCGGGCGGGTGGAGCCTGGGGTCTCTGGTCTCTCAGGGCCCCTCGGTCCCGCCCCTGCTCCGTCGGGGCCGGGCTGCCCGCCGGGAGGCCCCACCTGCCCGGGAGTGCCCGGGCCGCTGGGCAGCGCTGTCCTCAGACCCCAGCGGAGGGCGGGCCCCCCTTCCTGCCACACGCAAGGCCTTCCTGGGGTCCCGTGTCGCGTCACCCCCCACCCTCAGGGGACCGGACCCCGTCAGCCCCGCCCCGCGGGTCCACCCCCAGCCCACCCCCGAGAAGAGTCCAGAAAGTTCCTTCCTCGCGTCTGGGGTGGGCGCGGTGTGGAGGGAAGGGTCTCTCCCTGAGACGTCACCCCCTCCCCTCCCAGGATCATGCGGCCTGACGACGCCAACGTGGCGGGCAACGTGCACGGGGGCACCATCCTGAAGATGATCGAGGAGGCGGGCGCCATCATCAGCACCCGCCACTGCAACAGCCAGCAGAACGGGGTGAGCGCGGCGGGGGGTGCCCGGGGCGGGGCAGCAGGCAGGCTGGGGGGGGGGGTGCTGGGCACACCTGAGAGTAGCCTGTGTTGGCCCCTTGTGTGTCCCCGGCGCAGAGCTGGGGGTGGAGGTGGGGCTGTGCACGTGTGTCATGTATGTATGTGTGTGCACCATGTATGTCATGTATGTGAGTATGTAGCATGTACGTGTGGGTGGGTGCAACATGTTCAGGTGTGTGGCATAAATATGTGTGTGACACGTAGATGTGAGTTGCATGTATATGTGTGTGCAGCATGTGTGTTCATGTAAAGCACACATGTGAGCATGTATGTATGTGCAATGTGTGTGCAGTGTGTATGTGTGTGCATGTGAGTGGGCTTGAATGGATGGGGAGGGCTGGAAGGCAGCCCATGGGCGCCCCCTGCTGGCCGCGGGGGCGGGGCAGAGCCGGGGCTGCCTGGAGGGGCCAGGAGCTGGGTGCGGGTGCGAGGGTCCTTCAGGGGCTGCTGGAGGCGGTGTCCCCTCTCGTCCTTCTCCAAGTCCTGTGCGGGGGCTCAGTCCTCTGTTCTCCGTGCACCCTGGGGGTGCTGTGCCCGTCTGTCTGTGTCCGTCTGTCCGTGGAGACGGGGTGGTTGGGGCCCGTGCCCTCTCCGGACCTCAGGCGTGGGGGGGCTGCCCTCGGGATGGGGTTCGGCCCTCCCCGCTCTCGCCCTCGGGGCCCCTCGCGCACCGCCGGCTTCCCTGCAGCGGGTGGGTGCAGGTAGGCGGGCACCAAGGGGCAGGAGAGCTCCTGGGTTCCTCCCGGGCCGGGGGTCCTGCCCCATCCTCACCCGGCAGCCCTGGCCCAACTGCCCTGCCCCCCACACCGGACCGCCCCTCAGAGCTGCCGCCTGTCCCCCATCCGGGCCCCCCAAACTACGTTCCCCTCACCCAGGGCCCTGCCCGCCTGGTCAGGGTGGGGGCGTGAAGCAGGCGTTAACCGAAGGGGCTCTGCAGGGCGGCATGATGGGGCGAGGGACCCGCGGAGCCGAAGGTGGGGGAAGCAGCAGGGGGCCAGGAAATTCGGGGGTGGGGGGCCACCCCTCCTTCCTGGTCCTTCCCAGGCTCTGCCAGTGGGTGGCGCTAGAGCCACGCCGATGTCTCCAGGGACTGCGCTGCCGCTTGCTTCGCTCTCGCCGAAGCTGTGTCTCGGCGTGTATGTCTGCACTCACGCATGTGTATGGGTGTGTGAGGTGTGTTCATGTACATGTTCGTGTGCACCTATGTCCGTGTGAATGAACACACGTGTGTACAATGCGTGCACCCATGTGAGAAACGTGTGAATGCACACACCTGCCGTGCACATGTCTGTACACTTGGTGTCACGCGTGTTTGTGGAGGGGGATCCAGTGCCCTGTGCACCTGTGGGCAGCGAGGGCAGCCTGTGGCAGGCGGGGACACGGCTGGCCATGGTCCTGTGCCCCGGGTGGGGAGCCGGGAGGGTGGCACGACCCGCCCGGCAGCCTCGCGCCCGGCCCCTTCTCGGCCGGCCAGGTCGGCACATGTGGGCCAAGGTTCTTGGAGGACAAGCGTGTCTGTGAGCTTGACCTCCCGGGGGCCGGGGGCGGGGCAGGGGGCCCAGGCAGAGGGGCTGCAGCTGCCCTGCCCGCCGCCTCACCCCTGCTGCCCGCCGCCTCACCCCTGCTGCCCGCCGCCTCACCCCTGCTCCAGGAGCGCTGCGTGGCGGCCCTGGCGCGCGTGGAGCGCACGGACTTCCTGTCGCCCATGTGCATCGGGGAGGTGGCGCACGTGAGCGCGGAGATCACCTACACGTCCCGGCACTCCGTGGAGGTCCAGGTGCACGTCATGTCCGAGAACATCCTCACGGGTAGGAGCCCGCACGGGGGCGTCCGTCTGTCCGTCCCGCCCTCCCCGGGAGCACTGTGGGGGGGCGCACACAGGGGGCCGTCCGTCTGTCTGCCCCACTCCCGTGTCCGTCCCGCTCTCGCCCCGCCCTCCCCGGGAGCACTGTGGGGGGGCACACAGGGGTCCATCCTTCTGTCCGTCCGCCCCACCCCCACCCGCCTGTCCTGTCCTGCTCCCGCCCCGCCCTCCCCGGCCCTTTATATCCGGCGAGAGCACAGGAGCGGCTCCTGCCACCGGGGCCCTGTGGCGCCCAGCAGCCCTGCCCAGCTCGGGCTTCCGGAACATTCCTGTGCCCGCAGCAGCCCGGCAGGGTGGCCCTGTGGGGGGTCTGCGCTCCAGGCTGAGGCCGGGGAGAGCCCAGCACCAGTGGCCCCCCAAGGCCTCCCAAAAAGGGACCCCGGGTGATGGGCGGTCGCCCGGCCGAGGCTGCGTGCAGGAGCCCCCAGCCGCCCCCTCCCCCGCAGGGACCAAGAAGCTGACCAACAAGGCCACCCTGTGGTACGTGCCCCTGTCCCTTCGGAACGTGGACAAGGTCCTGGAGGTGCCGCCCGTCGTGGTGAGGACCCCGCCCCCGCCCGTGGGCCAGACCCGGGGGCAGCTCCTGGGGTGGACACGAGACTCTCCCTGGCCGCTGCCCGCCCCCGGCCCCCGAGTCCTCCCATCCCTCCTGGAGGCGCCGCTGCTGACCGTGGCCAGAGGCGGATGGACGAGTGGCCCCGGGGTAGCGCCGGGCACTGATGTCCCGTGCGGCCGTGTGCCCGCCTGGAGGGGCCCTAGGGGTCCCAGGGGGCTGCTGAGCGGGCCCTGGCCGGCCAGACCGTGCTCCCGCCCCCAGTGTCCACAGGCCCTTGGGCACCGGCCAGGGACAGACACTGCCTGGAGGCCACGGGCCACCCGTCTGCCGGGGAGTGGGCAGCGCGCGGGGTGCAGTTTCCTCCTAGCGCTGTCCACTCCCTGCTGACCGTCGCCCCGTCCCGGGTCCCCGTGCTCAGCCACTGCCTCCCCTCGGGGTGCTCCCTGGGCCCCCCGGGGTGAGAACATGGGCGTTGGGAGGGGTGGGGCGTGCCGGGAGGCGGGGGAGCTGGGCCCCTGGGGGTGGCCTGACTCCCCCCCCCACCGCGCCCAGTACTCGCGGCAGGAGCAGGAGGAGGAGGGCCGCAAGAGGTATGAGGCCCAGAAGCTGGAGCGCATGGAGACCAAGTGGAGGGACGGGGACATCGCACAGCCCGTGCTGAACCCCGGTGGGTGCCGCGGGGGGGGCGCGGGGGCTGGAGGCCTCAGGCAGTGTCCAGTCTGGGGACCCCTGTGGCCCAGCCCTCGGGGGCCCGTGTGTCCCGGCAGCACCGAGGGGCAGGCGGGTGGGCGCAGTGAGGGGGTCCTGGCCGGGGAGGGTGCCCGACCGTGGCCGTTTCCTGCTGGCCTCTGGGGGTGCCGGGTCGGGTCGGGTGCAGCCAGGCCCGTGCTGAGGCTACGGGGGTCTCGGAGAGACGGGGGAGCCCCACCTCCCGGCTCCTCGTCAGTCTGCCCGGGGGGCCCCGTCGGACCCCGTCTGTGTTGCCCCGGGCTGTGACGTTTCCCTGGTGCGTCCACTCCTGCAGGGGGCGGGCTGCTTCCCTGCAGCTGGCCGTGCTGGACTTTGAAGGCCACGTGCCCTTCAGGCTCTGAAAGGAGGGCGGGGCTGCCCGGGGTCTGGGAGCCTCTTGTGCGCGGTGCGGCCTGCAGGCCCGGCGGCCTCCCAGACCCTCCCTCTCCCAGGGCTTCTGGGGCTGTGCAGTGGCCCTGTGGCCCGTGCCTTGGCACCGTGACCTGTACGATGGCACTGTGGCATGTGCTATGGTCCTGTGGCCTGTGCCGTGGCCCGTGGCTGGGCGTGACAGGTGTGCTGCTCTCGGGGGAGCCGCGATGCGCAGGAAAGGGCAGTGTGTGCAAGGCCTGGCGCCCTCCCGCCCTGTCCACAGGCTGGGCCCGAGGCCAGCCGCCTCCTGGCCCGTGTGCCCTCGCGCCTGCCAGTCCCCGAGCCTGCAGCGACCAGAGAAACCAGCCCGCCCTCCTGTTGCCTAGCAACCCCGAACACAGCCGGCCACTGACTGTCCTTAGAAAATAGAGAAATTCTTTATTTTTTTTAATTGATTCTTTTTTATTTTTTATTTTATTTATTTATTTATTTTTGCTTTTTGGGTCACACCCGCCATGCACAGGGGTTACTCCTGGCTCTGCACTCAGAAATTACCCCTGGCCGTGCTCAGGGGACCATATGGGATGCTGGGATTCGAACCCGGGTTGGCCGCGTGCAAGGCAAACGCCCTACCCGCTGTGCTATCGCTCCAGCCCCTGATTCTTTTTTAAAGTGTTGGAGCCACACGTGGTGGTGCTTGGGGCTTCCTCCCAGCTCTGTTCTTGGGGGTCTCTCCTGGCAGTGCTCGGGACCCTGCGGTGGTGGGGAGCGAACCCCGGTCAGCCTCGTGCAAAGCGCCCTGAGCCCCTTCCTGCCAGAGCCGTGTGGAACCCCGTCTCCTCTCTGTGGGCGTCACAGTGCAGGGTCCTCGGACACACACGCACCCAAACACACAGTCTCTGTGCACACACACACATACAGTCTGCGCACACACACACATGTACACACATACAGTCTCTGCACACTCATTCTCCACACACACACACATACACAGTCTCTGTGCACACACACGCACACGTACAGTCTCTGCACACACACAGTCTGCACACTCAGTCTCTACACACACACACACACACACACACACACACACACACACACACACACACACACACACACTCTCTCTCTCTCGCTGCAAGCCTGTCTGTGGGGCAGGCTGCCCAGTTGCCTGTGCCCCCTGCACTGTGTCGGTCCGTCCGAGGGTCCCCTGAGGTAGGAGCAGGGGCTGCAGCGCCGAGGGGGGCCCTGGCGTGAGGAGTCTGTGTCCGGCCCCACCTGCTCTGCCGGGCAGGGGGGAGAAAGGGAGCTAGAGCCGCGGGGTGGAGGCGGGAGAGCCCGGTGGGGTTGCTGCGGCCCGCGGGGGCCCCGGAGAGGAGCCCCCGGCCGCGCCCATCGTGACCCCCTTGGATTCCAGAGCCCAACACGGTCAGCTACAGCCAGTCCAGCCTGATCCACCTGGTGGGGCCTTCGGACTGCACGCTGCACGGCTTCGTGCACGGAGGTAAGGGGGCCGCGCGCGGCCGCCGGGCTGTTCCCCGAGTGCCGCCAGTCAGAGGGGGGAGGGTCCTGCCCCCTCGGGACACTGAGGCGGGGGAGGGGCTGCGCTGAGGGCGCTGCCATGGGGGCTCCTGTGCCCTTGGGGCTGGGGCTCGGCCTCTGCCTGTCCCGAGCGCGAGCCACACCCGGTGTAGCCATTCGGAACACTCGGGAGCGAGGGTCGGGTGGGGCTGGCATCGCCGTCCGTTCCCGCTGCCCCCGGCTTCCTTGGAGTGGTCAGCCTCAGCAGACTGTGGAGGTAAAGGGCAGTGTGGGGCCTGGGCCACAGTGACCTTTCCTGTGGGCACAGTGTCATGTGGCAGCCAGGCGCGAGCCACCGGTGGTACGCACCTGCGCGGGCGTGTGGAGAAAGCAGTGGGTGGGCGTTGGCGGCCATGTCCTGGGGCTGGACATCGACCCTGCGCCTCCCGCGTCTCATCCCTCAGGCGCAGGTGGCCCTGGGCTCCGGGGCCCCGCCCAGCGGGCTCGGGGCTGGCCTGGCTCTGTGCTCGGAGTGCCAGCTGGCCCTGATGGGGGCCATAGCGCGTGCGAGACAGCTGCCCTGGCCGGCCCGTGCCCCTGGCGCCTGTGTGGCACGGCCGGGCTGTCCCCGGACGGCGTTGGTGACCGTTCCCCAGGGAGCGGGAACGCCGGGCCGCTGCGTTATCTGGGCCTCGGGACAGCACTGACCCCCACGGGGCCGGCCGCAAGCTGTTCTCGGAGCAGAAGCGGGCAGCTTGGAGCCGAGACTTAAAAAGAAAAGTTAAAAATAAACACCCCAGTGTCGGCGCTAGAAAAGAGAGCGTCAGGATCCGCCCCCAGGAGGGGGCCCAGTTCTGGGTGTGAGTCTGGGTGAGAGGCCGCCCACCCTGGCCCGAGCCCGCCTGCCTCCCCATCGTCCCGGGCCCCGTCCCTCTGTCCCCTGGGGGCACACTGGCCACCCCTCGGGGTCCCACCCCCCTCCGTGAGGCTCACTCGGGCTCTCCCGCCCCGCCGCCCGCTGGGGTGGACGCGGAGACCGATCAGGGGCCATGGTGTGGACGGCTGCCGGCACGCGGTCTCCGGGCCGTCCTGGGGGACACGGTGCCGGCGGCTGGGCTGGAGCAGGGGGGCGGCACCGGCTGGCGGCACCTGTGGGAGGGGCTGCTGTCCCGGCAGCGGCTCTGCTCGGTGACCTGGTTTCTCCGGCTGCGCGGTCGGGAGAGAGAGAGTGGGCGCAGCCGAGGGGGCCAGACCTCCTTCCCGCCACGCTGAGCAGACGGGCAGGGGACAGGCAGGGAGGGTTAGGCAGGGGCGGGCAGGGAGGAGCGGGCAGGGACGGGGAGGGTTAGGCAGGGAGGGGCGGGCAGGGATGGGCAGGGGACAGGAGGGACGGGCAGGGACAGGCAGGGCACAGGCAGGGAGGGACAGGCAGTGATGGGACAACAGGGGTGGGCAGGGGTGGGCCCTGGGGACACCCCGAGGGACAGGTGCCGTGGGTGGGCGTCCCCTCGTCCCCCTTTCCCGGGCGCTGGCCTCCTGGGCAGTGCAGGGGCCCAGGGCGACGCCCACAGTCCTGGGGTTCTGGGCGTGGGGCTGGCACACGGACCTAAGTCCAGGACCCCCCTTTCTCGAAGGGAAGGCAGCAGTGGGGGCGCCCGCTTCCCCCTGGTGGAAGGGGCCGTCTCCCGGGGCTCGGGGTTTGGTGCTCGTCGGCTCAGCATTGGCTGCTGCCCTTGGGGCCACGCCCCCCCGGGCACTCACAGGGGCTCCTGCAGGGTGGGGGGGGCCGGGGGTCGGCAGGTTCAGGGCTCAGCCAGCCCTCAGGAGTGTCTGCCCGTGGGGCCACACTGGCCAGGCCGGAGATGCCCGACCCCCCACAAGCCCGCTTTAAGCTGAGGGGCGGGGGGACACGAGGGCGGGCTTGGGCCTCACAGCTGGCAGTGGGGGCTCCCCCCGACAGCTCCCCGTGTGCCCGGCCCCCAGCTCACGCTCCTGGCATCCGGTGTCAGGAGCCCGGGGTCCCGGGTACACAGGCGCGAGCTTCCCCGGCCACCGCCGGTCGGTGTGCAGTTCCTCCTGCCGCGGAACACACAGGGCCCTTCCGTCGGGGGCCGGGCGCGGGGCCCTTGCGGTTACCCGGGGTCGGGGCGGCTGAGAGGAGACGCGCTTACTATGGTTTCCTGATATAGTGGCCGCCCCCGCGCGGCAGCCGCTGGCAAATACAGAAACAGGACACGTCACAGCCGCCCCGGCACACCAGGCTCCACGGAGGCGTGACCCAGGGACGGGCAGGCAGGGGGGAGGGGGAGGGGTCGCTGTGGGGCCCGGAGCGGTGCCCTCCCGTGTCCTGCCAGGACGCCCAGCGGCTACGGGGCCCCCGGCGGGGCTCAGGGATGACCCGGGGCGTAGTCCTGGCTCTGAACTCAGGGATCCCTCCTGGCAGTGCTCGGGGACCAGGTGGGATGCCGGGGATCGAACCCGGGTCGGTTCCGTGCAAGGCGAACGCCCTGCCTGCTGTACTGTCGCTCTGGCCCCTTGCAGGGGTTTGGTCTTGGCTGGTTCGGTTTTGGCTTTTGTGCCACCCTGGCGGCACTCGGGGTCACTCCTGGCTCTGCCCGGGGACCAGAGGGCCGCAGGGACGGAGCCCAGGCTGGTCCCACGCGTGCCCTGAAAACTGGAAGCTGCTTCCCAACTGGCCTCGCTCCCAGCCGTGGGCCCTGTTCACTGACGGCCTTTCCTGGCCCCGGGCGTGCGCTGCCCGGACACTGGCCCCGCCGGCCTTGGGCGCCACCCACTGCTCTCTGCCACCTTCCTAGAGGAGGCGGAGCAGGCGCCAATCTCTCAGGGGTCTGGCGAGGGTCTGCAGGAGGACGGGGGTGCGCCCCGCCCCGCCCTCGCCCGTCCCCACTCTCCGTGACCCCCAGTGTCCTGACCCCCGGTGCCACAGCCACCTCTGCCGTGGCTGTGGCCGTGGCCGTGTGTGTGGACACTGGGTCATCGTGGTGGGCGGCTGTGTCTGGGCTGGCGCTGCCCGTCAGCCCCTGGGAGAAGGTCCTTATGCACCCACAGCTGTCGGGGCGGGGGGCCTCGGGCCCGGCACGCGCCTGCCCCGCCCCCTGACCGCTTCCCTCCGCAGGGGTCACCATGAAGCTCATGGATGAGGTGGCCGGCATCGTGGCCGCACGCCACTGCAAGACCAACATCGTCACGGCCTCGGTGGACGCCATCAACTTCCACGACAAGATCCGGAAGGGTGAGCCTGCCCGGCGTGGCCCCGGGACTGGCCCTGCCGTGGCCGTGGGCGGGCTCCCTGCGTGCGGACCCCGGGGAGCTGCCTGCTGCGGAGACGGGGGTTCCCGCGTGGGCCCCAGGGCACCGTCCGGGCTGGACAGGGCCAGCCCCGGGCGTGTGTGGAGGACGGGCGAGTGTAGCAGTGGCCCCCGGGTGCTGCTTCTGTCTCGGGGCAGCCCGTGGCACTGTCCCCACCGCACACCATGGCGGACACACAGCGGGTCACCGCGCCCAGGAGAGGCAGAGGTGAGGGGCCGCTGCCCCTGGGGGCTTCCCGCTCGCCTGCCCTGCGGCGCGGGGTCCTGTCCTCCGCCTCCAGGCCCCGCCACCCTGCCCTGGGGCCTCTCGGGGCACGGGAGCCCGTTCAAGGCCCCTTGGCCCCTGCTCTGTGGTGTGTGGGCGACGGGAAAGCCGGGTGCCCTGGGCTCGTGTCCCCGCACGCCTCGGCCTGTCCCTGCCCGACCCCGGGAGCAGGCCCAGCCGTACTGGCCTCTGGGCTCTGCTGGTTGTGTGGGACCCACTCACGGGGGCAGGGGATGCCCAGGGACTGGCGTGAGGATGAGACGCCGCGTCCCCCTCTGCTCAGGCTGAGGTCACGGCCCCGACAGGGGTCCCAGGCAGGGGGGACGGACGTGCCAGGAGTCGGCCCCAGGCAGGCCCAACTGTAGGGGCGTCGCAGGATCGCACCGGTTGGGGGACCCAGGCCGTGGGGTGCGACCCTGCCCACCTCGTCCCGGGAGTGGTGGGCGCCAGAGCAGCGGCAGGCCGGGCCCCGCTGACCCTGTGACCCCGCACAGGCTGCGTCATCACCATCTCGGGCCGCATGACCTTCACCAGCAACAAGTCCATGGAGATCGAGGTGCTGGTGGACGCTGACCCCGTGGTGGACGACTCGCAGAAGCGCTACCGGGCGGCCAGCGCCTTCTTCACCTACGTGTCCCTGAGCGACGAGGGCCGGCCGCTGCCCGTGCCGCAGCTCCTGGTGAGTGGCCGGCCCTGGCCCCAGGAGGCCCAGGTCGGGTGGGAGAGGGGCTGCCCGCTCAGGTTCATGCCCTCCCCACGGCCCCGTGGCCACCCCCCCCCGAGGCTTGGCCCGTGTCCCGTTGTGTCCCCTGCATCCCGCCACATCCCGCTGTGTCCTGCTGAGTCCCGCTCTGACCCTTTAGTGGAGCAGCCGTGGCCCTCGGGTGCCCTGCGGGACCCCAGTTCCCGCCGAGAGGTCCCGCGGGCAGCCTGAGGGTGCAGAGGGGCCGGAATGGGGGGTCTCTGTGGGAGACGAAGTGGCCGAGGGGACCAGGCTCAGAGCTGGGGTCCCGACTCTGCCCAGCAGGACGCTCTGATCTAGGCTGGTCTAGGTGGTGGGGCTCGGGGACGGTGTGGTGGGCTGTGCCTCACACATGCACAGTCAGGGCACTCGGCTAAGCGCCCTGGGCGCCTCCCCCCCAAGCAGTCCGTGGGCGCTGCCCCGGGGGCTCCTGCTGAGGCGTCCCTGGGTGGGAAGCGGGCTGGGGGAGGCTCTCCCAGGGGCAGGAAGGACAAGCCCCACACTGACCACAGCTGCTGCCCACACAGTGGGGCCACCCCGGGGCGGCCGTCTGCAGGGGAGGCGAGTGTAGGGGTGTCCCAAGGGGGCTGAAGCATTGTCCCCGCCTCCCCTCACTCAGCCCGTTAGCCCTCCCCGAGCCCCCTGACCTGCAGGATGACCCCCCATTCCCATCCTGTCTCACACACGCATGCACATGCACAGCCCTTGTGTGTGCACGCACCTCACATGCGCACACCTTCATGCGTGCACGCAGCTCACATGCGCACACCTTCATGCGTGCACAGACCTCTCGTGCGCACACCTTCATGCGTGCGCACACCTCTCGTGCGCACACCTTCATGCGTGCACGCACCTCTCGTGCGCACACCTTCATGCGTGCACGCACCTCTCGTGCGCACACCTTCATGCGTGTGCACACCTCACGTGCGCACACCTTCATGCGTGTGCACACCTCTCGTGCGCACACCTTCATGCGTGCACGCACCTCTCGTGCGCACACCTTCATGCGTGCACGCACCTCTCGTGCGCACACCTTCATGCGTGTGCACACCTCACGTGCGCACACCTTCATGCGTGTGCACACCTCTCGTGCGCACACCTTCATGCGTGCACGCACCTCTCGTGCGCACACCTTCATGCGTGCACGCACCTCTCGTGCGCACACCTTCATGCGTGTGCACACCTCACGTGCGCACACCTTCATGCGTGTGCACACCTCTCGTGCGCACACCTTCATGCGTGTGCACACCTCACGTGCGCACACCTTCATGCGTGCACATACCTCGTGTGTGCACACCTTCATGCGTGCGCACGCCTTCATGCGTGCACACACCTCTCGTGCGCACACCTTCATGCGTGCACGGCTTCACACACCCGACGCACCTTCACTCACTGGGCCCAGCCTTGACTCCTCCTGCTTCCCCTCTGCGCCCCCTTCTGGGCCCTCACTGCGCCCTGAGCCCCACCCTGTCCCCTGCAGACCACCCAGGCCTGAATTCCCTTCGGCTGCGAGGCACCTGCCTCCCCCCTCCCCCCGCCCTGCGCGTCCTTGGCCTCCCCTCGAGGCCTCCCCTGCGGGCCCAGCCCTGGCCCAGTCCCTCCCCTCCCTGCTGGCTCAGTCCCGGGCCCCGCCCTCACCAGGTCTACACCGCAGCTGTGAGTGGGTTAATCCGGGCGCTCCGAGCCCAGGCACCAGCAGGCCAGCGGCAAACCCCAAGCTCTGGTCTGTGACCCCCCCCGGCCCCGGCCAGCTCCTCTGCGGCCTCTCCTGCCCAGGAAGTACCCCGGCCCCGCAGGGAGCCCCGGAACCTGCCTGACCCCAAGTGACCCCCAAAAGGGGGGCCCTAGGGACACAGAGGTCCCAGTACATGGGGGGTCCCGGTATATGGAGATCCCGGTACACAAGGGTCCTGGGACACGGGGTCCAGGTAAACATGGGTCCCGGGGCACTGGGATCCAGGTACACGGGGGTCCCGGGGCATGGGGGTCCCGGGGCACAGGGGTCCAGGTACACAGGGGTCCCAGGCATGGGGGTCCAGGTACATGGAGATCCCGGTACATGAGGGTCCCGGGACACGGAGTCCAGGTAGGAGTCCAGGTATACGAGGGTCCCGGGACACGGGGGTCCCACAGTTGTGCCCCCCCACCCCCAGCAGCCGTCCGGAAGCGGCAGGTGTGGCAGCTGTCCCCTCCCGTGCCCCTCAGCCCCGAGCTGTACGGGGTCACATCAAGGTGCACCCAGAGGCCTGAGGGCCCCAGCGCTGCTCTGCTGAGCGGGGCAGACGGTCACACAGACCCGCCCAGGACACCAGGGTCCCCTGCACTGCTGGGCCCGGCCCTGGGCAGTAACCCAGGTGACAGGTGGGAGGGGTCAGGGTCAGCGCCTTGCTCCTTCCCGTGCCGGCTCCTTGCGAGTTGTCGGGGGCCGTCCCGGCAGGTCCCCTGAGCTCACCCTGGCCCACTTCCCCACCTTGGCCTGGGGTCCTTCCCCAGCAGACCCCCAGCAAACGCCACACCCTGGCCTGTGTCCCTCCTGCGGGCGTCACTGACAGGCCTTCCCGGGACAGGGTAGCCCAGCCTCGGGTCCACCATGCCGCTGTTGGGGTGCCACCCCGGCCCACCCAGGCTGGGGGTGCAGGGCATGGGCTGGATCCCCCCGTGCCACAGGGACACCTCCCACGCACAGTCCTGGCCACGGGCCACGTGTGGACCCTCAAAGCCAGGCGAGGGTCGCCAGCTGCCCGCCCTGACCGCAGCCCTGCCTTCTGTGCCTGGAGAGGCTGGGGGGCCCTGGGGGCCCTATTAGTCAGGGAGGCCTCAGCACCCCTGGGGCTGACGGGGGCCGGAGCTCAGCCTCGGCAGGGTCTCGGGCCGCTCGGCTCGGCCCCCACTGGGCCTCCTGCCACCTCTGGCCAAGGCTGTCTCGACTTTGTCCCCGTCCCAGCTGGCCTCCCAGGCACCCCATGTCTGCGTGGGCCCCGGGGCACCGCTGAGCATCCGCCCGGAGGACCTGCCGGGTCCCCTCTGAGCCCACACCCGAGACTCGGGAAAGAGGCCCCGGACCCCGCCCCACTGCGGGCAGGCAGCCCCTCTGGCTGTGCGTGAGCGTGTGGGTCCCAGTGCAGCCTGCTGGAGCGGGCGTCCTCCCCGGTCACTGCAGTGGCCCCTGGGGACTCTCAAAGTGGGACAGCCCCTCCCCGAGTCTCCCCCAGCAGCTCCCGGCCCTGCAGGGGTGGACAGTGGGGCCGGCGCGAGAGGGCGCCCCCTGGCGGCCAGGTGGGGCAGGAGCAGCAGGGGCAGTGGGCAGGTGGCTGCCTCTGGCCCCCTGAAGTCCGTGTCGCCCTGGACAGCCTCCTCACAGCACCAGAAGCACAGGTGTCGCGTAAGGACAAGCTCTCGACTCCCTGGGCCTGGCACACACATGTTCTCTCGTGCCAATGGTGTTCTCCGAGCCCAGACAAAGACCCTGGCAGCCGAGTCCACATGGGCCGGCCCGGGGCCCCGGCGTGACCCTGGTGTCCCTGGGGCTGGCTGGGGCTCCAGACCCCTCCTCAGGGCTCCCCTGGTCATGCACGCGGCTGTGAAGGTGCTGGGGCTCCCGAGAACACACACACACACACCCAGCGCTGACCGGGCTGGGGGGAGATGTCACTTCCCACCGCAGTCGCCAGCAGCCACCGCCAACAACTCCTGTCTTTGTTTACTTTGCCGGCTGGAGGCGGGCGGGAGGCAGGAGGCTGCCAGGGCGCAGCTGGGGGGTGGGCGGGGCCAGCGCCATCTGTCTTGCACGTCAGCCCCAGCCCGCAGGAGGGCCCCTCTTAGTCACCTGACCGGGGCTGCTGCTTGTCAGCGCTGGGGACAGCCCCCGGGGTCGGCCCAGGGGCTGCTGAGACCCCAGACACGAGCCCACTCAGGCCTGGCAGCCCCGTCCAGCCCCACCCACCTCCTGTGCACGGGCCAGAGTCCCCCTGCCTTCTGGGGCCCAGTGTCCAGTGCCCCTGCCCAGGGTTACCTGCCCTGACACAGGGGCTCTGCGAACTGCCCCCGCCCCAGCCGCACCGGAGTTGGGGACCTGCAGAAGATCCCTGGGGACCTTGGGGTACGGCCCGAGGCCTGGCCATCCTGTGAGGGACCTTGGGGTGCGGCCTGAGGCCTGGCCATCCTGTGAGGGACCTTGGGGTACGGCCCGAGGCCTGGCCATCCTGGTGTCTGCGACTCCGCAGTCTGCTGCTAAGCTGGGACAGTCGGACATGGTGCCCTGGCGGCTGACGTGGCCCATGGGAAAACGGGGGGGGGGGCAGGCTACTCTGCCCGGGACCCCCCGCTGTCCCTGGCCTGTCCCCTCTTCTGAGTGAAGGAGGGGATGTGGCCAAGAGGACACCAGGCCGTGGGCAGCCACTGCGGGGGGCTGACGGCCACGCTGAGCCCAGCCCGGGGTGGGGGCCATGAGCCCCCTTGGGAACTGCACCCAGTTTCTGAGCCAGGTACCAGCAGGGGAGACGGGGCCGTCCCTCAGCTGTCCCCTCCCTAGCTGCCCTCGGGGTCCCCTTTGCTCAGAGGACGGGGGTGCGGGACAGGGCTGAGGGGCACCTCTGCCGCCAGCAGCCCGGGGCCCCGCCCTCCCGCTCCTGGGCAGCAGGACAGCCCGTGGGCCGCGGGCAGCCCTTTTGGGCCGGGAGCTCCCCCAGAATTGAGTCCCCCAGAATTTAGGGAGGAGCTGGAGAGAAGATACGGCGGGGAGGGCACTTGCCTTAGTATGCGGTGACCCGGGTCCGATTCCCGCACCCCACAGGGACCCTGTGCAGAGTGCAGAGCCAGGAGGGCCCTGAGCATCGCCGGGTGTGACCCAAAAAGCAATTTCAGGGGGGCCCAAAGGCAGTATAGTGGACAGGGCATTTTCCCGGCACACCGCCAGCTCGGTTCAATCCCCGGCACCCCATGTGGTCCCCTGAGGCCGCCAAGAGTGGCCCCTGAGCAGAGCCAGAAGGAAGCCCCGTGTAGCGCGACCTGTGACCCCGCCACTAACAGAGAGGGAGGGAGGGAGGGAGGAAGAACCGTCCAGGGGAGCCATGAAGGCTGGGCTCGGGCTTTGCATGCCAGAGGCCCACCTCAGGCCCCAGGGGACGGTGCTCCGGTGGGCGCTGCAGCCAGTCGCACCGTGTTCTCATCGCCCTGGCACACGGTGCCCCCTGCAAGCGTGAGTGTCTGGTCTGTTCTGGAATCTTTATCCCCTGGGGCCCCGCACGTGGGGCTGGACTATTGGGGGTCTGGGTACGGCAGGAGGGCTCGGGGCTCCCAGGCAGGTGGCCAGGATGCTCCAGGCCCAGGGAGGCCTGACTCCATCGAGAGTGCTCGGGGAGAGGAGGAAAGCGTCTCCCTAGGACGGGGGCGCTGGGCGAAGCCCCCAGAGGCCCTGTGGGACAGGCCGGTGGCCAGCTGGCAGAAGTCCCCATCTGGGGTGTTTGTGGTCCCCCCCTCCTGGCCCCCGCACACTGCCCCCGCCACGCCTGTCGGTCTCAGCTCGGCCCAGACCCCTGCGGGGGCATCTCTGCAGTGGGGTCTCGGCTATCCATGTCCCTGGGCGGTGCCAGCTCAGCGGGCATCACCGCCCGTTCCTGGCAAAGTCAGCAGAGACGGGTGGGGGAGGGCTGCTCCCCCCGACCCCGGCACCTGGCTCTATGCTGGTTCCGTGGTCTGCGCTCCCAGTGCCCATCCACGTGAGCACTGAGACATGAGCTTTGGACGCTCACACCTGGCGACATTTGGGGGTGCTTTCGGGGGAGGCGGCAGGCGGTGTGCTTGTGGCCTGACGTGACACCCTCCAGCTGACCGTCCTCGCCACTGTCCTGTTCGTCCTCAAACACTGGGCCCAAAATAGCCGCTTGGGCTCCTGTCATCACAGGTGAAGGCCCTGGCCTGCTTCCTGGACGGCCCGGCACCGTCAAGGCGGCGGGGCCCCGAGGCACTCGCGGGGCCGGTCGGGGCCCGGTGCCCACCCCATGGTGACAGGCGCTCTGGGGGCCCAGCGCGGGTTCAAGACCCCAGCGTGGGCGTTTCTGGAGGCACAGGGCACCCTGGGGCCCTGGGCTTGGTGCCCTCGGGCTGACCCGCGGGGCCCGCCTCTGACCGACTGCCTCTGCCCGCAGCCCGAGACGGAGGACGAGAAGAAGCGGTTTGAGGAGGGCAAGGGCCGGTACCTGCAGATGAAGGCCAAGCGCCTGGGCCAGGCGCAGCCCCAGGCCTAGACCCCGCCCGCCCGCCTGTTGAGAGCTGCCGTATCAAGCCTCCGCCTCTCAGTATTAGCCGACTCCTGAAGCCCCTACACCAAAGCTTTATTTATACCCTTCCAGTGTTGGCCCGACGGCCGGGGCGCGGGGCCCTGGGGGCCCTCGCAGCGTCTGCTTGAGAACCCGCCTCGCTAATAAAGCTGCTGTCCGGCTGGGCCTGCGTCCTGAGTGGTGATTACTGCGGGCCCGCCGGCCTCTGCCCGGCACATGGGGTGCCACGGGGGAGCCCAGGGGAGCGAGGGCTCACCCACATGGGAGTGCCACACGCTGGCCTCTGCCCAGGCACTGCCACTGCGCCAGGATGGCCGCAGGGGCTTTGTGCATGTGTGTGTGTGCATGTGTCCATCCCTGCTGTGCCCGTGTGTGCATCCAGTTCTCTGCACATGCCTGTCCCTGTGCCCATGTATGTGTGCAGTCATGAGTGCACCGACATCTTTCCCTGGTGTGCACGTGTGGCTATGTGTGCACACTCGTCCATCCCTAGTGTGTGCATGTGTATATCTAGTCACATGTCTACACATGTCCTTGGTGTGCACATGTGTGTGTCCAGCCACATGTGCACACATGTCCAGTGTGCACACGTTTGTGCCTCTGGTCTTGTGTACACACATGTGCATGTGTATGTATACATATAGTCACATATATACATTCATATATGTATGTATACATATAGTCACATTCCATCTATGTGTGCGCATGTCGTGTGCACAGTCCATCTATGTGTGTGTCTGTCATGTGTGCATGTGTCCATCCCAGTGTGTGCACGTGTGCTTCCATTCAGGTGTACACAGGTGTGCACGTGGATGTGTGTAGTCATTTGTGCATTTATCTGGCCCTGGTGTGTGCATGTGTGTGAATATGATCATGTGTGCACATGGCCACCCCGGTATGCACAAATGTGCTCTGGTTATGTGTACACACATGCACTTGCGTGTCTGCATATGGTCACATGTATGCACATGTCCATCCCTGGTATGCATGTGTGTATGTGTGCATAGGGTCATGGTGCACACGCCCATCCCTGGTGTGTACATGTGTGTCTGGTCGAGTGCATAAACATCCATCCCTGCTGTGTACCTTGTGTACAGATCTGGCCCTGCATACACATACACGCATCTCTACACACGTGTCCTGTGTGTGCAGACCACACACCATCCCTGTGTGCACAGGTGCGTGTGGATGTTCGCGCCACAGGCCCCGCCCCGCCGTGGTTGAGAAAGATGCCCCGTCCACCCGCAGCTCCGGTGCTGCCCCGGAGAAATGTTCCGGACTCAGGCAGCGCCCAGAAGGCGGGGGTGGGGCTGCTCCGCCAGCTGCAGCTCCCGCGGGGCTCGCCTGTCCCGGCGGCTCCAGATGGGCCAGCACCTGCCAAGAGCCTGGGGGTCCGTCCCAGCGGGGGTCCTGGCTGCGGAGCCTCTTTCCCTGCCAGGAGCAGGAACGCGCCCTGCCACCTCCCCAGGGCCACGGGAGGTGTCAGGCCCGGCCCAGGGGTCACGCCAGCCACGGCAGTGCCAGAGGCGGGGCCCCCAGGGGACGGCCCTGCGCGTGCCTGCCCTGGTGAGCCAGGCTTTCCCGCTCACTCCCGGTTTCTTGAGGCAGCCACGCGTCTGCTGAGGGCGAGCCTGGCGCGCCTGTCCCGGCTGGAAGGAGCCCAAGCCAGCGGGCACTGGGCGCCAGCACTCAAGGCGGACATCAGGCTGAGGCACCCCCACCCCAGCCCTCTGAAAGCAGGGCCAGGAGCCACAGAGCTGCCGGCCAGGGTGCTCCGAGCAGGGTGCTCACAGCACTGGCGAGCGCTCTGACGTCTCCACGGCCCGGGACTGGCTGGCTGACTTGCTGCCTTCGAAATGCCGCACTTGGAGGCAGCTGCCCCGTGCTGGAAGCTCGTAGCCAACCGGCCTGTCCACAGAGGGCTCTCTGGGACTGAGCGTGTGACGCCCAGACCTGGGCTGGGCTGCACTGGGGGGCTGCTTCTGGTGGGTCCCGCGGGCCAGGGACCCTTCTTCCTGCCTAACTAAGGCTGTCACTCACAGACACCCCCCGGAAGCAGATGGGCTGTGACCGGCCGCCCCGAGTGACCCGCATGGACTTGTTCAAAGCCCCAGGAAGGACCGTGGGCGGCGGGGGTCTCCGAAGGCCCCGCTAGGGGGCCGGATGTTTCCCCCACCTGTTCCCCACTGGTGGCCACCAGGAGCGCTGGAGGGTGGACGCTCCTCAGTCTGTCCCTCTCCACCTGTGTGGCCTGCTACTGGCCCTGGGGCGGTGAGCCCCACCTACTGAGCTGCAAGCCCCCTGAGTCAGAACCCTCCCCTGGGCCCGCGCGCTGCTGCCCACCCCAGGCCGCCACCCCCACCCCCGCTTCCAGCGGCCACTAGACCTGCCCCAAGACCCGCCGCGAGGATGGTCCCGCTGACCGTCCCGGGAGGTCGGGTCCAGGGCTTCCCGGAGGCTCGGAGGCGGCGTGGGGAGCGGGCAGGGGGGACAGCGCGGGGCGGGGCGCGGGGCGGCGCCGAGAGCCCGCGGGGACGTGCGCCCCGCTCCGCCCCCCGCCCCCGGGCGCGGCGGCCAACGGCGGGAGCCAGGCGCGGTGGCCGCGGCGCGGGAGGACGTGGGGCCGAGGGAGCACCTGGCCACGGGGGCCGCCGCCGCGATGCCCGGGCCCGCGGGCCTCCCCGCAGCCCCCCGCCCCCGCGACCCCCGGCGGGAGCGGCGAGCCGGAGCCCCGGGCGCCCGCACGCAGGGTGAGCACGGGGGGGACTGGGCCCCTGCGGGGTGACCTCCCGGGGCAGCTCCTCGGGGGTCCCCGACCGGCCCTGCCCGGCGCGGCGGGCGTCCGGGAGTGGGCAGCACGGCAGGCGGGGCACCCCGGGGCGGAGGGGGCCCCGCGGGGGCGGGGGGCGTGCCGGGCCGCGGGCTTGGAGCTGCCGGTCCCGCCTGGGCGGGGAGCGCGGGGGCGCGGGGGGCGCGGGGGCGCGGGGGGCGCGGGGCGCGGGCGGGTCCGGGGAACCCTTTCAAGTTCCGCTTCTTTGTTGCGCAATAGCGCCCGGGGGCCGCGCGGCCTCATTGGCCGGGGCGCGTGACGTCACGCCGGGTCCGCTCCGGCCCCCGCGGCCCGGGGTGGACTCGCCCGGGAGGGTGCGAAGCTAACGGCCCCTCACCGTGCACCCCGGAACGCTCAGGGGGCGGGCGGAGCGTCCCTGGGTCCCGGGGAGGGGGAGACGGTGCTGCCGCGGCGGGCCCTTTGGAGGGAGTTGGGGAGAAACTTCCCAGCGGGGGGCGGCGCACGGGCGGGGGTGGGCACCGCGCGCCCTGGCCGGGGTCCAGCCTGGTCTCCGCTCGGTGGGGAATGAGTGCAGAGGTGCCCTGCAGGGCGGCGGGGCCCCAGCGCCCATTCAGCCGCCCCTTCTGCAGGCGCTGTCCACCTCCCGGCCCCACCTCAGAACCCCTCCCTCTGCCCAGAGCCACCAGGCTCAGGAGTCTGGGACCCCACACCCTGCCCCCGCCTTGCTCCCAGGTTGCCCTGGCAGCACAGTGCTGGGCCCGGAGTTGGCCAGCGCACTCCTTCAGCCCCTAGGGCACTGGCTTTGCATGGGGCTGGCCCGGGTTTGGGCCCCAGGGCCTCATAGGGTGGGTCCCCCAGCCCGTCGGGAGTGACCCCCAAGTGCAGAGCCAGGAGCAAGCCCCGAGCGCCCCAGATGTGACTAAAAGAAACTGTAGCACTGTCATCCTGTTGTTCATGATTTGCTCCCATTGTGAGACTTGTTGTTACTGTTTCTGGCATAATCGAATACCCCACGGGGAGCTGGCCAGGCTCTGCCATGGGGCGGGATACTCTGGGTAGCTTGCCGGGCTCTCCGAGAGGGACAGAGGAATCGAACCCAGGTCGGCCGCGTGCAAGGCAAACGCCCTACCCGCTGTGATCGCTCCAGTCCAGAAAAGGATAATGAGGGGCTGGAGCGATAGCACAGCGGGGAGGGCGTTTGCCTTGCACGCAGTCGACCCGGGTTCGATTCCCAGCATCCCATATGGTCTCCCGAGCACCACCAGGAGTGATTCCTGAGTGCAGAGCCAGGAGTCAGCCCTGAGCATTGCCGGCTGTGACCCAGAAAGAAACAACAACAACAACAACAAACCAGAAAAGGATAACGAGAGACGGGGCTCATTTTTGAGTACGGGAAGGGTTGCGGGCCCGGCTGCCGCAACCCTGCTCCTGGCAGTGCCCGATTGTCTCTAACACTGGCGCCCAGGGCCCTGGTCATCAGAGTCGGACGCCGTTGGCAGGAATGGCCGGCTGCAGGAGCTGAGCCGCCCCCAGGCACGTCCCCTCCTGCAGAGCCCACCCCACCCCCTCTGCAGGAACAGCACACCCCCCACACCGCTGTATATGATCAACAGGGGGGCAGGTGACGGCTGGGGGCCGGGCAGGGACAAATAGCTGCTCGGTACCTGGCGAAGAGGGGTTTATTTTGTTTCGGGCCCCACGTGGGGTGCTCAGGGCTTAGTCCTGGCCCTGCAGTCAGGAGTCACCCTGCTGGGGCTCGGGGGACCGTGTGGGATCCCGGGTCAGCCGTGTGCAACGCAAGCGCCCTGCTGGCCCTACTCTCCCCGCCGCCCGGATTTCCTTTTGTTTTGGAACCACACCTGTAGTGCTCCCCGGTTCTGTGCTCCAGGGCTGCCTCTGTCGGGCCCCAGGGGACCGTGCAGTGCTGGGTGGAACCTCCTGTACGCAGAGCTTGGGGGGCCGTGTCCTCTGGCCCCCCTCCCCAGTACCCACTGAACTCCCTTCCTACTTCACCCATCACCCACCCTCTGCCCATCCAGGCCCCAGCAGGCAGCCTGGAGCCCCTGGGGTCCTCCCCAACTCGGCTCCGGTAGGGGGAGACACATAGAGACCCACATACTCAGGGATGTGAACCTGGCAGGTCCCCGTGAGGTTGGAGCCAGATGCTCTGAGTGAGCACTGTCAGGATGAGTCCACTGACCACCCACAGTGCTCTGTCCCCGGCCCATCAGGCCACCCTCATGGACCACCCCACAGTCCCCCTTTCCAGACGGCGGCTGGCCTCGCTGAGCACCGACTGCTCTGTCCGAGGCACTGGCCTGCTGCTGGCCAGGTGCCTCCCCCAGGGACATCATGGCTTCCAGATGGGGCAGCTTGGGGCTGTCAGGGGTAGCAGGGGTTCTGCAGGGGCCTGGGGTCCCCTTGCCATGAGCCTCTGTGCAGATGTGGGGGAAGACTTGGGGGACACCAGAACAGCTGCTCTGGCATCTCGGGGTGCTGCTGGGTCAGGTGGGGGTGGGGCCACTCTGTCAGCACCCCTGGCCCCCGGGGTTCGTGGCAGGAGCACCCCGATGAATAGGCCTCAGTCTCGGAGGTCAGGGGGCCTGCCCTGGACAGGCCAGTGCAACTGGAATGAGAATAGAGGTGCCTGCCGGCTGGCCAGGCCAGGGTGGTCCCCCACCCTGAGAGCCGGGGCCTGTCCACAGGGCTGCAAACCCCTTGGGGGACCCGAGGCTCTACTGGGCACCCAAAGCCAAGACCAGAGCTTCCAGCCGTGAGATCTGGGGGTTCCAGCCTGTGACGTCTGGTGTAAAATACTAAAGCTCGCCAAGGGGTGAGTGCACTCTCAGGCTCTCCGGGCGGCTCTGTCTCACCGCCCGCATTCAGTGCTCTGGAACCGCAGTGTGTGGACCAGATCAGGACGGTCGGCGGTCAAAGAAAGGCGAAGTAAGAATGAGGGCCAAGCTGGTTGCTGATTAGTTACCATTTATTCAATCTTCCATCTTTCTCATCTCCTGCACTCCCAGCTCCATCCTCTCTCTGGATCTACTGCTGCCTCTCCCTGGCTTCTTTGTCTCCTCCTCCTTCTCTCCCCCACCTTGCCTTCTAGGCTACACCCAGCCAGGTAGCAAAATCAACGTAAGAAAGCCCTTCCTGAGGGCAGGGCATTCCAAAGCCCTTCCTGACTCTTAAGGTTTTTTTCTTTTCCTTTGTCCAAGAACTTATTCACGTATGAATGCTTGTTATTTTTGTATGGACATAGCAAGGGATACATTGAGGCTTGCAAGGCAGCTCTCCTGGGAACATCTTGCCACAGGCTCAGACCACAGCACTCAGGCCAGATTAATCATTCCTCACCCTAGCAGGGTCCAAATCTAGTTATCACTGTTTGGATCATGACAGCATTTGTCCATAATCAAGCTCTTAACTTATAGTTAAGCATTAGGCACTTTGGCCAGGCCCATCTCGATGCCAGGGTAGCACACAACTCACCGCTTGCCCTGGGTCCTTCTTGTCCCACGTCGGGACCCTGCTTTGGGGATGCTAGGAAGTAAGGGCAGCTGAGGCTTAGGTCAAGAGAACAGATGCCCTGGAGGAAAATATCATGTAGAAAATATCATGTAGAGTCAAATGACTCCCAGATTACAAAAGCATAACATTTGTTAAGTCTTCCTGTGCCCATACAAAAAGGACTTGCTCTGAATAAACTTTGCAAAGGGCTCAAGGAGAAGAGAAAAACATTATTTACAAGTCAACAGAACACTAAGAAAGAAGCTACAAATAAACACGGAGGAATGGGAGCACTGTGATGGGAGTAACCCAATAAACCTAAACTACCTGAAGCTATGTTATCCTACAGTCTGGGGCTTCCCGCAGTGAGATCTGGGGTTCCAGCCCTGAGATCTGGGGGTTCCAACCCGCGTTGCCGAAGGCTCTCAGCTCACCGAGGCAGAGACGCTTCCTGGCGCCTCTGTGGGCTCCGCATGGCTCACCCACCCGTGCGGGGCCAGTCAGAGAGGCCACCCTTGTCCACTGAGAGGTGCAGGCTGCAGGTGAGGGTGACGGGGCAGGGGGTGAGGAGCGGGGTGCAGGCACCCGTGGCCCAGCGGCAGGAAGGATGGGCCCCACGCACGCACGTGTCAGCGGCATCCCCACTCCCCTGCACCTGACCCTTCCTCGGGGTCTAGGCCAGCAACCTGGGCTGTTTCCCGGACTGGGCAGCCCTTTGCCTAGGACTGCCCCCAGGGCGCCTGTCCTCCCAGGACACGGGGCCCAGAGTGTCCCTCCGGCTGGCCTGCCTGCCTCCCTGGGGACATGGGCCCCGCGGGCCCAGACTGGGCAGGGGCAAGGGCCCGAGGCCGCGTCCCACCCCCTCCCGCCAGCCCCAGCAGCAGCCGCGTCCTCGCTGTCCCCCACAGGCGTTGCAGGCCCCTGGACGCCATGAGCGAGCAGTGGCGGCCCCCCGGTAGCGCGGTGGGCTGGCTGGCCTGCGGCGGCCTGTCCCTGCTGGCCAACGCCTGGGGCATCCTGAGCGTGGGCGCCCGGCAGAAGCGGTGGAAGGCGCTGGAGTTCCTGCTGTGCGCCCTGGCCGCCGCGCACATGCTCAACGTGGCCGGGCCCATCGCCACCTACGCCGTCATGCAGCTGCGCCACCGCCGGCCTGAGGACGCGTGGAACGAGGGGCTCTGCAAGGTCTTCGTGTCCGCCTTCTACACCCTCTCCCTGGCCACCTGCTTCTCCGTCACCTCCATCTCCTACCACCGCATGTGGATGGTCCGCTGGCCCGTCAGCTACCGGTGAGGGGCGCGGGGGGCCGCTGGGGGGGCTCCGAGGCGTGCCGGCATCCTGCCCGGGGGCCCTGGGCGCGGGAAGCCCCCGGGTGGGCGGGCCCCTGGCGGACAGGCTTGGGGACCCCAGCAGGGAGTGACCGCCCGCACCCGCTCTGTGCCAGGCTGAGCAACGCCAAGAAGCAGGCCGTGCACACGGTCATGGGCATCTGGATGGTGTCCTTCGTCCTGTCGGCCCTGCCCGCCGTCGGCTGGCACGACACCACCCGGCGCTTCTACGCCCACGGCTGCCACTTCCTGGTGGCGGAGATCGGCCTGGGCTTCAGCGTCTGCTTCCTGCTGGTGGTGGGCGGCAGCGTGGCCGTGGGCGTGGCGTGCACGGCCATCGCCCTGTTCCAGACGCTGGCGGGCCGGGTGGGGCGCCGGGCCCCCCGCCGCGCCTTCACCGTGCCCGCCATCGTGGTGGAGGACGCGCAGGGCAAGCGCCGCTCCTCCATGGATGGCTCCGAGCCTGCCAGGACCTCGATGCAGGTCACGGGCCTGGTGGCCGCCATCGTCACCGCCTACGACTGCTTCATGGGCCTGCCCGTGCTGGTGAGTGTGGCCGGCGGGACGCGGGCTCCGGCAGGGCACGCGCCAGCCTCAGGGGGCTGGGCCTGATGCCACAGAGCCGGGCCTGCTGCCCACCAAGGACAGAGGGAGGGAAGGGGGTGCCCTTCGGGAGCCCATAGGGGGTCCTTTGCCCCCTTCATAAAGCAGCTGAGCTCAGAGAGGCCAGGGTCTTGCTGAGGGCTGCACAGCATGTCCACAGGACTGAGACAGATGCCCCTTGCCCAGTCTGCCCCAGTGGATGGAGGGGAGTGAGGGTACCTGGGCAGTGACCCAGTGGTCACCTGCAGAATCTGCCCTGGGCTTCTCGGAGTCCAAGGCCCGTGCGTTTAGTGGGGGCTGGGGCAGGGGCAGAAGACCGTGAGGCTGGAGACCAGGTTTTCTGAGCTCTTCCCTCTTCAAGGAGCTGGAGATTTCAGAGTGAGGGGACAGCGGGTAAGACCCCTGCCTGACCCGTGGCTGAGCCGGATTCAATTCCCTGGACCCCCTGCGGTCCCCCAGCCCTGCCAGGTCCCCCCAGCAGAGGCGCTCTTGCCGTATATGTGAAGGGCCATGTGCAGAGTGCTCCAGAGCCCAGTGCTCCCCGCACGCTGTGAAAGTGACAATTCTCATTTGTTGGGGGGTCGCACCGGCTGTTCTCAGAGGTTCTTCCCGGCGCTGCGTGGACATGGCTCCTGGGGCGCTCAGCAGACGCGGGCGCGGCAGGGATCTCACGCCTCATCTGGGGAGACCGCCCTCGGGACCCCAGCGCCACCTCCCTGCAGGGCTGAGCAGGGCGGGGCTGTGTCAGGTGCCAGGGAGCCTGTGCCCACAGGCGGTGACTCTCCGCAGCCTGCGGGCGGACGCCGCGGCACCGTGGATGGCGCTGTGCGTGCTGTGGTGCTCCGTGACCCAGGCGCTGCTGCTGCCCGTGTCGCTCTGGGCCTGTGACCGGTACCGCGCCGACCTCAGGGCCGTCTGGGAGCAGTGTGCCGCCCTCATGGCCAGCGACGAGGGCTCAGACGATGGTGAGCGCGCCGGGGCCAAGGAGCAGGGGCTCGTGCAAGGGCGTGGGGCCACCCCAGCCTTAATGGCCACACCCCCCCCAAGTCCCCCCTGCTCCTGAGCTCCGAGGGGCCCCAAGCCCGTCATCCTGTGGCCATTCTGGTCAGCTTGCCCCACCCTGGTGAGCGGCTGCAGACACCAGACTAACCTCAAGGGTCTTAAATAAATGGCCCCGCAGACACCTGACGCTGTCCTGCTCAGCCAGCAAGGACAGGGTCACTTTAGAGGGGCCCTGGCCATGTGCCGGCCGACCACTGTTGACTCCAGGTGAGTGTTTAGCCGCTCCGAAGCCCTTCAGCCTCATGTCCTGCTTCTAGTCGCCCTCCAGTTACCTGGTGTCCTGCCCCCCAGTCCCAGTGAAGGGGGTAGACTCAGATCCCCGCCCCCCACCAAGCCCGGCCCCTCTATCTGTCCCCAGTCCCAACCCACCACTAATCCCGTCCCTCTTTTATCAGCTCCGCCCCACTAGCCCCGCCCATCCTGTCTCCAGCCACGCCCCACCACTAACTCCGCCCCTTTATAATTTCAGCCCGCCCCACCACTAAGCCCCGCCCCTTACATACCTCCAGCCACGCCCTTACTACAACTTAAGCCCCGCCCCATGTGTCTCCAGCCCCGCCCCACCACTAAGCCCCGCCCCTTTCCCTGTCTCCAGCCACTCCCTTGCTGTAATTTAGGCCCCACCCACCGCCAAGCCCCGCCCTTTCCGCCTGGTGTCCTAGGGAATCTTGGTATGAAACTGCAGCCCCCCCACCCCACTCCACCCCACCCCCGCACTCCGAGGCCCTACACCTCTGCCTCCCCCGCAGACGCCAGCCTGGACGGTGGGGTCCCTCCGGAACTGCTGTCGGGGCGCTCCCTGAGCTCCAGCTACGGGGACCTGGTGAGCCTGGACCCGAGGGCCAAGTATGAGCTCTCGGCCCTGGACGGGGCGCTGTCCCCGCTCTTCCCGCTGCGCGCCCTGCAGGAGGAGCGGATGCAGTACCTGCAGGTAGGGAGGCCCCTCTCCGAGCCCCCCACGCGCCTGCGGGCCGCCGCGCCCCGCCCCGCCGCGCCCCTCACCACCCTCCTCCGGGCGGCCCGCAGGTGCCGGCCACGCGGCGCTTCTCCCACGACGACACGGACATGTGGGCCGCCGTCTCGCTGCCCGCCTTCCCGCCGCGCTGGGGCTCGGCCGAGGAGCCGGCCGGGCTGGCGCTGCCCGCGGGCCCGGGGCGGCGCGGCGGGGGCCCGCGGGGCCCGGCGGGGGACGCGCCCCCGTTCCGCGCGCGCCGCCGCTCGGCCGAGAGCCTGCTGCTGTCCCCGCGCGCGCCGGCCAGGGACGGCGCGGGCCGCCGCCTCGGGCCCGGCGCGCGCTCCGCCTCGGCCTCGCGGCTGCCCGACGCCTCGGCGCTGACCCCCTTCGCGCTGACCACCTTCGAGCGCGAGCCGCGGGCGCTGCGCCGCCCGCCCGCCGCGCCCCGGCCCTTCCCCGCGCGCGCCGCCCACGGCGAGGACGCGGCGCCCCCTGGCGGCGGCGGCGCGCGGCGCAGCCCCGGGCCGCCCCGCCCCGCGCCCGCCGCGCCCCTGCGGACCTGCCTGAGCGCGTCGTGGGCCGAGCCCGGGGCGCTGCGGGCGGCGGGCCTGGGCGCCGACGGCAGCACCAGCAGCTTCCTCAGCTCGCCCTCCGAGTCCTCGGGGTATGTCACGCTGCACTCGGAGTCGCTGGGCTCCGCGTCCTAGGGGCTGCCCTGGAGCACCTCTGGGCCCCCTGGCTCAGCCAAGTGGGGCCGGGTGGGAGGGGTGCCAGGGGCAGGGCCACCTTCCCCAGGGTCTCAGACTGGCCCTGGAGGAGTGGGAGCACCGGGCTACATCCAGTTACCCCCCTCTGCACGCTATTGCACTCCAGAGCCACGGGTGCGGCGTTCTGCCTCAGTTTCCCCGTCGCCCATGAGCAGATGACCAGTGTTAACTCAGGGTCATGGGCGGAAGTCACCGATCCGTGTGCCACTGAGTGGGAAGTATGCTGCGTCCCAGGCCCTCAGTGGGACCTTTGGGTCACCAGTCTGGCCCGCTGTGCACCCACTCACAAGGCCCCACTGGGTGTCCCTCTGCCCCGTGGGCACCCATCCCCCATCCCAGATAAAGCACAAATACAGCAGAGCCCTGCACACACAGGCAGCTCCCCTTGCTTCCGGCCCCTGCACTGGCCTTGAGCAGGACCCGGCCATCCTGGACCAGGCGGGAAGGGCGGGCAGCAGGGCTGGTGGGCGGCCCCTCCCCGGCCTAATTCCTGGAACAGGCTTCAGGTTTCCGCCTCTGGTTTTCAGTCCCTGGTACTACCCCCCCCCCCAGGGTGGAGGGAGGGCTTCCCTGGCCCCCTCTTTGCAGGGCTGGGCAGGGACTAGCTCACTGTCACCGGGAGTGGGAGGGACAGTCACCATAAGGGCTGAAGCTCTGGTCCCTCCTCGTCCCGCTCAAAGGGGCACAGCCACTGCCGGCTCCACCCATGGAGCCCGAGACAGGGAGCGGCCGGGCACTGCCCAGCCTGCTCTCACCTGCACGGCCCGTCCAGTGGCTCTCTGGGGGGTAACAGGACCAAGACCAGGGACTGCTGTCCAGCCCTGGCCCTGCTGCCGTGCCTTCTCGGACACATGAGCCGTCAGCGCGGCCGCCAGCCGGGTCACCTCCATCAGGCCGGCCCACCCGTCACTCTGGGTTTTCACTCTGCATTTCTTATCCAGTGGCAATATTTACAGGCCTCCCGAGCCCCCCACCCCAGCCCTGGTTTTTACAGAATAAAGAGAAAGGGCCACTTCCTCCCCCAACTACCACGACCATGTTTTAAACAACTGAGCATTTTTCTTCTGTACAGAGTCCAATAAAACCTAATGATTTGCACCCGGCATCCGCAGGCTGATTGCATGGAAACTGACAGCCCGAGCGGCCCCACACACCTGTCCCTCTGGGTCCTGGTTTCCCCCAGAATCTGCCGTTCCTTCTGGTCAGACCTGTCCTGGGTGCAGACTGCACCAGCGCCCCGGAGAGGACCAAGCACAGACAGGCTGCAGCGCAGGTGTGGGGACCTAAGGCGGGAGGTGCCCGCGGGTTTCCTTTCCGACGGGCTTCAGGGGCGCCCGTTTTCAGGAGGCTGATTCAGAAGAGCGGGGCTGCGGGGACCCCCAGCTTGGAGGCGCACCCGCGGCTTCCTCTGGGAGTTTGAGGCCACGCCCTGAGTCCACGGTGCAAGGTCGCCACCGGGTGGCCAGCAAGGGTACTGCTGAGCCAACCTCTCCCCCACCCCCACCCGCTGCGTCCCCAGACCGCTACCGCCGGGACCCCGGCCCCGCCCGAGCTGCCGGGACGGATACAGCGCCGCGGCGGCCCAAAGGAGGGTCTTTCCTATAAAGTTGTTATCTGCCGCTCCCAGGAAGCCCCCAACTGCGCGCGGGGAAGCACCTTCGTGGTCTTAGGCCCCTTTCACAGATTCACACTGTCTTTATTCGAGTTTCAAGCAGGACAGGGGATGTGTCGCGCTGGACAGGCCGGGGACCCCCCCCCCACAGCCCCTTCGGAGAGAGTACAGAGGGGAGGGCGCTTGCCTCTGGCATCCCGGGTGGTCCTCCCAGCACCGCCAGGAGTTAAGCCCTGCACACCCCCGGGTGTGGCCCCCAAACGAACAAAACTGGGGCCCTCCGCACCTGTCCCTCGTGGGCCGGAACCTCCAGAGTAGGGGTCCCAGGGAAGAAAGGTGTCGGGGCCTCCACCGCCCGGTCCGAGGCGTGAATAAACCTTCCTACGCGGTACCCCCAGCGCCCGGCGCTGCCCCCAACGGGTGGCACCCTGCGCGGAGCGCGCCCAGGAGTCGGGCGGGGCATCATTGGGGGGGGCGTCCCGTGGGGCGGGGCGTGGAGACGGGTGGTGCCCGGGCCCCGTGCGGAGGG
This sequence comes from Sorex araneus, assembly GCF_027595985.1. Classification (NCBI taxonomy): domain Eukaryota; kingdom Metazoa; phylum Chordata; class Mammalia; order Eulipotyphla; family Soricidae; genus Sorex; species Sorex araneus. The sequence continues at coordinate 1,869,869 of NC_073306.1, read as the reverse complement.
GGTGGGGGTCCGTGGAAGCCCGGACAGGCCCCATCCCGGCGGCGGGGCGGAGCCGGCGCGCATTGTGCCGGTGGGAACCGGGCGTCCCGGGCCGGCTGAATGGGCCGGGGCGGGGCAGCGATTCTCCTCGCTGCCAGGGGTCCGCCAGCGCCGCGCAGACGGCGACCTTCCCACCGCGGCGCGGCCGGGGGGCGGGGGCGGGGGCGGGCCGCGGGCTGGGGCCCCTGGGAACAGGGCGCAGCCCCGTCTCGGGGGAGGGAGGGGGCAAGCGGGGGTCCGGGCCGAGCCTGGCGTGGGGGGGCGGCCCTGCGCCTGGCCGCCCGTGCTTCCTCGCGTCCGAGGGGCGCGCGGGCCCGGGGTGCCCGGAGTGGACGGGGTCGCCTGGAGTCCGAGGCGGCGCGCCGGGGTCTCACCAGGGCCTCCAGACGCGCAGCCCCGGCCCCGGGCTCTCGGAGCAGCGGGCGGGCGCGGGCGGCGGGGCGGGGGCGCCGGGGAGCGCGGCCGGCGGCGCGGGGCCGGGGGCGGGGCCCCAGCGGGCGGGGGCGCGGGCGCGGGCGCCGGCGCTGTCCATGGTGCTGCCGCCCGCGCGCCCGTGCGCCAGGGGGCAGCGCAGGCCGCCGCCGGCCTCCTCTCGGCGCGGCAGCAGCGGGTGGACGCCGGGCGAGCAGCCGCGGAAGCCCGACGCGTAATCGGCTGCGCTGGGCAGCGGCCAGAGCCCTGGGGGAGGGGAGCGGACGGGAGACATGTGGACGGGTCTGGGGGACGGCGGGGGAAGGGGAGGGAAGGGGCAGGGCGGAGAGGAGGGGAAGGGGGAGTGGACACAGCCCTTCTCTCCCCGGGGTCCAGGCCTGCCCATCCCGGTGAACACCCGAGGGCTCTCCCCCTCCCCGGCTCTGCCCCCCTCCCGCCACCCGGGGTCTTCTCTACCTTGCGCGGAGCCCTGGAGGCTCTTCATGTACTTGACGCTCAGCTCCAGGATGTCGGCCTTCTCCAGCTTGCGTTTCCGGATCTGCGGGTGCGGGAAGGGCCGGTTGAGGGGCAGGGCCCGGCCCGGGGGGCCGCGGGCGGGCCGGGCCTCACCTGGTGCGAGTAATGCTTCTCCAGCAGGGCCCGGAGCTGCTCCAGGCACCTGTTGATGCGCGCCCGGCGCTTCTTCTCCATCAGCGGCTTGGAGATCTGTGTGTGTGGGGGGAATGACCTTTGGGGGTCGTGGCTGCGGCCAGCCCACCCTCGACCCCTGCTGCCCGGTCAGGACCCCCCCCAGGCCCCCTGCAGACCCCACACCTTGCGGAAGCTGCCGGAGGTGGCTTCCGGGCCGCCCTGCATGTGGGGCTCGGTGCCCATGTCGTCAGTCTCTGGCCGCGGGAGGTGGGCGGCCTTTATAGGGGCACCTCGTTTACATGTCAATGAGGTGTGCCTGGACTTCTGGAACCCCGGGGGAGGGGAGAAGTGGGGGGCGCTGCCCACCTCTCTGCCCGGCCCCCTCCCAGGCTGCTTCAGCCCTGCCCCTCCCCAGGACCCGGGGCCCTTTCTCAGTCACCCCGGCTCTCCCTGCTGGCGTCGCCTCCTGCCTCCCTGCCCCGCACCCCGGCCCCCCCTTCAGTTCTGCCTCTGGCCTCGGCCATCGTGGCCCCCCAGGAGCCGGCCTGAGGAGCCGGTGGGCCTCGCCGGGCCTCCCGGGCCTGATGAAGACGCGGGGCCTGAGCACCCCAGCGTGGAGCCTTTCTGTGGGCTTCACGCTCCGGCCGCGCCGGCAACGCCGCATTACTCACCCTAATGTCGGGACAATGCAGCGATTTTCTGCCTGTGGCCGCTGAAAGCCCGACGCAGGCCGGGCGCGCGGGGACCACGCAGCGACATGTGTCCCATTAAAGCGTGCAGCCCACCCGCCGCTCAGCCCCCCGCGTGTGGGGGTCGCGGGGCTGCGAGGAGCCTCCCTGTTGGGGGCCTGGCTCCATCCTGCCCTGGCAGCCCCGGCACCGGACCCCCGGCCCTGAGGACCCTCCTGAGGGCCTCCTCTCAGCCTCCAGGCGGGGCGGCCTGCAGAGGACCTGGCACCCTGAGTGACCACCTGGGCTTTTGGACGTCCGACCCACCTCCATGAGGCTCGAGACGGGGTTGGTGGGCTCGCTGCTGGGGGTGGGGGGCTGTCCTGGAGAAGCCAGGGCCCACAGCTGGGTCAGGGGCAGCCCCGGGTGGGTGTCCAGGAGGCTGGACCCCAGTGGATGCCCCCAGTTTGGAGCCGGGTGTGCAGGGCCCCCCCTAGCTGGCCGGGCCTGATGGAGCCTGGGAAAGGCTGGGGGAGCCATGTGCCCCCCCCAGCAGGAACGCAAAAGCCCCCCCAGAGGAAGGCCCTCAGGGTGTGGGGGGAGGGAGAGTACGGTAGGCGGGTGGTTCTCCAGCTCCGTGGGAGCGGGGACGGACCCCCACGCAGCGCGGCGAGACCCTCCCCGCGGGATGGCGAGGCTGGCACGTGCCCGGAGCTTTGAAGCGCCGGAACCGGCCCCGGCCGGGCCCAGCGGCCCGGGCGCGGCGGGCGAGCCCAGGGCGCGGCGCGGCGCCCGGTACAAAGGCGCCGCGGGCGGGAGGGCGGCGCTGCGGGCACAAAGGGGGCAGCGGAGTGTTGAGGGCATTGTGACGGCCCCACAAAGCCGGGCCCGCGCCCGCCCCTCGGGGCCAACCCGGGCGCCCCGCGGCGCGCGGCCGTCCAGATGCCGCACATCTGCAGCCCGGCGGGCGCGCGCCGGCCCGCCCGGCCCCCCACGGGCCCCGCTCTCCGGCGGCCAGCGGGGCAATTTGTCGGCTAATGACGACCCCTCCCCCCTGGACCCCCGCCCGCGCCTTTCAGCCGAGCGGGGGAGCCGGGGCCCGCCCCCTCTCCGGGGCTCGGGCCATAAAGGGGCCCCGCCGGGCCGCGCGGGGGACCCCGAGCCGGGCCGCGCAGGGGGCGCCGCTCACGTGCGCGCTTCCAGGGTCTCTTAAGCAGTGGGAAATTGACCGCCCAGTGCGCTTATTCGCCGCGTTCCGCTTGGGCTGCGCGCGGCCGGGCGCGCCACGACGGCTCCTCGGCCCCGCCCCATCACCCCCTTACCGCCGGTCCTCAACCGGTCTCCCCTCCCCTCCTTGGGCTTGCCCGCCCCGGCAAGATCCGTCACCCCTTCCTCCGGGTGCCCAGGGACTGCCCCCCCACCACCCCCAGCTACCCCTCTTTCCGGCTCCTTCCTCCACTAAAGTTAGACCCTTTAACTAACTTTTGTGGGCAAGGACGGGGAGAGCATGGGACGTCCCCACCCGGGTCCTTCTGGGGGATGCAAGGGGGACGGTGTCCACCGCCTCCCCTATGCTGCCGGAGCCCCGAGGCCCCCAGAGATCCGGGCGCAGCCGCCGTGTCACCCTGTCCTCAGAGCAAACGGGACAAAGTGCTCCCGGGCCTCGGGAAGGACGCGGACCGACTTAGAAACCGGCTTATGCAAGCGGGGATGTAGGCCACGGCCCTTTCCTTCTTTAGCATCTGGGGTCCTCGGGGGCCAAAAAGGAGCACAAGGCCTGGCCAAGGGCAGCGGCCGCCCAGGAGGCCCTTCCTCAGCTAAGGGAAAAGGTTTTCTCTCCAGCGTGGAGGTTCCCTCTGCGTCCCGGAACGGGGACTGAAGGTAGAAACGACAGTTGTCCTCGGTCCCTTCTCGGCCCGGGCAGAAGCAGCACTTGGCAGGGGCAGGCGTGGGAAGGAACTGGGGAGAGGGTTTGCGCCCACCAGAGTGCAGGGGGTGTCGAGCCCCGCCCGCCCTGCACCGTCTCTGCACCCTGGATGCAGCCAGCCCCCAACAAAGGACAAACTGAAAGCCCTCCTAGGAGGGGTGCGGCCCCTGCGGGAGGGGGCTACTCCCTGCAGGGTGGCTGCCCGCCATTCTTCATGCTTATTTTGTTTTGGGGGGCTCCTTCGCAATGCTCCTGGCCTGCGCCCCAGCCACTGTCTGGCCTCTAGACGGGCCGAGGAGCAGGCAGCTCGGGCATGTAGCACACGCCTCACAAATGCAAGGCCCTGGGGGTCCCTGAGCACTAATGGCCCCAGGCCCTGCTGAGCCCATGCCTCCCCGCCCCCCAAAAGCAGCTTAGGGCTGTGAAGGCATCTGCCCCAGCCAGTGGCGATTGGAGCAGAAAAAGCCGGTCCCTCCGCAGATGCATTTCAAAGTGGAATGAAGTGATCGCTCGTGTAATTAACTACCCGGACACAGCAAAAGCCCCGAAATGACTCGGCCAATTGTCCACAGATGGGGTTGGAGAGGCCGATTGTTTAACTCTCTTTGGCCGTGCTGGGGCTCCCAATAGCCCGGCCTCTGGGGCCCTCCAGGGGACAAAGGCGGGTACTCCGGAGAGTGCATCAACGCTGAACCGGGCTGGCCCGGCGCAGGGAGAGTGAATCCAGGGAGACCCCCATTGTCCGGGCCTTTTGTGTTCCTCCCCAGCTGGCTCTAATCTTTAAATATTTACCCGGTCCTTTTGTGCACGTGTGACTTATGCACGCGGGGATGTGCTCATAAATTCCACGCCATTTCCCCGCTTCCAGACTGGAGCGAGCGCGGCTTCCGTGCCCGGGACTCGGTGACCGAGGGACAAGCGAAGTTTCCTTTCCTGCAGAGCTGCCGTCGCCTGTGGGAAGTGCCCGGGCAAAGGCCTGCAGAGGCCGAGGAGCTCCGGGGAGGCCGGGCTGCCCACCGGTCTGGCTGCCGTGACCCCTGGAAGGAGGAGCGGGACTCAGGGCTTTTTCTTGCGGAGTCAGGCTGGAGCAGGTGGGCAAAGTTTTCTGCAGGCCAAGCTGGTGTGAGTTGAGTGTTTGGTGACCACCCCCTTGCTGTCCCCCATCCCCCCAGCACTTTCTTGCTCGAGTAAGTGGTGACCAGCCCTTTCAGCAAAGGAAGCTAGTACAGAGATGGCGCAGGACCCGGTGCGCCTGCTTTGCTCAGTTCCGTCCTGACCCCTGGCACTGCCGTGGGAGTAGCCTCTGGGCGAGTGAAAGTGGCCCCCCAAAAGGTGGGCAGGGTGGGAAAAGGAACCCCACCTTTTTTTTGTTTCTTTTTGCTTTTTGGGTCACACCTGGCGATGCACAGGGGTCACTCCTGGCTCTGCACTCAGGAATTACCCCTGGCGGTGCTCAGGGGACCATATGGGATGCTGGGAATTGACCCCGGGTCGGCCACATGCAAGGCAAACGCCCTCCCTGCTGTGCTATCGCTCCAGCCCCCAGGAACCCCACCTTTATCTCAGCCTGCTAGAGCTGGAAAGATCAGGTGCTTCGACTGGCTCCTAAAGCTTTTTGGGGTTTGTTTGGGTTTTTTGTCCTTGTTTTCTGGGCCACACCTGGTGGGTGCTCAGGGCTTGCTCCTGACTGTGCTCAGGGATTATGCCTGGTGCCTCGCGGGCTCCGGGGACCCTACAGGGGGCTGGTTCTTGAACACAGGCCGACCTACCTGCTGTAGCATCTCCCCAGCCCCTTTGAAGCACGAGAGACTGTGCCCAGAGTGCTAGCACAGTGCGTAGGGACTGGCCTTGCCCAGGGCCAACCCAGGCCAATCCAACCCAGAGGGTCCCCGAGCCTGTCAGGAGTCATTTCTGGTGTAGAGCCAGGAGTAACTGGGAGTAACCCCCGAGCATGGCCAGGTACGGCCCCCAAACCAAAAATCAAACAAAATAAAGCAGGAGGGCTCCCGGGGGCCGGGGATGGCCTGGAGAGAGGGTGCGGAGGCTTCCGGCCTGAGGAAAGCCCCTCCGTTTGTGCCATACTCCCAGCGCCTAGAACAAAACACATTCAAGTGTTTATTTAGAGGCTGAGCTGTTGGGATTCAGCCGCAGGTCGGGGTTACGCAACGGGCGCCCTCTAGTGGCCCCAGCGGGTCCGGACCCCGAGAGACAGGTCCTGAGTTTGAAAGTGATCTTGAGAAAGGGGGGCTGGTGGCAGAGCCCCCCTCCCCGTAATGCCCAGTCCTCTCCCACATCTGGCGCTGTAGCTGGGGGCCTCCAGAGGCTGCAGAAGGGTTGGCAGTGCCAGGGATGGAAGCTGGCATCCATCCCCAGAACTATCTCACCCCAGAACTATCTTGCTAGCTCTGACTTTGCGTCTTTATCTCCCCCACCTAACTTGGCATTATTTTTAGCATTATATATATTTTTTTGGCTTGCGGGTCACACCTGGAGGTGCTCAGGGATCACGCCTGTGGTGCTCGGGGAGGGGGGCATCTGGGGTGCCGGGGATTGAGCTCAGGGCAAATGACTCACCCCCCAGATTCTCTCCCTCTGGCCCCCAGGTTAAAGCGGTAACCCAGCAGGCGTCTCTGAGCTTCACTTCCACGGGGTTTCACAGAATGGACCCGGCAGTGCTGAGTTCAGGGCCCGACCAGGCCTTCCCGCCAGGAGCTCAGATGCGGCTGCTGGCTCCGCCTTCTGCCCCAGTACACCGGGCTCCCTGGTGGCCTGTCCCCTATTCTGCCTTGGGCTTCCTCCCTCCTGCCTCTGGGCCTTCGCAGACTCCCTCCCTCCTCCTCCTTGCCCTTGCTCTCATTTCCAGGAGCTGCTGGCCCTGAGGGCCGGGGCCTAGCTCTGGGCCATTGCCCTGGAGAGCCCTGCCGTCCCGCCCTCCCACTCCTCCGGCTCCGGGACCCTTCTCCCGGCTGCCCTTCCCTCCTTGGCTCCTCCGGGTTATTCTCATCACTTGCTTCTCTCTTCCATCATTGTTCCACGGCCCCCAAGGCGGGGGTATGAATCCACAACAAAGTGAAGAAGGGTGTGTGTGTTGGGGGGGCTGGAGCCATAGGACGAGGGCAGGGCGTATGCCTTGCACCCGGCCAAACCCAGTTTGACCCCTGGCTTCCCAGATAGTCCCCTGAGCAATGCCAGGAGTAATTCCCGAGTGCAGAGCCAGGAGTAATCCTGAGCACCACCTGGTTAGGCCCCAAAACAAACCAAAGCAAAGAATGGGCCAATGAGAGTCTCAGGATTGGTTTGCCCCAGTAATGCCGGGAGTGCCTGTCCCCCTGAAAAGAGGCACAAAGGAATTTCTTTTCTTTCTTTTTTTTTTTTTTTGCTTTTTGGGTCACACCTGGTGATGCACAGAAGTTACTGCTGGCTCATGCACTCAAGAATTACTCCTGGCGGTGCTCAGGGGACCATATGGGATGCTGGGAATCGAACCCGGATTGGCCACATGCAAGGCAAACGCCCTACCCGCTGTGGAATTTCTCTTTTTGTATTTGGGCTACTGGTACTGAAGGTACCAGGTCATTGCTCCTGGGGGCACCAGAGGTCTGGGTCTGGGCTTCCTGCGTGTGAAGCTGCACCCCAGCCCAAGAACAAGTTCTGATTATGACACTGATGTCTGGGGCCCAGAGCCACAGGATGCCAGGCTGGAGCATTACATGGTCCCTTGAGCACAGCCAGAAGTGTACCCCCTCAGGCCCAGGCAGGAGTGAGCTCCAAGCACTGCTGGGTGTGGCCCCCAAACTAACAAGAAATCAAAGGGGCCAGAGACACAGAACAGAGGTGAAGGCTCTGCCTTACCCAGGACACGGGGTGGTTCCATCCTGGGCACCACCCGGAGTGGTCCCTGAGCACAGCTGCGGGCGGCCCCGCCGCTCCCGCAATAAACAGTGTTGACTTTAGACAATGGAGCCGGCACAAACCCAGCACCAGCCACTTCTCCCACTGCAGGCAGCTGCCGCTGAGCGCCCGCTTCTATTTCCAACACCCTGTCGCGGTCACACGTTCGGTCGTTTTCCCGGGTGAAGTCAGGCCCACATGATGAAGTTCTGCCGGCTGCCTCCCTAAAGGCCGGATGTCACACGAGTGCTGACATCATGGGACAGCGCGCTCCCAGCCGGGGGTCAGGAGGGGCCACCCCGCTGGCCAGCTCCCGGCAGCCTGGGGGCCCCTCCTCCCGCAGCGCCGTCGGAGGGGGCGTGGCCTCTGTGTTCGGGGCGGGGCCTGCGCCTGGGGCGGGGCCGGAAGGGCGGGGCCTCGGGCGGGGCGGGCCGCGCCAGCCAAAGCCGGGCCCCCGCGGCGCGGCGCGGCGTTCTCGCGAGAGCGCGGTGCGGGCGGCTGCCCTCCGCGGCCGGCGTCGGCGGCGCGGGGCGCAGGCGCGGAGGTTGTCCCGGCTACCGCGGCCGCCCTGCGCCATGGCGGGCGGCGGGGCGCGGGCCGCGCGGGGCCCCGAGGCGCGCCTCAGCCTGGCCGCCTTCCTGCTGGGCGCGTCGGTGCTGGCGCTGCCGCTGCTGGCGCGCGCCGGCCTGCAGGGCCGCGCCGGGCTGGCGCTCTACGTGGCGGGGCTCAACGCGCTGCTGCTGCTGCTCTGCCGGCCGCCGCGCTACCAGGTGCCGCGCCGCGCGGGGCCGCGCCGGGCGGGGCCGGGCGGGGTGGGGCAGGACCGAGCAGGACGGGGCGGGGGTCGCGGGGCCGGGAGGGGCAGGGGTCGCAGGGCCGGGCAGCGGGGCCGCAGGGCGGGGCGGGGGTCGCAGGGCCGGGAGGCGCAGGGACCGGGCGGTGCAGGACGGGCGCGGGTCGGGGCGGGGGTCACAGGATGGGTCGGGCTGGGAGGGGGTCGCAGGGCCGGGAGGGGCAGGCCCTCGGGTGTAGGCAGAGACACGGGCTGGGCGCTGGACACGCCTCGGGCCGAGCGTCCGGCTGCGCGCCCGATCCCGGCCGGGGTCCCCATGAGGCAGGAGCGAGATCGGGACCGAGCTGGACATCTCGTGCTGCTGACGGACGTCCGGTCCGGGACAGAGTCGGTGGTGGGCAGGGCGGGGTCTGGGCCGTCCCTCCGTCAGGGTGGGGATCCCCGGAGGGGCGACCTGACCTCCCCGGGCACGTGCTGGAGCCACGAGCGTCGCGGGAGGGAGCCCGTCCCGGGCAGGGCGGACAGGGGTGGCCGGGCCGTCCGCCCCGCGCGGGGTGTGGGGGGCATGAAGTGGGTTCAGCAGCTGCGGCACTTGCGCGTGGGGAGGGGAGCCGGGAGCCCACGATCCTATATATAATTCAGGGTGTGGGGGCGCCCTGCCCGCCGCAGGTGAAAGGGCGGGCGCTGGTGGCAGGGCTGTGTCCGGGCTGGTGCAGAGCCCCCCGGCCCAGGTTAGCTGCGTGGACTTGGGGCGAGTGGACCGTTCCCCCAGACTGCAGCCCCGTGGTAGTGGCCCTCAGAGTGGGAACTGCAGCTCAGACGTGGGGCTTTCCCCCGCGGGAGCAGCCTCACCGCGTCCTGCCCTTCCCGTTGGGTTGGCTGGAGAAACCCAAGGCCCAGAGAGGCTAAGCGACTGGCCCAAGGTCACACCGCCACAGAAGGGTGGGCCCGGGGCCTGAACGATGACAGAGGGGAGGGCACTTGGCTTACACGCGCAGCTGACCTGGTTTCTATCCGTGCTGTCCCAGCTGGTCCCCGAGCACTGCCGGCTGTGACCCAGACACCAAAGAGCAGGGTGGGTGGGTGGGCGGGAGGGCCCGCCCGAGTCACGGTGCCTTTCAGATCGCCATCCGCGCCTGCTTCCTGGGCTTCGTGTTCGGCTGCGGCCTGCTGCTGAGTTTCAGCCAGTCTTCCTGGAACCACTTCGGCTGGTGAGCACTGGGTGAGGGGCCCGGGAGCTGCGGGGCTGTGCCCTGGGTTGCTTCAGGTGCAGGCAGAGACGGGCCAGGCCTCCCCCCGCGGGTGACCCGCTGCAGCCGCAGTGACGCCCGGCAGCGGGGCAGGCGGCCTCCCCTGGCACCCTGACCTGGACAGGACAGCGGCCCAGGGAAAGGCTTGCTTTGCTGTGGTCAGCGCGCTGACCCTCTGCCCTGCTCGCCGCCCGCGGTGACGCCCCTGTGCTGGTCTCTTCGACCCCCGCTCCCCGCGGCCCCTGGCCTGTGTCGGCTTAGTCTGTCCCTATGAGCTTCGGGCGCGTGGGCCATGCGGGTGTCCACCCCACCCCTTCCCACGAGGCCCAGCCCCACCGCGGCCCTCGGTGGCTCCCGGCAGGTACATGTGCTCCCTGTCCCTGTTCCACTACTCCGAGTACCTGGTCACAGCCGTCAACAACCCCAAGAGCCTGTCGCTGGACTCCTTCCTGCTCAACCACAGCGTCGAGTACACCGTGGCTGCCCTGTCCTCCTGGGTCGAGTTCACCCTGGAGAACATCTTCTGGCCGGGTGAGTGCGCCCTGCTGTCCCCTATGGAGTGGCCCGAGGACAGGGGCGGGACGGGGCTCTCCCGGCGTCTCCCTCCCTGGCCACACGGACGCGCGCCGTGCTGTCCTTGGCCCGTGCCAGCCGGCAGCCGCGCATAGGCCAGAGGCGAGTGGGCACTGTCCGTTTTCCAGGGCTTGAGAACTTGCTGGCGGCTGTCACCAAAGCCTTTAGGGCTGGTGTCGGGTCTGAGCGAGGCTGTCCCCAGGGTCTGGAGAGACAGGGAGGGCTCTTGCCCGCGGCCGTGCAGGTTCCGGCACTCCGCGGGGTCCCCAAGCCCACTAGGGCTGAGTGCGGAGCCTGGGGTACGGCCTGAGCACTGTCGGGGGGACCCAGTCGCAGCAGACGGGCACCGGCGGGCGGTGGCCGGGACCCGGGAGGGCGCGGCCCGGGACAGCTCCGTCCTCGCTTTCTGGTTCTGGTGCTCGGGAGTCACTCCTGGGGTGTGGGCACCCGGCCCCCCCCCCCGCCCAGGGGGACCCCCCGACAGCCGCTGAGCGCCCGCTGCCCGCAGAGCTGAAGCAGATCAGCTGGCTCAGTGTCACGGGGCTGCTGATGGTGGTGTTCGGGGAGTGCCTGCGGAAGGCGGCCATGTTCACGGCGGGCTCCAACTTCAACCACGTGGTGCAGAACGAGAAGTCCGAGAGCCACACGCTGGTGACCAGCGGCGTGTACGCGTGGTGCCGGCACCCCTCCTACGTCGGCTGGTTCTACTGGAGCATCGGCACGCAGGTACGGGCCGCTTGCCTCTCGCCCCCGCGCCGGGGCGGGCCGCATCAGCGCTGCTCAGGCCTGACTCCCGCCGGCGCGGGACCCTCCACGCTGCTGGGCGTGAGATCTGGCGTGGCGGCCCCAGGCGGGACGGGCGCCCTCGTGCCCTGCTGTCCGGCTGCGGGGCTTGTTCTGTCTCGCTCAGAAACTGACCTGAGGGTCACAGACCCTAAACGCCCCATTCCCGAGCGTGCGGTCCCTGGTTCCCGTGGGTGTCCGGGTTCTGGGGTCCCCTTTAAAGAGGGGGCTTGGGCCAGAGAGACAGCAGCGCGGTGGGCACTTGCTTTGTGCGGCCACCTGGGTTCAGTGCTTAGGCCCCACCCAGTGCCCTGAGCCCCGAGAACGGCAGAGGCTCTCTGTGGACTCCTGTTGCCTGCGCCCTCTGCCTCTTCCCTCAGACCTGGGGCGCCGGGTGGGTGAGGGCAGAGGCGGGCTGGGAGCTCAGGGCTTCCCTCCCCGTCGGGCACAGGGCCTGCCGCGCTCACCCGGCCCGGCCTCTCGGCTGCAGGCCCAGCCTTGCTTTTCGTTTCTGTTTTTGTTTTTGTTTGGGGGCCTCACCCAGGAGTACTCAGGGCTGACTCCTGGCTCTGTGCTCAGATTTTGGGGAGTGCTCAGGGGATCATGTGGGGTGCTGGTGATGGACCCAGTGGGCCTCGTGGAGGGCCTGCTGCCTCTCCCATCCTTCAGATACGGTCTTTTCCTTTTGGCCTCACGTGGAGGTGCTCATGACTGCTCCCCGGTCAGTGCTCATAAGGCCGGGGTGAAGGCATCTATGCTGGCTGAGCCCGCTCTCGGCACCTCTTCCCGGCCTCAGCCTCGCTCCCTGTCTCTTATCTCTTGAATCTACTATTGGGTCGAGACTGCACCAAGCTTAGCACACACTCAGCCTCGGGGCCTCGCCTAGGCAAGGCCCGGGTCCTGGGGGCTTCCTGGTGACCCTGGGGCGGGGTCGCCGGCTGGTTCCATGTGTGCCTGGCTCTGAAGGCAGCGGCGCGGTCTGAGAAACCAGGCCCGGAGCACTGACCCTGAGAGCTGGACTTGCTGGGGCCACACCTGGGCTTCTGGCCTGTGCCTCACTGCTGGGCTGGGCGGAACCGTCTGGAAGGGCCACTGAAGGTACTGGCCCCACGTGGTGGTGGAGTCATCGGGTCCAGCCGCCACCGGGGACCATGTGGCCGGGGTGGACCCTGGCCCCACCCAGAGCAGGGGTTCCTGTGGGGGTCAGGCGCTGCCGGCTGCCCTGGACAGTGGCGAGAGGGTGGGTTGAGGCTCAGAGCCGTCCCCCCTCGGGGGACACGTGGTGGGCCCCGGCCCGGACACCTGACAGCCGCTGGCTCCCCGGGCAGGGCCGTGAGGGGGTGTCGGGAGGGGCCCCTGGGGCGGGAGTGGGGCCGTGCTGCGGGGAGGGCGCTGGCCTGGGACGGTCCCCGGGTCCGATGGCGCGGTGCCGGGCCCGTGACTCGGCGTCCCCCCGCAGGTGGTGCTGTGCAACCCGCTGTGCGGCGTGGCCTACGCGCTCACCGTGTGGCGCTTCTTCCGGGACCGCACGGAGGAGGAGGAGATCTCCCTCATCCACTTCTTCGGCGACGAGTACCTGGAGTACAAGCGGCGCGTGCCCACGGGCCTGCCCTTCATCCGCGGCGTCAAGGTGGACCTCTGACCGCGAGGGCCCGCCCTGCCCGCGGCCCCCGCTGCTCTCCTGAGGGACCACCCAGATGCCAGGGGCCGCGGGGGGAGCGGGCGGGCCGTGTGCAGGGCCGGGATTCGGGGTGACCCGGAGCAAACATAGCAATAGTCTCGGGGCCCCGCCCCGCACTCCTGAGCCACTGTGTGCTGCGGTCACCGCGCCCCCCGCACTGCGGCTTCCCCCGCGCGGCTCGTCTCCCCCGTGGGCGGCGGCTGTCTCAGGACGGGCACCTGGGCGGAGCCACGGGCTCCCGCGTTCCCAGCGCACTTACCATCCGGTCTGTACCAGTAGCTGCACGGATTCGCGCGGACGCCGCGGGTCAGAACACGCCACTGTGCCCGGAGGAAGCGTGAACGCCTCGGGGTCAGCTGCCTGGTGGCAGCGCCCACCAGACTCCGCCCGGGAGGGTCTCCGCACGCGCGGGAAACGCCCTCCTCCCTCTCCCAAGCACAGCTTCGGAGCCCCTGCTGCGAGGGCCCCCCGGCCACGGCCAGTGCTGCGCCGCTGTCTCCCGTCTCTCCGCCCCTCACACACGCTTGCGTCTAGCCGCGCCCCCTCTCCCACTCTCTCCCGAAGGGGTCCCGGCAAACGCAGCCGCACCCCGCAGGGCCGCTGACTCTTGGTTCTGTTTCCCAGTTGGGGGCTGCGCTGGGTTGTGTTTCTGCAAGGGAAGGTGTCGGGGTCCGTGTCGGGCCCCTGCCAGCGTCCCCACCCGCAACACGAGCCCCACCAGTGCAGGGAACCGGGGTGGGGGTCTCGGGCGGGGGGCGTGGCCAGCTCTCAGAGCTGCTTCAGCTGTGGACCGGGGAGGACCAGGGCGGGGCCCCGGCGACTCCTTTGTGCCGGGCGACCACCGTGGCCGGAGCCCCGAGGGGCCACCGCGAGAGAGCCACTCACCTTTCCGTGCCTACACGTCCCCATCTGCGGGATGGGGGGATACCACCTACCTCACAGGGTGTTGCGGAGACTCGGAAGGACAGTGTCCAGCTTTGGCCCTGAAACCGGGACCCGCGGGAGGCCGCCCGGGCCGGCCAGACTGTGTCCACGCTTCTTTGGACGTGGCCGCGGTGCTTGTCCCTCCCGAGCCGCGGCCTGTGGCTTTCCCCTTCGTTGTCGTACCAAAGAGGGTTACGGGGCTGCCGGCTGTGCCGGGGCCGCCTCGGGCACTGCTGCTGGGCACCGGGCAGGGGGCCCCTCCGGGCGGGACACTCTGGCACCGGAATCTTCAGGCTGCTCCTAACGCAGAGCCCAGGGCTGGCGAGGTACAGCTTCGGGAACACCCAAGAGCTGCTCCACCCGTCACCTCATGGGGACCGCCCCGGAGTTCCCTGTGCCGCAGCCCTGCCCAGGACCAGGCCGCAGGGGAGCACGCACCGGCTGTGTTGGGGGTCTCGCCAGCGCAGCTCAGCGGAGAGGTGATGTCCCCACCCCCTTCCTGCGCCGCGGCTCCCTCGGGAGAGTGAGCTGTGACCGCCAGGGAACCCCGCGGCCCCTCCGCGGTGCGGCTAGACTAGGGTCCCTGCTCCCCGCCCTGGGGGCCGCCGCTCCCAGGCACCTCCCTGCGGCCTTAGTGCACTGCGGTGGCCTCGCAGCCGGCCAGGCCACCCCGGGGGTCCCAAGCGCTTGCTTTTGAGGAAGCTGCCCCATAGCTAGGAAAGTAACAGTTACTGGAGTAATTCTTCTACTCTTCTTTTTACATGCAGAAATGTTTATTTAAATATTTTAAATGGAATTTTCTTTCACAGATACTATTCTTTCCAATTCTTAAATAAAATGTACTTGATTTCACTGTGCGGACGGGCTGGCTGTCGGGTACCCAGGCTCCCCCCACCTCCATCAGTGTGGCCAGCTCGAGTGCTGGGCGTCCCTGGGCGGGGCCCTGGGGCCGAGGCTCCCGCTTCCTGTCTGAGCTCGGGGCGGCGGGGCTTGGAGGAGCGGGTACGTGTCGGTGTATTACGAGCGCCGAGTGACGTGTGCGCACATGTGAGCTTTGCATGTGTATGAGACTGGGTGGGCGTGTCTGGGTTTGTGTGTGTCATGTGGTTCTGGGTGTGCATGAGTGAGGCGGTGTGTGTGTACGCTTGCGTGTGAATTGTGTGCTGTGTGACTGCGTATGTGCGCACGCGTGCAGGAGGCGTGTGCAGGTGTGCCCTCCCCGGCCGGCGCTCTATGCGGGCAGGTCTCTCCGCGCGGGCGCGTCGCCCCCGGCCTTCTGCTTGGGCCTCTGATGCTCTTTGCTCTTCAGCGGCTCCTCGGCGGGGCAGCCCGGGGCCCAGCTGGTCCCTCTCGGCTCCGAGGTCTTCTCTCGCTTCTCCGGGACACACCCCAGCTCATTCCTAAGGGCGAGTGGCCCGTGGGCTCTGCCTGCCGCACCCCTTCCCCGGGTCCTCCCTGGCCTCCACTGCCCACGGGGGCCTCGGGTGGGATGTGCCGTCACAGACGGACCAAGCGTGTTGCTGGTGATCGCCGGGGACCAGCAGCCCCGCGGGGGTGTGACACCGAGCTCTAGACTGACCTGAAACCCTGAGGCCCTCCGGGGGCCACAGAGGAAGGCGCCCCCCAAGTTCACGGGGTGCCTGCACAGCACCCCCCATGCCAGGACTGACTCGGTTCACCAGGGCGAGCCTCGGCTGGGGCCCAGATGGTGCTTATCTGCTGCCCGGGCTTCCCGGGTGGGGCTCAGGCAAACCTGGAGTCCCGAGAGTGACGGGTGGGCACGGGGGGCACCCCCAGTCCCAGCTGCGGGCCATGTCCTTCAGACCTCTGGCCCCGAGGTTGGCTGTTTGGGGCCACCCAGCAGTGCTCAGGGCTGACCCCTGGCTTCGCCTGTGCACGGTTCTCCGGCCCTAAGCCCGAGTCTCACCTACGGGGCAGGAGGGGGACGGGCCGCGGGGGAGCGCCGTCTGGCCTGTCCTCCGCCATGTGAGGGCCCGGGGGTGCTGGGCGGGGCAGGACCCCTTACCTGGGCAGGGCCTCGCCATCTGCGCCCTCCTCGTCCATGCCCTGGAGACGCTCCGCCTGCTCGCCTGCGGGGGTCTGGAACCTGCCGGAGGAGCCAGCGCTGGGGTCCGGCGGAGCCCTCGGGCCCAGGGCCAGGGGCCGTTCCCCTGGGCACAGGCCGAGGGCGGGGCAGAGCTCAGTGGACTCTGGTGGACACTGCTCAAGCCGGCAGCAGTGTCCACCGGCCATCGGAGGCAGGAAGGTTCCAGAAGGAGCCAGGCCCACTTCATTAGGATACAGGAAAGGTCATCGGGATGGGGTGGGAAGGCGAGTGGGCCGGCCCCCCTCTAGGTGGCTGAGAGGAGTAGGGGGCAATGCTGGGGACCAAACGGGCTGATGGAGCTGGGGGGCGTGGGGAGGGCAGGAAGGAGTCGGGCAGTACTTCCGGTTTTTCGTGGTTTGGTGGGCTTCCTTGCTCTTTTTTTTTTTTTTTTTTTGTATTTTTGGTTTGGGGACCACACCCAGCCATGCTCGGAGCTTACTCCTGTCCTTAGGAATCGCTCCCGGCGGTGCTCAGGGGCCACATGTGATGTCATGTGCACGGCAGGTGCCCTGCCCCGTGTACTTTGTCTCCGGCCCTCGGACTCGAGCAGTTGATGGAGTTTGGAGTGACCTGGAAACCGGTTTTTTAGTGTGTGTGTGTGTGTGTGTGTGTGTGTGTGTGTGTGTGTGCGCACGTGCGCATGTGGTGGTTCTGAGCACACCCAGTGGTGCGCGGGTCTTCCCTGGCTCCCAGTGCTCAGGGATCACTCCTGACAGGTGGCGAGCTCAGGGGACCTTACTCCGTGCCGAGGGTTGGGCTCGGCCACCAGCGAGGCAGCAGCCCGGGGAAGTGAGGAGCCGGGGCCGGAGCACAGCGGGGAGGGCGCCTGCCTCGCCCTGGGCATTCCACGCGGCGCCCCGAGGCCCACCAGGAGTGACCCTACACAGTCAGCGCTAAGCCCTGAGCTGAGCGTTGCCGGGTGTGACCCCAAAGCTAAACAGGTTTTGAGGGGCGGAGGCAGCACAAACACCAGAAGAGGCCTCGGGACTAGCTGGGCCTCGGCTGGGGGAGGGGCGGACCCTGGGCGGGGACAGGGACTCCGGGTCTGCCTGTGTCTGTGGGGGCGCGTGGAGCCCGCGGCAGGGCGTGGCGGCCAGCAGGGCCAGGGTGCAGCGGGCAGCTCCTGCAGGGGCGGGCCCCAGACGCCCAAAGCCGCCTTCCCCGCAGAGCTGCGGGTGCCAGCACAGTGCCGGAAGGCCGGGCCGGTTCTGCCACTGGACTGGCCCCTGAGCACGTCCGCCCAAGCTCAGACGTGGTTTTGTCACTCTGAACACCCCCTGAGCACTGTTCTGAGAGCCTGAGCTCTGGAAATGCGGCCAAGGAAGCTCCTCTGAGCCCAGAGTCCCGGGACAGCCGGGGGGCCTCATGATGCCCACCAAGAAGTGTCTTCTGCTTCCACCCACTCCCGGAGCCTGTGGGGTGCCGTGCGCCTCAAATTCACAGCAGCCCGTACACCTGCCTGGCCAAGCCCCCCTCACCTGCTCACTGACCCCCTAACGGGGCTCTCCTGCGGCCAGGGATACTGGACAGGGGTTTAGGCACCGGCTTTGCATGTACCCGAGCCAGGTTCAACCTCAGCACTGTAGGGTCCCGAGTCCCACCAGGAGAGAGCCCTGAGCACAGAGCCAGGCGTGAGCCCTGGGCACTGCCAGGTGTGACCTGTAAACATCAAACAAACTGCACTGCTCTGGCCCCGTGGGGCTCCTGCCAGAGGCCTCTCTGGGCTTTGTCTTGGGGTCACACCCAGCAGTGCTCGGGGGCCACGCCTGCCCGTGCTGGACAGAGCCGCAGGGAAGTGTCTCGTGTGGCCCCGGGGCCCCGCTCACCTGGGCTCCAGCCGCTCCTTCACCTTGGCGATGGAGCGCACGTAGGGCGTGATCTGCGTGGTGATGGTGGTCAGGCACGCGTTCTCCTGCTTCAGCTGCGCCAGGTCTCGGAGCTGGGCTGCGGGGGCCAAGGCCGGGCCTCACTCAGCCTCACCCCGGCTAGCCAGCAGGAGCCAGGCAGGACTCTGCAGCCACGCAGGGAGGGAGGCACTGGGGGAGCCGCAGGGGGCATGCCTGGTTAGTGGGGTGCTGGCTCCCTGTGCCTGAGCCCGTGTGGGTTAGGGTCAGCCCAGGGGTTCAGGCTGCGCAGCCCCCGCCGGGACCTTCATAGATCTCCTGCTCGTTAGCCACGCGCTGGTGGGCTTCCTCCCAGATCTGAAAGAGAAAGGCTCGTGGCACGTGCCACCGAGTTGGGAGTTTCCCGGCAGGCAGGCGCCTGCAGCCTCGTGAGCCAGCGGGTCCTGGAGGGGCGGGCGTGGTGGGCTACCTCCTGGAAGACGGCGCGCATGCCCTGCACGCAGGCGTACTCCGCGGCGATCTGCGCGTCCACCTGCAGGGCCTTGTGCAGGATGTCCCCCATGATCTCGGCCTTGATGAGCGAGTGGTGCTTGGTGAGGTCCCGGTGCAGCTCCTGGACCTGGTCCTTCAGGTTCTGCGTCTCGGCCTGCAGGCGCTGCGCGGAGAGGCGGCTGAGCGGGGCTGCCCGCGGGCGGCGCCACCGCAGGGCCCTCCCGGCGCTCACCCGGTAGGCGGCCTCGTAGTGGCGGCAGTGCTCGGCGAAGGGCGAGTCCTCGCCGGCCGACAGCAGCACCTTGGTGCTGATGGAGCGGTGCAGCGTGGGCTTCTGAACCGGCGAGCCCAGCGCCTTGCCCGCCGGGGACGGGCAGCTGGGCCGGGTCAGCGCCTTGGGGCCCGCGCCCCCGGCCAGCCTGGGAGAGAGACCGCGGGGACGCAGATGGCCGGCTGGAAAGGCCTCCCCTGCCCAGCCCGGCACACAGGGCTCCGCGCTGGACCCCGGAACCGCCAGGGAACCCAACGCAAGGACATCAGCACGGGGGGGACCTTCACGCTAGGGGGGTGCCCACGTGCCCGGCGCCCCAGGACGGGCCACAGAGGGAGCGCACAGCACAGGGGTTTCTCCCAGCTTCCCAGGCTCCCCGGTCCACCCCAGCCAAGCAGCTCCAGGGACCCCCCCATCAGGCTCCACCCCTTCCCGGGCCCCACCGTCCAGGTTCTATCCTCACCCAGGCTCCACCCTCGCCCCATCCCACGCCCCTGGCTCCCCCTAGCGCAGGCTCCTCCCACCGGGGGTCCAGCCCACTGAGGCTTTATCCCTATCAGGTATCACCCACCTTAGGTTCCACGCCAGGACCCCACCCCCGCCCAGGCTCCACCCACCCAGGCCCCGCCCGTCTCGGGCTCCACCCGTTTCGGCCTCGCCCACCTCAGGCTCTATACCCGTTTCGGCTCCGCCCATCTCGGGTTCCACCTGTTTAGGCTCCGCCCACCCCAGGCGCCACCCGTTTGGGCTCCGCCCATTCACCCTTTCGGCCCCACCCACCGGGCTCCCTCTGAGGCCCCGCCCACAGGGCTCCGCCCCCGCCGGCTCCGCTCCCACTTCGGGGTCCGCACTGAGCCTCCTTGTCCATCGCGCGAGCAGAGTCGCCAGCACGGCTCGCGGGCGGCCGCCCCACCCCGTCCCCGCTGCTCACGTGTTGGGGGCGACCCCGGCCCCTGCGGCCCGCCGTGGTCCCAGCAGCAGCAGCGGCTCCAGGCAGCGCGCGAACTCGGCGCGGTGGTCGCTGGCGATCTGGGCAGCGAGGCGGGGTGAGCGCCCCCCGCGCGCGCCCGCCCGCGCCCCCCGGCCCCGGGCGCACCTTACTGCTCTGCGCCGGCCGGAGGCGGTGCGGCCGCGTCACGATGCCCTGCAGCCGCTCTATCAGCTCCTGCGGGGGGCAGGGGCGGGGGCCGCGGGGGGCCGCGTCGGCGGGAGCCTCAGCCCCCTCCCGGCCCCTCTGCAGGCCGGGGCTGCGGGGGGCGCTCCGGAGGACCGCACCCCGGGGGGCGGAGCTGCTTCGCGTCAGTCGGGGCGGGGGCTGGTTTTGCGGTGCTGGGGTTACCCCAGGCTCTGGGATCGCTACGGGGGGGGCTCAGGGGGCCATACGGGGTGCTGGGAATCGAACCCTGGTGGCCTCCCGCAAGGCAAAGACCCTGCTGTAGACAGCTCTGGCCCTAATCGGGGGTTCTCTCCCGCTGATATGAACCCCACTAATCAGGCTGGACCACCAGACCTAGGTGTTTGGATGTGTTCCGGGGGACCCCAGGGGTGCTGGGGGGGTGCTTAGACAAGCTGGGAACGGAGCTGGGGGCTGGAGCGTGCGCCTGTGCGCCTGTGCCCCGCCCCGGGCCGGCTCCAGCCCCTGGCGTCCTGGCAGAGCCGGGCTGGGTGAGATGGGCAGAGCACTGGAGCCCCGGGACTGGGGGGGACTATCAGCTGCCTCCAAGCAGGGCAGAGATGGGGGGAGAAGGGAAGCCAGGGACCCCTACTCCGGCCCCAGGCAGTGTGGAGGGAGCAGGAACTCACATAGCCCAGGTCCAGGAACTCAGCCTTGTTGGCCAAGCTGAGGAAGGAGGAGCAGATGACCAGGTGGACCTGCCGGGTGTGGGGGGGGACAGCTCAGTGCCGGCAGGGGGTGCTGCCCCCCCTCCCCCACGTACCTGCAGGGTGGGCAGCAGAGTGGCCAGGTGGGTCAGCTGCTCCTTGAAAGCCTTGTCCTTCTCTTCATACTGACTGGGGGGTACAGACGGTCTCATCTCCCCGCTCAGGACGCCCAGCCCCCTCCAGGGTCCCTCTCCCCTGTGTCCCTGTCTCCTCCCGGGGCGGACACCTGGGCTGGGGAGCAGGACCTGCCCAGCCGGGAGCCGGGGATGGGCAAAGGGGTGCTGGACCCCTCACCCCAGCACAGCCTGGAGGGGAGCCCAACCCCCCTCACCTCTGCACAGCCTGGAGGGGGAAGCCCGCCCCCCCTCACCTCTGCACAGCCTGGAAGGGGAGCCCAACCCCCCTCAACTCTGCAAAGCCTGGAGGGGGAGCCCACCCCCCCTCACCTCTGCACAACCTGGAGGGGGAGCCTGCCCCACTCACCTCTGCACAGCCTGGAGGGGCACCCAACCCCACTCACCTCTGCACAGCCTGGTGCCTGCCCCCCTCACCTCTGCACATCCTGGAGGGTGGAGCCCGCCCCCACTCACCTCTGCACAGCCTGGAGCAGCAGCGCCTTCCTCTCTGCCAGCTTGTCCTGGGGGGACCACGGGCTGCTGGGGCACCCCTGCCCGCAGCCCCATTCCCTCTCCCAGAGCGCCCAGGGCTGCGGGTCCCGTCTCACCTGCATGCTGCCGAACAGGGCGTGGATGGCGGCCTCCTCGTCCGCCGCGCTGTGCCGCACCTCCTCGACCATGGCCTGCAGCAGTGCGATGGCCTCGCGGGTGGCCGTCTGCAGGGCCTTCACCGCCTGGGGACAGCGGCCTCAGTGAGGCAGGCGCTGGCGCCCGCACCCCCCCCCCCCGCTGGCCCCGCACCCCCCACCCCTGCACTCACCAGCACGGCCTGCTCCAGCCGCTCGCAGCCCTGCACGTAGGCCGACTCCAGGTCCACGCAGTGCGCACGACCTTCCCTGCGGGAACCCGCATAAGCCCTGCGCCGGCCCCCAGGCTCGCCCCCCCCCGCCCCCCACGCCCCCTCCACTCACCCCTGCATGTCCCGGAAGCAGCGGATACACAGCAGCGACTTCTTGTCGGTGGAGAACATGATGTAGGGCTCCGCGTGCAGGGCTGCGAGGGGGGGGGCGTAAGGGCCCCGGCGGCCCCCCCACGCCCGCCAGGCCCCAGGCTGCGCCCCACTCACCACATTTGGGGAGCACGTCGGGGCTGCGCTGGCCCAGGACCACGACGTCGTGGCGCGCGAACATACGTGCCCGGTGCGTCTCCTCCCGGCAGCGCCCGCACAGCGGCTGCCCGCACGTGTTGCAGAAGTACGTGGTCTCGGCGTCCTGCGGGCAGAACCCGGGCTCAGCCTCCCCCCGCGGGTGCCGAGCCCCACCCAGTGCCCCCCGTGTGGCAGCCTCCGCTAGTCCTCGAGTCACTCAATGAGATTCCCTCGCACGGTTCTGGAGGGCGCCCGGTGTGCCCATTTCACAGGTACGAACACTGAGGCTCTGAAGCCCGCCCCATTGAGCTCGAGGAGGCCGTTTCAGGGGGTGGGAGGAAAGGGCAGGCGCTGTCACAGTCTGACCTGTCCCCTGCTGAGTGTGTGGGGCTCGGGACCCCGCCCAGTGCGGGTGTTCCTGGCGCTGTGCTTAGAGACTTCCTGGGGGTGCTCCTGGCACTGCTCCGGGGAACACAGCAGAGCCTGGGGTGGGGCGGGGGCCGTCACCCCTGAGCTGGCTCTGCCCCCCCCCCCGAACATCTAGGAGCCTCTCGGGCGCCCCTTGTCACCAGTGGCGACACTGTGACACGGCACCCCCCACTGTGCGCTCTGGTCTGCACCAGGATTGTGTGTTGCCCTCGCCCGACAGCACGCACCCCTCCCCGCCGCCCTCGCCCCGCAGCACGCACCCCTCCCCGCCGCCCTCGCCCCGCAGCACGCACCCCTCCCCGCCGCCCTCAGCCCTCCCACCTCCCCCAGCCTCTCGCCGACCCTCTGTGGGCTCCAGGCCGGGGACCCCAGCACCTGCCCAGGCCCCAGCTTTCGTCAGATTTCCACCTTGGGGGGCTCGGAACCCCCATGAGCCAGAGACCCCCATGCCCTCCTGTCCAGACTCCCCGCAGAGACGCCACGCCGTGACCGCCCGCGGCCCCCACGCCCCCGTGGGCTGCTGGCCGCAGGCTGGCACCAGCAGTGAGCGGCCCCCACACCGGACGGCCTGTCTGCCCGGCGGCGCCCCGCACTTGCTCCAGACCTCGGTGTCCCTGCCTATAAAATGGGCCTGCATTTGGGAGGGGCCCAGGAGTCGTAGGTCAGCGTCCAAGTCGCCCCCCAAGCGTGGAGACGGCAGCCCCCCGGCCCTCCCTGCCTGCTCCGTGCACTCCCGGTCACAGTTGGCGCAGCGCACCAGCTCCAGGCCACCTCCTGAGCTGTCCACCAGGAACTGCAGCAGCCGGTCCACTGGGGGGAGCCCCCCGGGGCCCTTCACCGCCGTCGGGTGCCTGCGGGAAACGGCAGCCAGGACCCAGACGCCCCCACCCGCCCGGCCCCTGCTCGGCACCACCTTCCACTGGAGCTAAGAATAGTGCCCGAGGTGTGGGGCTAAAAATACCCCAGCCGGAGTCCTGCCCCCCGTCCTCCCCTGCACCGCTCACACCCCGGGGACCGGGGGACAAAGGCCCCTCCCGGCCCTCTGGCTGCCTTAGGGAGCAAGGAGGCCCCCCACTTTCAGAACCCGCACACGCAGGTGCCTGGGACCCCAGAGCCCCTCATGGGTGGGTCCTTGATGTTTTGTTTTTTG
Source organism: Sorex araneus (assembly GCF_027595985.1). Lineage (NCBI taxonomy): Eukaryota > Metazoa > Chordata > Mammalia > Eulipotyphla > Soricidae > Sorex > Sorex araneus. The sequence continues at coordinate 1,846,841 of NC_073306.1, read as the reverse complement.
GGGGCCACCTTTGGCGGTGCGCAGGGTTGACTCCTGGCTCTGTGCTCAGGGATCACTCCCAGGGGTGCTTGGGGGATCCTGTGTGGTGTGGGGGGTCTCCCCGGGGTCGGCCCCCTGCGAGGCCAGCCCCTTACCCGCCCAGCCTGCCGCCCCGCGCGTGGGCCCCAGACCTGAGCCCGCACCCCGGGAGCAGCCAGCGGGGGCCTCCGTGATGCTGTTCGCCAGGGCCGGGGTGCGGGGGCCCTGCGGCCCTCCCGGCCCCCACGCGCGGCGAGGCGGGCACTCACTGGCACAGCGGGCAGGCGAGGCGGCCGTCGACGGCGCGCCCGCGCAGGCAGCTGCTGCAGAAGCCGTGGAAGCAGTCCAGGAGGCAGGGGCGCTCGTACTGCGCGTGGCACAGAGGGCACACCAGCGGGTGGCCGCCCGCCGCGTCCAGGGCGCCGGGGCCCTCCAGGGGCGGGAAGATCGCGCCGGACATCCTTGGGCAGGGCGCGGGGCTGGGATCAGGCTGGCCAGCTCCCGGCGCCCCTCCGGCCTCTGGCGGCCGCGCGGCAGTGAGCGGCCGGGCTGGGGCGCAGGGGGGTGCGCAAGGAGGGGCCGCCGTGGGCCCGCCCCCGCCTCCTGGCATCCCGCAGGCCGCGAAGGTCAGGCTGGCCAGGGCGCGCCAAGGACGCCCAGCCAGCTCGGGGCCTGCTTCTCCCACCTGCCTCCCCCCACCCCAGGAATTCCCTCCCCTGCCCCCCGGGTGACCCGCAGGCGATACCTCTTCCCGGGCCTCGCTGGGCTGGGGCGCGGCTCCCCGCCTACGCTGCCCGGGAAGGCTGGACCCCCCAGGAAGGCAGAGCTCGAGTCTGGACCCTGGGCCGGGCAGCAGTGGGTCCGCACGATGCCACTTCCTCGTCTGCCAGGTGGGGGCGCCAGAGAGCAGCAGGAGGCCGGGGGTTGGGGGCTCCAATTCCCACCGCAGGCACCCTAGGGGAGGGCATTGCCTTGCAGCAGCCCACCCGGGTTTGGTCCCCGGCATCCCATATGGACCCCCAAGCACCTCCAGCAGGAATTCCCGAGTGCAGAGGCAGGAGTGACCCCTGAGCATCACCAGGTCTGGCCCAAACACAACAAAAATGGATTAATTTGAGTGTGGGAGCGTTTGGGGTTCCGGGTCACACCCAAAGATGCGCAAGGGCTGACTACTGGCTCTGTGCTCAGGGATCAGTCCTGGGTTGCCGGGATCCAGCCTGGGTGAGGCGCGCGCAAGGCAAACCCCGCTGTGCTGTCTCAGCCCCTCTGGCCCGGTTTAGCGCCGTCCTGGCCAGCGTTGGCGGCCAAGTGCTGCTAAGGCCCTTTACTCCTGTCGATTCACTTACTCCAGATGGTCTCCCCAGGGGACGGGGCGGGCGCGCAGCCAGCTGGACTCTGGAGCTGGGCCCTGCCTTCGCTCCTCGCTGGTTCCTGCCACTCGGACACTCGGACCATCCGTATCCTAGTTGCTCCGAGTGGCCCGTCGTGAGCTTCTGCCACAGGCCAGGGATGGAGCCGGGAGCAGCCGCCAAGGTGAGTCCCGTGACAGAGACCTACAGTGGAGGAACAGCTGGTTCATGCCCCGGGAGCTGAGACCCGTTAAAGGCGCGACCGTACAGCAGGGGGGAGGCACTTGCTTTGCATGCAGCCGACCCGGGTTCGATCCCCGGCATCCCATAGGGTCCCTCGAACACCACCAGGAGTGATTCCCGAGTGCAGAGCCAGGAGTCACCCCTGAGCATCGCGGGTGTGACCCAAAAAGACAAAGTAAGAAGAAAGAGGAGGACGTGGGTGGAGAGGAGGCAGCTCAGGGCGTGCTGAGGACAGAGGGTGGGCATGAGGGTGCCTGGGGCCGGGATGAAGGTGGGCCGGGGGGTGGCAGGTGAGAGGGAGCCTGGGTGGGTGTGGTCGGCCTGTCACGCAGAGGGAACAGCTGTCAGGGGGACGTGGGGCTGCCCAGTCTGCGTGTCACATTTGCTGGCACGACGCTGGCCCCGGGCACGAGCGGGGGTGAGCTCTGTCTCCGTAGCCGGCCAGCCTGGAGGAGGAGGGTGGCACCTCCGGGCTTAGATGCGGGGGCCATCGCGCCCACCCTCCTGCGAACCGTCCTGGTGGTTGGGGGTTAGAGCCTGACCCCTTGAGTGGGTCTGACAGAGCACGGAGGGAGGAGTCCCCCAGAGGCAGGCTGCCTGTGGGCCGGGGGAAAGGTGGAGGCTTTGCTTTCTGAACACCCGGCGGTGCTCAGGGCTTATCCTGGCAGTGCTTGGGGGACCCTATAGGGTCCCAGGGACTGAGCCCGGGCAGCCGTGTGCAGGGCAAACGCCGTCCCCACTGTCCTATGGCCCCAGCTAGAGACTCCTTGCCTTGGCTACCAATGGCCTCGACACCCAAGCCCCTACCCAGAGCCCCTCCCAAGGCCCCCCAGGGGGCTTGGGCACCTCCACACCCACGCGGTGGACACAGTGCCCCCAGAGAGGGAGAGGGGGGATGGGGATGTGGGTGGGGGTGCAGCGGTGACCTGACTCACCCGGGGACACGCGGGGGCCAGGACGGAGATGCTGCCGGATGGGCCAATGCACCAGCTTCCCTGGGAGGCCGGGGTGGGGGGGAAGGGCTGGCGGCCAGCCCAGCCCAGAGACCCGGAGGCAACTGGGGTGCGTTTAAGGCCCGACTCTGCCCCAAGAGCAGCGTGAGGTTGGCGGGTCTGTCAGCGAGGGGAAACCCCACTGTGGGGGTTCATTTTGCTCCACTTCTTCTTAGACCACACTGAGAGGCTGCTCCTGGCTTGCTGCCCAGGGGTTGCCCGCCGCAGTGCCAGGCTCACCTGTGGTGCTGGGCAGCTGAGCTGGGTCTTCTGAACACGCCCCATGTGCCCAGCCTGGTGGGTGGTCATTGATTTGTATTTATTTATATTGCTGTTTGGGTCACACCTGGCGATGCTCAGGGGTTCCTCCTGGCTCTGCACTCGGGAATTACTCCCGGCAGTGTTCGGGGGACTCTATGGGATGCCGGGGATCGAACCCAGGTCAGCTGGTGTGCAAGGCAAATGCCCTCCCCGCTGTTCTACCGCTCTGGTTCCCTTGGGTTTTTGATTAGGAAGCAAGACTTATGGGGTGGGGTAGCAGGGTCGGGAAGGGGTCCGAGGGCCGGGGCGGGGACAGTCGGAGGCTCTTAGGGGTGCAGTCCCCCATGTGGCCCGACGCCCACAGTTATGGGTGTACTTGGCCCCGCCGCCATGTGAGATGAGCTCCAGCCCCGGTCTTCACGTCCGTCCCGTGAGACCAGGAGGAGTCCTGCTTCCTGCAGACGCGGGTCTTCCCCGTGTCCAGGGACCCGGATGGCGCCCAGGGCAGCCTCTGATGCACACGGCTCTGCAGTTTGCTGGGGTGGACACGATGTGGCCACGTGTCCTGGAGCTCTCCAGAGGTGCCCACACACCCATTGGGAGCTGAGGACCGTGGCGGGCATGACAGCGGGCAGACGTGTCCCCTGCCAAGGACGTGCTCCCGGGCCCCTCGGGGCTGTCCGCACGCCACCCTGCCACACCACCCCGCTGCTCACTGCCACCGGAGATTAGTCCTGGTTTGGGGGCCACAGCCGGTGGTGTTCAGGGCTGACTCCTGGCACTGTGCTTGGGGGTCACCCAAGGTGGGGCTCCGGGATCATTTGGGGTGCTGGGGATCGAACCTAGCTCCTCAGCTGCACGGTGAGCACACCCCCCTGCACTGTTGCTCCAGCCCCCCAAGACTTGTGTTTTTGCTTGTTTGGGGCCACACCCAGCAATGCTTGGGGGGCTACGTGGAATGCTGGGGATTGAACCCGGGTCGGCCATGCGCAAGGTAAGCGCCTACTTGCTGTCCTTTCCCTCTGAATCATTTTCACTTGCTGCTTCTGGAATGTTCCAGGGACCATTTAGCCAGGTGAAGAAACGAGAGTGGGTGAGCCTGACAGTGGAATGAGCAGGAACCCAGCAGGAAGAGCCTAAGACACGGCTGCTGTGTGGGGGCTGAGGCACATGTGGGCTGCCCAGGTTCCATCCCTGGCATGACACGGTCACGAGAGCATTGCTGAAGGGACCCACGAGCACCGAGAACCTAGCCAGGAGCAGCTGGCAAAGCAAACACGTGGTCTGCAGTCCAGAGTCGCGGGGGCCGAGAGAGAGGGCAGCGGTCAAGGCACTACCTTGTAGGCAGCGCCCTGGTCTGACCACTGCTGCGTATGGCCCCAGAGCACTGCGAGTGACCCGAGCAGAGCCAGGAGTCTGGGCACGGCCAGGCACGCCCCCCCCCACCCCCCCGAGACACATGGCAGAGGAGGGCTTGCATGAGGACACACCCGGGCCAGGGTAGGCGTGTCCTTCGCTGCTGGGGACTGGAAGGCTCTGTAAGGTGAATGCTTAATTTTTGGGGGGGTTGATGATGCTCAGGAGTCACTCCTGGCAGTGCTCAGGGGCCCAGATGAGGTGCTGGGGATGGACCCTGGTCTGCTGCACGACGGCAGGAGCCTCATCCGCTGTGCCACAGCGCTGGCCCTAGGCGGGTACCTTTAAGTCAGGGAAGAGGCACTGAAGAACTTGTGCAACTAAGGGCCCCGGTGGCAGCACAGTGGGGAGGGCATTTGCTTTGCATGCAGTAGACCCGGGTTCAATCCCCGGCATCCCATATGGTCCCCAGAGCACTGCCAGGAGTGATTCCTGGTTGTAGCGCCAGGAGTAACTCCTGGGCATTGGGTGTGCCCACCCCCCAAAAAAGAAAAAAAAAAAACCCAAAACCCCCAAACTCTTGTGCAACTAAGTGATGAGCTGAGATAGAACCGGCCCAGACCGGGATGCTGAGAATTTGGTTATTCCTTATTGTTTCGCTTCGGGGCACAAATGGCAAAGCTCAGGCTTACTCCTGCGGTGTTCGGAGGAACCATATGGGATGCCCAGGCTGGAACCCGGGCCGGCCTCCCCGCTGTGGCAGGCGCTGGCCCCCTCGCCTGGCAGTTTGAACTTTTATTTTTTTAATTTTTTTTTGCTTTTTGGGTCACACCCGGCAATGCACAGGGGTCACTCCTGGCTCTGCACTCAGGAATCACCCCTGGCAGTGCTGGGGGGGGGGGGCATATGGGATGCTGGGAATCGGACCCAGGTCGGCCGCGTGCAAGGCAAACGCCCTCCCCGCTGGGCCATCGCTCCAGCCCATCGCCCGGCACTTTGGAGGAACCGCCAACTCGGGGGTCGGGGGTCGGGGGCCCGCGGGCGCCAGGCCAGGCCTGCCACGTGCCGGGGGCTCGCCCGGCGCGGCGGGCGGGGAGGCCGGGCCGGGGCGGGAGGCTCGGGGCGGGGCTGGGGGGCGGCGGAGGGGCCGCGGCGAGACCCGGCCCGGAGCCCCCCGGCAGGAAGCAGCAGGAGACGCGGGCCGGGGTCCCGGCTTCCCGGTGGGAACCGGAAGGCGCCGCGGGCGCGGGGGCGCCGGGAGGCCGGGACGGAGCGCGGCTGCCCGCGAGGCGCGCCCCCGCCCAGCCCGCTGCCCCGCGGCCCCAGGTCAGTGCAGCCCCCCGACCCTGACCCTCGGGGGCCGGACGCCCGCGGGCGCGGAGCCCCCCGCGTCGGCCCTGGGCTCGGCCCGGCGCGCGTCCCCCCCGCGCGCCCCGGCGCAGTGGTACGTGCCGCCCCCGCCCCGCCCCCCGCGGGGTCGCGCAGGGAGAAGCAATCGCGCGCCGAGCGCCGGGCGCCGGGCGCCGCGCGGGCGGCGGGGGCCGCGGGCGAGCGACTGCGCGGGTCTGGGCCGGCGCGCGCCCGGCCGCGGCTCTTGGCGCCTGCGCGCTGCGCCCGCCGCCCTTTCTGCCTCCGCCGCCGCCATGGCGCCCGTGGTGAGTGCGGCTCCGCGCGAGGCCCGCGCCCGCGCGCACGTGGGCCGCGGGGTCTGGCCCCGGGCGGCGCGCGGCGCGCCCGGCTGCAGCGGGGTCCGGCCCGGCCGCCGCGGGCTGGGGCGCCGGGGCCGCGCGGGCGCCGGGGCAGCCGCGGGGACGCGGCCGGGACGCCCCAACGGGGAGGGCCGGGCCGGGCCGCGCGTCGGGGGGCGCGGGGGGCGCCGGGCGGGGGGCGGGGGCGGCCCCGGGGCCGAGCACGTGGGGGGCGCCGCCGGGGCCCCCCGAGAGCGGGCCTGCCCGCGTGCTTCCGGGGAGGACCGGGCTGGGCTCGGGCCCGGGGAGCCGGCGGCGGCCCTGGCCCCCGTGACGTGCGGGGGCGCCGGGCTGGGGGTCGGGGTGCAGCCCGGGAGCTGCCCGGGGCCGGGCCTGTGGGGAGACCCTGCCTGGGCGGCGGGGTCCAGCCCGCGGGGAGCCGGGCACCCGGCAGCGAGCCCGGCCGGTGTTTCTCGGGGGAGCCGGGCTGGGGGTGGGGGTGCGGCCGGGAGCGGGCCTGGCGGTGGGCTGGGGGTGGGCTGGCGGTGGGCGTGCGGCCCGGGACAGCCGGGCCTCGCCGTGTCTTTTCCGCGAGGCCCGCGTGGAGCTTCTCTGGAACTAGCCTGGGAAGTGTCCTCGGGCCGGGGGTGCAGTTCTCCCGGGGCCGCTGCCCGCCCCTTCCAGGGTCTGGGCTGGGACCAGGGGGCTGTCAGCAGCCTTCTGGGAGGGCCGCAGGGCCGGGTCGCCCCGGGTGTCAGGGGCGACTCGCGGGACGGTCTTAGGTGCGAGGGGCCAAGCAGGCCTGGGCAGGGCTTGGCCGTCCGGAAGCGCTGGGCAGTGCCCGCCGCGAGGGCGTGTGTGTGGGCGGGCAGCTCCCCGGTGACCGGCGGAGAGGGCTAGTCCACGGGTGGCGCAGGCAGGACCCGCACCTGCACCTCCCCGGCCCCAGGTGTGGCTTGAGTCCACCCTCTCCCGGGACTGCGCCTAAAGCTGCCGTTTCTGCTTTTGTAGAAAAAACTTGTGGCCAAGGGGGGCAAAAAAAAGAAGCAAGTTCTTAAGTTCACCCTGGACTGCACCCACCCTGTGGAAGATGGGATCATGGACGCTGCGAATTTCGTAAGTCACAGCCTGGTGTGCCCGTCGGCGTGCCCCCAGCAGCGTGCCCAGCCAGGCCCGTCTCTGCCCGCACTTCCGGTTCCCGGGGGCTTGGGAAGGGGGCATCCCGTGCAGTGCTTTGAGGGGCCCGGTGAAACTCAGTGCCCGAACCCTCTGCTTCACTGATCGCGTGGGGCTGGCCCTGGGCACGCAAGCCCCTGGGCCCTGCCTGTGCGTCTCCCCTGGACTCCGGGCTGGGCCGGTTCTGTTGTGATGCCGTGTAACAGCCGAGGGTGGCCAGGGGGCTGTGCCACGTGCCTGCCACGCGCAGCAGTGCTCAGGACTTTATCCTGGCTGGAGACTGTGTAGGTTGTTGGGGCTCGAACCCGGGTCGGCTGTGTGCAAGGCAGGCGCTCTCCCGGCTTTGCTGTTGCTCTGGCCCCTTCACTGCTTTTTTTTTTTGCTTTTTGGGTCACACCCAGCGATGCACAGGGGTTACTCCTGGGTCATGCACTCAGGAATTACCCCTGGCGGTGCTCAGGGGACCATATGGGATGCTGGGAATCGAACCCGGGTCGGCCGCGTGCAAGGCAAACGCCCTACCCGCTGTGCTATCACTCCAGCCCCCTGCTTCTTTTCTTTAGCGTGTGTCACTTTGGGGGCTTGCTGGCAGTGCTCGGGCCGTACTTCTGACTGGTGGGGCCGGGGCTGACCGGGCTGACTGTGGCCGGGTCCCTCCCTGCTGTGCTGTCCCCGGCCCTGTAGCCTCGCCTGAGCCCTGGCTTGCTCGCGGTCCCGGAGACAGGTGCCTTTCTGGGCCCGGCTGGGCGCCTGCCCTGGGCTGAAGGCTCAGCTGGACGCCTCGGCCCGCCCACGCCCAGAGCGCTGGTAGTACGTGCCCCGCTTCCGTCCTCCTCTGGCTCCTCTCTGATTTGGGGCCCATCGCCACTCCCGGGGCGGGGTTGCGCCCTGCGGTGCTTTAGGCCTGGGCTGCAGCTGGCCTCCCACGCAGCCTTGCCCTGGCCCGTGGGACTGACCCCTGCAGGCGCGAGCTGGGTCCGAGATGCAAAAGGCCAGACCTGATCGCTCATGCCGCATTTCGAGTTCATGGGTGTTCAGAGGTCTCTGGTTGGCTGATTTTGGGGTCGCTCCTGGGGAGGACCATGTCGTATTGGGGTCCCCACAGCAGCAGCTGGGAGGGCATTTGCTTTGCATTTGAAAATGCCAACCTGCGTTTGATCCCCGGCATCCCATACGGTCCCCCGAGCACTGCCAGGAGGAGCAGTCACTGCGCTGAGCAACGCCGCTGTGACCAAAAGGGCAGAAAGGGGAGGCTGCCTGCACCCCCCTCCCCTTTTTTGTCATATGTTTTAGGTTTTGGGTCACACCTGGTGATGCTTCAGGCAAACTCCTGGCTCTGCACTCGGGAGTCGCTCCTGGTGGTGCTCGGGGGACCGTCTGGGATGCCGGGATCCAACCAGGGTCGGTTGCATACACGGGCAGGCGCCCTCCCCACTGTGCTTTGGCCGAGGCTGCGGCTGCGAGGGGCCCCTGGGTGCTGGTCTCCGGGCCTGTGGGTCGGGGCTGGGCTTCCTGTCCGTCTTCGTGTTGGGCCCACGTGGACGCGTGGCGGTGGCGGCAGCGCCCTCTGTCCTCAGCACCACTCCAGGCCCTGGCCCAGGCCCGGACCTGAGCCACGGCTGGCCACGGATGCCTGAGAGCAAGCCAGTGAGGTCCGGGAGCTGGTCCGGGCGCCTGGGGCAGGAGGCAGCCCCGGGCACTGCTGGGTGTGGCCCTGCCCGGGGGGCCGGTGAGTCCGTTCCGGGTCTGGAGTGGGGGATCTGCCGTGGGCGGCGGCGACCTGGGCCTCTCCCCGCAGGAGCAGTTTCTCCAGGAGCGCATCAAGGTGAACGGCAAGGCGGGGAACCTGGGGGGCGGTGCCGTGACCATCGAGCGGAGCAAGAGCAAGATCACCGTCACGTCGGAGGTGCCTTTCTCCAAAAGGTGCGGCGGGGGCCCGTCCGTCTCAGCTGGCAGGCTGGGGGCGAGCTGGAGGCTTCAGGTGGTCTGTTCCCGGGAGGCGCTGGCCTCGCTCAGGCCACCCTGGTGGGCCCCCGGCATCCCGAGTGGTCCCCCAGGCACTGCCAGGAGTGCGGCTGGGCCCGGGAGCCAGAGCAGAGGAGGGGTTTGTTTCCTCTGAGGATGCAGCCCGGGGCGCTCGGCGTGGCCCCGACAAGGCCCTAAAATAAGGCCCCGCCGGGGGCTGCCCCTCGTGTGCAGATCCCCCGGGGGCTGACATCACTGGCCTGGGATTGGGAGTCGCCATCTCTCTGGAGTGGCCCGGGCGTGTCTGAGTTCCGGCTGGGGGGGCCTGGCCCACTGACACTGGGGATCGGGCTGGGCGCGCCTCTGTGCTCCCGTGCGTGTTCGGAGCCGTGTCCTCGGGGTGTAGCGCCACACGCCGTCTCCTGGGCACTGCCCTGGGTGTGGCCTGACCCCTCCCCCCATTTCTGTGGGGTTTTTCTTCCCTTCTGTTTCTGTGTGTGGGTGTCTGGGCTGCTTTGGGCAGGGCTCAGGGCTTACCCTTCCCTTAGGGATCATCTGGCAGTGCTGAGAGGGCCCGTGTGACTGGGGACTGAGCCTGGGCTGGCTGCGCAGTCGGATCCTTCCCCACTGACCTCTCTGACCACCCACCCACAACCCCCCCCAAAAAAAAAACACAACACTGTGCAGTTGCCACGGCGCAGAGCGTGGGTGCGGTGGTTACCCCTTCTCCGCCCAGAGCCTTCTCGGGGCTGCTGGGGCCGGGCCTTGACCCCAGGTGCAGGTGGGCCACGGTGAATACAGGAATGCCCGGGCCGGGCTGGCCGGGGGGCGGAGGGGCTGGTGGCTGGTGGCTGAACACGGGCTCCGAGAAGGGCCCCATACCTTCTCTCCCGTCCTCTCCCGAGGTCCAGTCCCTGTCTCAGTCCCCGCTGTAACTGGCCGTGCTGAGCCATCGGGCGGGGGGGAGGGGGGCTGAGTCCGTGTGCCAGAGCAGGCCCTGTGTCCCCCAGTTCCCCAGCGCTTAGTGTATGGGCCACACCCAGTGGTGCTCCGGGCTGACTCCCGGCTCTGTGCTCAGGGCTCTCGGCAGGGGATGGAGCCCAGGTTGGCTGTGCCCTCCCCACCCCCGCGTTTCTCTTTTCTGTAAGGTTTTTGTGTTTGGGGGGTTCCTGGGCTGTTTGGGGCCTACTGTTTCCTCTGCATTCAGGGCTCGAACCCAGCCCAGGAGTTTGCAGGGCAGGTGCCTTGCCTGCCGTCTCTCACCGCCCCTGCGAGCAGCCCTGGTGGGCCTGGTGCTCGGGGTCTCTGAGCGTGTCCCTCCCTGCCCTGCGAAGGCGCTTCCCGCCCGGGGCTGCCCCTGTGCGCCCCCCGGAGACAGCGCTGTAGACGCTGGGCTTGCACAGGGTGTCACCTGGGGGGGCAGGGGCGGTGCCTGCGGGCTGGGCTGGGTTGCCGGGGTTGGTTCTCAGTTGTTGCCTCGATTGGTCCTGCCAGCACGGCTCCTGTCACGGGGGGCGAAGGGGCTCCACCTCTCTGGGCACAGTGAGTGCCCGGCGGGCAGGGCGCACTGGCCCCTGAGGGCCCCCGGCGGGGCCCCAGTCCTGAGCCGCTGTCTCTGCAGGTATCTGAAGTATCTCACCAAAAAGTACCTGAAGAAGAACAACCTGCGGGACTGGCTGCGCGTGGTGGCCAACAGCAAGGAGAGCTACGAGCTGCGCTACTTCCAGATCAACCAGGACGAGGAGGAGGAGGAGGACGAGGATTAGTCCCGTGCCGAATGTTTTCTATGAGTTCTTGAATAAAACTTGGGAACCAAAGCGGTGGTTTTGCTTGTGTGCCTGCCGTGGGCACCCTCCCTCGAGACCAGGCTAAGGGGCAGTGCCCCGGGGGGCTGGGGCGGAGGTGGTGCCCCCGGGTGCACCCTCATTGCACTCAGTGGGGGCGCAGCCTGGGGGTTCCTGGCAGAGCCCGAGTGTGCGCTGGGCCCGGCTCCTGTCTCTGCAGCTTCTCCCACAGGCCCTGGGCCCTGACCTGCCTGACCGCCAGCTCACTGGTCTGCAGGGGGCCTGAGAGCTGGTCCCCTCCCAGGTCACTAGCCCAGGAGCTCCGGCCTGTGACCCCCCTGCCTCAGCCTCGCCTCCTCCCGCCCGCCCCGCCGCGGCACTGCACCCAGCAGGGGGCGCTGGAGGCTAGGACGCCTGGCAGGCCCAGGGTGTGGCTGGTCTCCGCCCCGCCCCAGCCTGTGGTGAGGGTGAGGTGGGACCAGAACCCCTCTGCCCTCGCCCGGCATGTGGCATGCCCCGGAGTTCAGGCGGGCGGACGGGTCTGAGCCCGGTGCTTCCTGCTTCCCTTCCAAAATCCTCACGAGCCTCGGGATTGACGCTTCCGGTTGCCATGTGCCAAGTTCACGTTTCGGAAGCCGGCACAGCCCTGAAACGTGCTTGGCCCTCGGCTGAGCCGGACACAGGCTGAGGCTTTGCATTCTGAGACCGGCGTCTCCCGCCGTGCGGCCTTCCGGGGACTGTTGGCCGCCCTCCGCCCGCCAGCGGTGGCTCCCGTCACCGGGTTGGCATCCGTCCCCCCCCCGACACCCCGTCACGGGGGCCGCTGCCGGCCGGACGTGGTGTCTGTCCCTGTAGCGACTAGTCTGATTGTTAAAAGGCGAGAATGAACCTTTTTCAAGAATTTTTAAACAATTCTTGGTTTTAAAACCTTGTAATAAAACTGTGACTCGGTTCTCTCTGATCTCTTGTAAATCACGGGGCTCCGGTGGTTTCTATTAAAGCGGCTGACGCGTGGCTACTGTTGCTGTACCGGGCTGGTTTTTTGTGGTTGTGGAAGTTGGCGTGAGTTTGGCAACAGAACCTGGGCTGTTGTCTCGGTCAGTGTGGGGAGGAAGGCCCTTTGCTTCTGTCTTCAGCTTAGGACGTTCTCGATTCAGAGCTGGGAGGAAAACCAGCACGCCCCGTCCTGTAGGGGATACGGACCATGAAGCTGGGTGCTGGGACCCTCGTTCCAGCAGGGACACCCGAGCCTCCCCTCCCCCTCAGCTGTGCCTGCCTTGCCTCCTGTCTCGGCCCGGGCCAGGGCTGGGGAGGCGCTGGGTGCCGGGCGTGCTTGGGCTGGAGCAGAGACTTCCTCACCCACCCTGCATGACCCCCCCCCCAGACTCGGGGCGGGGGAGGCATTTCTGAGCAGTTACTCTCAGGGGCTGGAGCAATAGCACAGCGGGGAGGGCGTTTGTCTTGCTTGTGGCTGGGTTCAAATCCCAGCATCCCATATGGTCCCCTGAGCACCAAGAGCCAGGAGTAACCCCTGCGTATCGCCCAGTGTGACCCAAAAAAAAAAAAAACCAAAAAATGAGCAGTTACTCTCCGGCTTCGGGCAGAGCTGACGGCCCAAGGCAGAGGCACCCGACGGGCTTGGCTTGTGCACGACAGACCCTGGTTCCGTGCCCTGTGCCAGCCTGTTCAGAGGGTCCTTGATGTCTTAGAAGAGGCCTGGGGGGCTGGAGGGATGGGCCGACAAGGCACCTTCCGCGCCTGCACCCACTTCGGTTCACCCCCAGGAGTGACCCCTGAGCACAGCCGGAGGTGGCCGGCCACAGTGGGCCACTGGGGGTCGCTGACGGTGGCCCTGGGCAGTCGGGAGCCGCGGTGCTGCCTTCACTCTGCCCTGAGGAGGAAGGTGGGCTCTGGCTCCCGGGGGTGGGGCCCAGGCTGGGTCAGGGTGGGAGGCTGGGGTCTGCCCGCCCGCAGGGTGGGCCTCTGGTATTCTCTGTGGGGCGGCAGCTTTCCCGAGAGGAAGCAGGGAAGGCTCGGAGTGCAGGCCAGAACAGGAAACTGTGCTACCCACTGCACCGCCTCTCTGGCCCCTGGAGAGTTGGGTTTGGGGCCACACCCAGCTGCGCTCCTGACTGCCCGGGCGTCACTCCTGGTGGTGCTGGGGCGGGTCAGGGACCAAGCCAGGTGCAGCCTCAGCGCCTGCCCTGTCCCCAGCAGGGAACATTTTTTTTTCTTTTTTTTCCTTTTTCTTCTTAGGTCACACCCGGAGATGCTCAGGGTGACTCCTGGCTCTGCACTCAGGAATCACCCCTGGCGGTGCTCGGGGGACCCTATGGGATGCTGGGGATCGAACCCGGGTCGGCCGCGTGCAAGGCAACGCCCTCCCCGCTGTGCTGTCGCTCTGGCCCCGCAGCATCTGGATGCCAGATGGTGCTTCTCTGAGGAAGGGGCAGTCTTGGCCCCCCGCACCTTTAGGGGCATCTGAGAGGCCTGGCTTGGAGTCCCAGTGACCAGCAATGAAGCTGTGCCCAACTGGGCCCGTGGGGCCTGCCTGTGGCCCCCTCGCTGGCCCTGGGTTCAGGGGGGCCGGGCCCAGGCGGTGGGGGTGCTGCACCTCAAAACCCAGAGGGACCCCAAACCCAGGGCTTCCTCCACCCCAGGCGGGGCTCTTGCACCTGTCACATCCTGGCCCCACCCCTGCGAACAGCCCTCCAGAATCCCCGTCTCTCAAGGCCCCGGGGCAGGATTCTCCCCCGGAGGCCAGGGGCCAGCCCAAGCATGTACCCCGCGCTGACCCAGGTCCAAGAGAACCTTCCCTTCAAGCCAGTGTATGGGGGGGTGGGCCACATTCAGCAGAGCAGCCCCCGCCCAGGGCGTACCCTGCCCTTTGAGGAAGTGTTGGTTTATTAAAGGGCCACAGCTACATTCTGCACTTGGGAATACTCGTAGCAGGCCTCAGGGAACCAGATGGGATTGGGGGATTCCCCTGTCAGCTGCAGGCAAGACAAGTGTTCTACCCATTGGGCTATCTCTTTGGCCCTAGAAAACTGTTGGTTCCACGCAGGTCTCTGAGACCCGCAGAAACAGGAACTTGTCTCCTCCAAAGGGGAGCCTAGGTGCGGCTTCTTGGTTCCTAGCCTTGGGTTCTTGAGTGTGTGGGGCTTTAGGTGACCTGGCATCGCTTTCAGAGATGTCCACTGTTGGGTCTGTTGTCACTCTGAGCCCGTTTAGTGGTTGGACGATAATCATGTGTGACTGGTGCTCTTGCATCAGGGCCCCGTGTAACTCTGCCTCTTTTTTCCGGCAGAAACTTCTCTCCTGGGTCTGTGCTTGGGGTCACTCCTGGGTCTGTGCTCGGGATCACTCCTGGTCTGTGCTCGGGATCACTCCTGGGTCTGTGCTTGGGATCACTCCTGGGTCTGTGCTCGGGATCACTCCTGGGTCTGTGCTCAGGATCACTCCTGCAGGACCGCATGATGTGCTGCCGGGCCGAGCACGCAGGGCCCGTGCCCCACTCATCCTGCTATACTGTTTCTCCAACCCACAGCTGTTTGCTTTTCCCTTGGGTCACACCAGCGATGCTCAGGGGTCACTCCTGGCTCTACACTCACTCAGGAATTCCTCCCGGCGGGGCTTGGGGAGGGACCCCGGGCTGGGCACGTGTGTGAAAGACAATTAAGGGCCTTCCCCGCTGGGCTCCTCTCCATCCTATGAGCTGCTCTTTTTAGAGACCTTTCTTTTTTTTTTTTTTTTTTTTTGCTTTTTGGGTCACACCCAGCGATGCACACGGGTTACTCCTGGCTTTGCACTCAGGAATTACTCCTGGCAGTGCTTGGGGGACCATATGGGATGCCAGGGATCGAACCCGGTCAGCCGCGTGCAAGGCAAACGCCCTACCCGCTGTGCTATCGCTCCGGCCCCTTGGAGACCTTTCTTGGCTGACTCAACCTCACCCACCCCGGGAATTGGAGCCAAAGTTAATGGCGGGGAGGGGGGCATTTTCATGTGATGGAAAATCTCTGAGGTGGGCTGGGGCCTCGCGCTGGGGGGAGATGGGTTCTCCTGACGACATCAGAAGACAGGAGGGCGCGGCCAGCAGGGAGCCCCCACGACCCTGGCCTCGCCCTGACCATGCCTGTGCTGGTTTAAAAGGGGTCTGGAGGGGCCGGGACAGTGAGGGCGTTTACCTTGCACACGACACACGACGCCCCGGGTTCACTCCCTACACCATGTGGGCCCCAGCACGGCCGGGGGCAGCCCTGGAGGCCCCGGGCACCATCGGGTGCCACACCCTCGGGCCTTGCTCGCTGTGGAGGGGAGGCCGGCCCCCTGAGCGTGCCGTGGGAGACCCCCAGTGGTCTGGCGTGGACCAGGCGCCTGGTGTCCTGCCTGTTTTGGGGGACGGGGCCACCCGAGATGCTCAGGACCGACTCCTGGCTCTGAGCTCAGGGATCTCTCCTGGCGGGATGTGGGGGACCGTATAGGAGGGTGGGGTGGGATCGGGTGGGCCGGGTACAAGGCCGGAGCCCTTCCCACTGCACCGCTGCTCCGGCTCCACCTGCTCTTGCACCCTGGGGTGAGCCGCCCCGCCCTCCCAGAACAGGGCCGGGGAAGCCCGGCGGGGGCTGCCTCTCCCCCAGTCCCCTGCTCAGAGGCCGCCTCAGGCTTCCCCTCAGGCCCAGGAAACGCTGAGCCCCCAGGCGCTGCCTGGCTTGAGTGTCCACCTGGAGTGGACACCAGCTGAGACCCAAGGTAGGTGACAGAGAGGAGACCTTGGCTTCCCCAGCCGGTGGCCACCCTGACGCTGGTCTTCAGGGCTCCCCCGACTGGTCACCGAGATGACCCTCCCTCGGGGGTTGGCCCCGCTGTCCTGGCCGCAGAGAGGCAGGCGCCCCCCGGAGTCCTCGTGCTCCCCTGGGGCAGTGGCCGCCTGTCGCCTTCCCTCCACCCCTGGGGCTGGCGGCGGCTCCCGCCCAGACAGGTGTGGCTTCTGGCGCAGGGCGGGCAGGTCGGGTGGGCCTCGGGGGTCCAGCCCGGAGGTCTCAGAGCTGGGCGTGAAGGCGGGGCCGCGCGCTCAGACTCTCCAGCAGCAGGTGGGAGCCCGGCCCGGGGCCTTCCCGTGCCCGGCGCCGCTCCTCTGGGAGATGCGTGTCCGGAGCGCGCGTCGGGGCCGGGCGCAGGGCGGCGCGGGGGTCTGGGCGCGCGGGAGCGGGGGGACCCGGGTCTCTGCGCCCTCGGGGGCCCCGGTTGGGGGGACCCCGGCGCCCAGCGCCTCCGGGGCAGGGGCGGCGGCGCGGCCGGGCCGGGCGCGCGGGGGACCGTCGGGGTCCGGGGCGCGCCCCGACGGCGCGCGGCCCCTCAGCCCGGCCGGCGCCGGGACTAGTCCCCGCAACTTGTTCGCGCGCGTTAACTAGTCGCCTGCCGGAGAGATGGGATGGGGTTGCCACAGCAACCAGACTGGACGTCACAATCCGGGCCCGTGCGCGCCCCCCCGCCGTGCCACCGCGCCGCGGCGCCGCCGCCGCCACCCTCGCGGGCTGCGGGACGCGCGCTGCGGGGCGCGGCGGGCGGAGCGGCGGGTGCGGGAGCGGCTCAGCGGCGAGCGCGGGTGGGCAGGGGCGGCGGGGGGCGGCGGGGGCCGGGGGGGCGCCGCCGCCATCTTCTCGCCGAGGCCGCCGCGCCCGCCGCGCCCGGCCGGCAGCGCACGGGTTAAGGCTGGCACCGCGCCCGGCGGGAGGGGGGGCGCCCACCTCCCCTCCCCCCCGCGCCGGGCATGCGGGGCCCGCCGGGCACCGAGGACGAGCCGCCGCGGCTGTTCGCGGACGAGATGGAGAACGAGGACGAGATGTCAGGTGCGCGGGGGGCGCGGGGGCCCGGGGCGCGGCGGCGCGGGGGGCGCGGGGGGCGCGGGGCGGGGGCGCGGGGTCAGCCCGCTGCCCTTGAGAGGGGCGGGCATCGCGCGGCCGCCCGGCCCCGGCCCCCCGCGCCCGCGACCCCCCGGGCCCCCGCGCCCCGCGCCGGGCTGGGTGCGGCCGGGCGCCGGCCGAGGACGGGGCGTGCTCCGGGGGTCGCGCGCGGGCCGCGGGGGCGCCGCGCCCGGACTGTCCCTCCCTCCCGCGCCGCTCCCGGGCACTTAGCGGCGGCCGGGCGGCGTCCTGGCGCGTGGCCTTTGGCTGCCCCCGGGCCGCCGCCCCTGCCCGGCCCGCGCCCCCGGGACCCGGCCTCCCGCCGCGCCCCCGGCGACTCGCGCACCGTCCGCTCGGGACCGGCCCGGGTCCCCCCTGCGCCGGCGGGCCGGCCGCGCCCTGGCCCCCGCCTCGCTCCCTGCCTTCCGGGGGACTTTGCCGCCACTTGGAAACGGGGCAGGGGCCTTCCTGGAGCACGCCCCCCACCCGAGACCCGCGGAGAGGAGGGACCCTGGCACACCCCACCCCGGATTCCGAGGCAGCAGCTTGGGGTGCAGGGGCCCCTGGGGCTCCCCCAACTCGCGGCGGAGCCAAGTTCCCGAGCAGCAGGGCAGAGGAGTTGAGTCCCCAGCTGGACTGTCCGGCCCATGCCTGGGCGCGGGGCCACTGCCCGGGGAGCCCAGAGGCCCCGCAGGCTCCTTGCAGGGTGTGGCCCTCAGTGGGGCTTGTCCTGGGGGGGGGCAAGGCGGGGCAGGCAGTGGGTCACCAGGCGCCCCGCCCCTCGCTGGGGTCCCCCTTTCCCTCTCCTGAACACCATGTGGTCTTCCTGCCATGTCCTGTGGTGGGGGATGGGAGGAGGCCGGGCGTGGGCACGGGCAGCCCTGAGCCCGCGTCAGGTGGCCCGCCTGCCCGCTCGGATCCCCCCGTGTTTGTGGCCACTGTGCCAGGGGCGGCCCCTGGGCCTCTGGGACTCTCCCCCAGACCCTGCTCTGGCCCCTCCAGCCTGCAGCGAGACCCCGAGTGCCGCGTGCCCACCGCCCCCTCCTCAGACCTAACCAGCCCCCCTCACCCAGCCTCCTGCTTCCCTCTGCCCCTAAGTCCTAACCAGTTCCCGGCCAGCCCCCAGGCCAGGCCCCGGGCCACCCCCTAAGAGCCCACCAGCCCACCCCGGTGTCCATGCTCCCTGCCTCATCCAGGGCCAGACCCCAGAGAGGCCCTGCCCTGGCCTCCCCCCACCTGCCCCCCCACCTCTCCCCTCCCCCCCACCTCTCCCCTCCCCCACCTGTCCCCCTCCCCCTCCCCCACCTCTCCCCTCCCCCCACCTGCCCCCCCTCCCCCTCCTCCCCAGCAGAAGCCTCCGCCCCTTCTTGGGGGAACGTGCAGGAGGCGTTTGGGCCCCGGGTCCGTCCATCCCGAGCACTCAGGGCTGGGCAGCACCCCCGAACTCCCTGGGCTCGTCCCCAACCAGAAAACAGGACAGCTGTGGTCTCAGCCTGAGGGCTCGGGGCCTGAGGTCGTAGGTGGCCACGGATGCCGCGCCCCCCTGTCCAGGTGCCATGTCCCCCCCTCCCCCCCGCGTCGGAGGCCCAGCCTTCAGCACCAGCGTCCGTCCGGGGCGGGGAGGAGCTGGTCTGTTGGGAGTGCCGGGAATTTTCACATCTGCCGCAGCTGCACTGGGTCCTCGTCAGATTCATCCTCTCCACCGTCCCCCCCCACCCCCGTCTCTCTCTCTGCACTGTCTCTCGGGTCCCCTGCCTCGCCACCTGCCTGCCCTCCGAGCTGAGGCAGGCCAGTGGGTCTTCCTGGAGGAGGAGGACTGGGCGGACCCCTCAGGGCCCGCAGCCCCCCCGTCTGGGTTGGGAGGGCAGCAGAGTGAGGGTCCAGAGTCCAGGGTCCGGGTTCTGCAGGTGCGGATGCTGATTGGCAGATGCCGACGCCCGTGTGCCTCAGTGGCCCCGGTGTGGCATGAGGTTGTCATCCCGCTACGTCATAAAGGGTTATTGTGAGGGCCGGGGACGGGGCCTGTGGAATGCCCAGGTCACAGTGCCCGCTCCGGACACGCTCCCGATGCCCGGGACGGCACAGGCAGCGCCAGTGCAGGGGCCCAGCTCGCCCGCCCGGGCAATGCCTCCAGGACCCGCACCCTCGCCCAGTGAGTGGGGGCCGGCGGGCCTTGAATGTCGCACCCTGGGCACGGGAGTCACGGGTGCTGGCAGGATCCCAGTCTCCGGCACGCCACACGCTGGCACGCCCGGCTTCCCTCCTGCCCGCACGTGGCCTCTCGGGGACTGTGGCCCTCGCTGCCCCTGAGCCCCAGGGCTGACCTTGGCCAAGGAGCGTCTCTGGCCTCTCTGGGCACAGCTGCAGGCGGCCGTGATGGCCGCGGGCCCCGCACGGTGCCAGCTCGCCCTGGGTGTGGGGTCTGGGCGCCCGGCCCTCCAGGCTCTGCCGCGAGCAGGGCCTCCCCGGGCGGCCGTCTCTGCCCGGGGCCTTCGGGTGCTCCTCTCAGTCCAGATTGACCAAGGACAGATTCATTGATCCACACCCGCCCAGACATCTCCACTGACCACTCACCGCCTTCTCCTCATCCTGCTGCCTACTCGCCTATCCATCCGTTCTACCACCTGGTCTCTCCGCCATCCACATCCCATCCGTCCTCCCACCCATTCCCCACCCACCCATCTGCCCACGCACAATTTCATCCATCCACCAGCCACCCACCCACCTACCTGTATGCACTCACCTGTCTATACACTGATCTGTCTACCCATCGACCCCCTCACCTATCCATCCATCTGCCCATCCGTCCATCTACCTACCCACACACCTATTTATTCATCCACCCACCCATCCACCCACCCATCCCTCCACCCATCCACCTATCTATCCATACACCCATCCATCCATCCATCCATCCACCTTCTCATCCATCCATCCATCCATCCATCCATCCATCCATCCATCCATCCATCCATCCACCTATCCATCTATCCATCCATCCATCCATCCATCTATCCATCCATCCATCTTCTCATCCATCCACCCATCCATCCACCTATCTATCCATCCATCCATCCATCCATGCATCCACCTTCTCATCCATCCACCCATCCATCCACCCATCCATCCACCTTCTCATCCACCCATCCACCCATCCATCGATCCTACCTCCCACCCACTCATTCACTCTACTGTCTATCAATCCACCATTATCGGTTCATCTACCAGTCTATCATTTCTATACATGTTTTTTCTTTTTTCTTTTTTTTCTTTTTGGGTCACACCTGGTGATGCACAGGGGTTCCTCCTGGCTCTGCACTCAGGAATTACTCCTGTTGGTGCTCGGGGGACCATATGGGATGCTGGGAATCGAACCCGGGTCAGCCGCGTGCAAGGCAAACACCTACCCACTATGCTATCGCTCCAGCCCCTATACATGTTTTTTCTTTATTTTTTGCTTTTTGGCTCACATATGGCAGTGCTCAGGGCTGACTACTGGGTCTGTGCTCAGGAATCACTCCTGGCCGGCTCGGGGCCATCTGGGCTGCCGGGGATCGAGTCTGGGCTGGCCACGCCCCACCCACTATACTCCTGCCCTGGCTCCTACTTCTTTGGAGGGGGTATAGGCCATACGCGGTGCAGCCCGGGGTCTACTCCTGGCTCTGTGCTCAGGGGATCATACGGGGTAATTTTGAACCGGGGAACTGAAGCAGGTCAGCAGGAGGTGAGGCCGGCGCCTTAAGCCCTGCAGCATTAGGCTGGGTGGACAGGACAGCAGGGAAGGCACTCGCCTTGCATGGAGCCAACCTTGGTGGCTCCCTGGCGCCGAGCGTGGTCTCCTGAGTACCACCAGGAGTGACCCCTGGGCACAGTGCTGAACGCTGTACGCCGCCTCCCGCCCCTCCCCCACCCGCGTCCTCTCCCCCACTCCGTGGATGCTCCCCTCTGTCCATCCAGCCCTCTGTCCTTGTGTCCGTCATCTATCTGTCCGTCTATATTTGTGCGCCATTCTTCCATTCTCTTCACACCTCCTTCTGTCTGTCCTTCCATTTATTTACCACCCACCCACCCACCCACCCACCCAACATAGATTTTTTCTTTTTTAATTTCGGGTCACACCTGGCAGTGCTCAGGGACCACTTCTAGTGCTCAGGGGACCTCCCGGGGCTCCAGGGACCACGCGCGGCTTGGCTGCGTAGACGGCGAGCCCCCTACCTGTGCCGTGGCTCTGTCCCCTCTACTGCCCTGTGGGCCACACCCGGCAGCCTCAGGAGTGTCCCCGGCAGTGCTTGCGGCTGTGTGTAGCGCCGGGGCCAGCTGGAGTCGGCGCATGTGAGGACGCGCCTTCGCCACCGTCCCGCCTCCGCAGTGTCCGGGGCTGCCCCTCGCAGACCCCTCGAGTACCTCCTCTGGGCGGGGTTGACGCCCACGCGAGCACAGTCCTGAGTGGTTCTGGAGACCGGGGTCTTGTCTGTGTGGGGTCACACTCTTGGCTCAGGGCTGACTCCCAGCTCTGTGCTCAGGAATCACTCCTGGCAGTGCTCAAGGGAACCATGTGGGATGCCGGATGCCGGGGATTGAACCCGGGTGGGCTGCATGCAAGGCCCTCCCGGCTGTCCTATGCTCCAGCACCCCACCCCCACTCTCTCTCTCCCCTCCCCCTCCTCCCGCCCCCCCACCTCTGGAGACTGTATCTTGGAACCTTCGTCCTTCTCTCCACCTCCCGTCTCTCCCTCGCTGCTTCACGTCTGTCTCTGCCTCCCTCTTCCCTCTCCCCCGGGCCCCGAGGGGACCGCCATCACTGCCTTTGCTTCTCCTTCCCTTCGTGCAGTGCTCTGAGCAGCTGTGAGCATCCCTCCGGCCACCCTGAGGCCCACCTTTGGGGTGACCACCTCCCCCGTCACCCCTCCCCCTGCGCCATCTCCTTTGATGAGATACCCATGAGGTGACGTCTGGGTTTTGTTAAATTATAATAAATAAGTTATTACTTGTCTCCTGGGCAGGCGCCCCCACTCTCAGTCGGGGCCTGCGAGGGTGGGTGTCCCACAGACACCCACAGAAGAGGGGTGCTCTTCCCTGCTGGGACTAGAGTGGTCCCGAGGACCCCTCGCCGCGCGGTGCCCCAACCACGACCCTCCCCTGCCTCTGCCGGGCACTGCCCTGGGCTCAGCAGCCTTGGGCACCTGGGCTCCCCTTTTTACCCTCCATCGCCCCAGAAGGGCTGTTTGGAAGAAAGGAGCCCAGGGGGGAGGGAACAAGGCGCAGGGCAGCGCCCCCCCTGGCCTGTGGGGGTACACAGGGCCCCTTCCTCCAGAGGGCGTGGTGGGCCCTGAGCTGTCCCCAGACTCCCCTCCTTCCCCCCCTCGCCGATCCCGTCCTCGTCCTCGCGTCTGATGACTGGGGGGCTGCCTTCCTGCCCAGGGACCCTCCCCAGACGAGGAGGCTGAATCCGGACCCTCCTGTGGGCTGGGGAGGACCCCCTGTGGCATCCAGACCCTGGCCGGTGCCCACAGCTCATGTCCCTGCTTGTGGGCGGGGCTGACCCTGGAGGGCGGGGCTGCCACCCATCCTGGGGGTGGGATTCTCCTGTCTCTGGACCCTCTGGCCCTTCTGCCTGAGCTGTGGGCAAGATTCCCCCAGACCCAGCGTCCTCCTCTGCCTGCCGTGTCCAGATGAACTGAGCAGAACCGTGCCGTGTGCAAATGAACAAGCAGGCCTGTGCCGTGTGCAAATGAATGAGCAGGACTGTGCCGTGTGCAAACGAATGAGCAGGGCTGTGCCATGTGTAAATGAATGAGCAGGGCTGTGCCATGTGTAAATGAACGAGCAGGACTGTGCCGTGTGCAAATGAACGAGCAGGCCTGTGCCGTGTGCAAATGAACGAGCAGGCCTGTGCCGTGTGCAAATGAATGAGCAGGCCTGTGCCGTGTGCAAATGAATGAGCAGGACTGTGCCGTGTGCAAACGAATGAGCCGAGCTGGGCTCCTGCACTGCGTGGGGGCTGGTGTATGTCTGAGCCTCTGCTCTGGACCCCCGTGAGGGGGATAAGCCCCCGCCCTGCCCAGTCCAGCCCTCTGGATTCTTCCCCCAGCCCCCAGGCCTGAGCCGAGCAGGAGCTAGCCAGGCGCTGGGGGTGGGCTCAAGAGAAGCCTCTGAAGGTGCCCTCTGCCCCGTGGCCCCTCCCTTTGCCCCCCCCCCCCCCCGCCGCCCTCGACTCCCCACCCCCCTGCAGGCCGCTTGGCCCTGGCCGTCTGGAGGTAGGAGCGCGGCCAGGCTAATGCACCCTAATTGCAGCCGACGTGGACGGATGGCGCCTGTGCAGGCTCCGCGGGGGCGCGGGCGGGCTGGGCACGAGGGCGCTGCTCAGGGCTGCCAGGGCCGCGGGGCACGGAGGGCGCTGCTCAGGGCTGCCAGGGCCGCGGGGTCCCGCCCCGCACCCAGGGGGGCCCAGCTGGAACCTGGGAGAGGAGGGGCTGGGCAGATGCTGGGGGTGGGAGGGGGCGGGCAGCGTCAGAGGTCTCCGTGGGCAGGACACGGGCAACGGCTCCAAACTGCACTGGACCTTCCTGGGGGGCGTCACCCGTGGGCGGAGCCTGGCGCAAGGGCTTCTGGGAAAGGCCCGTGTGTGGGGGGTCTGAGCCCTGCTCCTCCCTCCCGGACCCGCTGGGCACGCAGGAGGCAGCAGCTGCCCCGGCAGAGCACAGCTGTTCTTCCAGAACCTTCTGCCACCACCTGTCTCACTCCTTGTCGGCTGGGCAGTGGGTCGGCCAGAGGCGCTGCGCTGGCCTGAACTCTGGGGCCGGGACTGGCCCGCAGGGTTGGGGGTGCCGGGAGGGGGGAGGCAGGTGGGGGAGGCCCCCTGGGTCACTCGCACCCGAGCCTTGGCATGAGCCGTGCTGGCCTTGCTGGGCGCGGGGGCGGGGCCACCCTGTCCTGCTCCTTGCCAGCTCCCCTCTGGCCCACCCCGGGGTTCCCTGTGCCCGTGCGCCCACCCCCTGGCCCCACCGCTGTCCCCTCATGTCCAGACGAGCCCAGGAGGTGCCCAGCACGGTCCTGCCCTCAGCGCTGACCCTGTGTCCCTCGAGTGGCCGCGACCCCGGCCTCGTTCTCCTCACTGCCGGCCTGGAGTCCATCGCCCAGCAGGGCTGGGGCTGGGGGGGCTGACCAGGGCAGCCACTCGCCCCTGCCCACACTGCCCCTGCACGCCTGGGGGAGGGGTCAGGAGGGAGTGTCAGAGTGGGGGGTCAGGATGGGGGGGTCAGGATGGGGGTCAAGATGGGGTGTCAGGATGTGGGAGTCAGGATGTGGGGGTCAGGATGGGCGTGTCAGAATGTGGGGGTCAGGATGGGGGGTCAGGATGGGGGTCAGGGTGGGGTCAGGATGGGTGTGTCAGAATGTGGGGGTCAGCGTGGGGTGTCAGGGTGGGGGGGTCAGCGTGGGGGTCAGCGTGGGGGTGTCAGGGTGGGGGGCTCACGTGTCTGAGCGTGGGGGTTCCCGCCTCGCCCCAGGACTGGGAGTTCCCGTGTCAGTCTTCCCGGGGTGGGATTGGGGCGCTGGCCTGGTGTGCCCCCGTGAGGACTGAGGCGCTGCCCGCCCGAGCTGGGGAGGCTGTGCTACGCGGGCCCGGCTCCTGCCCAGGGCAGCAGGTCCCTCCAGAACCACCTTTGCCCAGGCCCGGCTGAGTCTCCCCTGCGGGATTGCTCCCTGGGGTGGTTTGCCCCAGCTCCGCCCAGGACTCCTCTCCGCCGGGGCCTCTTAACCCTTTGGGTGGGGGCTGGGCCCCCTGAGGCAGAGGGACCCCCCTTCCCGGGCTGGGCGCCAGCTGGTCTCCGCCCAGGGTGCCCACCTGGGGTGCCCCTTCCTGCCAGACTGCGGGGCGGGGCCTGTGTCCCCGGGTCCCTGGAAGGGTCCTGCCCCGGGAAAGGCGGGGGGAGGCCTGTGTGACCGCGCCCCGCTCCCCGCAGAGGAGGAAGACGGCGTCCTGGGGGGCTTCGAGGAGTTCTTTGCCGAGGAGCCCGTGAGCCTCCCCAAGAAGAAGAAGGCCCGGAAGCCCAAGGAGAGCAGGCCCAAGGGGAAGCGCAGGAAGAAGGAGGTGAGCGGCTGGGCGTGAGGGCGGGTCTCCTGGGCGTGACCCCATTTCCAGAAGCTTCCTCATGTGCCCACTCAAGGGCCCCTGTGGAAGGGGTGGGGCAAGGACGAGCCCGGCAGAGGACAGAGGGAAACTGAGGCTGACGCAGCACGAACTTCCCTAGACGGGGGCAGCCGGGCTGGGTCAGGTCACTGCTCCGGCCGCCCTGGCCGCTGTCCACCTTCAGGACCCGCCGTTGCTGAGCTGAGTGCAGGGGCGGCTCAGAGGCCCCATAGCACTGGCCCCGCCTCCTCCCTTGCCCTCCGTCCCCTGCCCAGGAGACTCTGTTTCATGGGGGCGGGGTGGGGGTCCAGGAGTCCTGATTCCCCTCCCCCCACTCCTCCTCACTCCTTACCCAGGTGCAGGCTCTGCAAGGGGGGAGACTGGGAGGGGGGATGGAGGCTGCGGATGAGCTTCCTGCCAGCCGGGTCCCCAAGGTCACCCTGGGCCACTGCGCCCCTGGCCCCGTGTTCCTGCCAGCCTGTCTCTGGCCGGCTCTGGGGTCTTAGGGGGGCTCAGAGGCCTGAGGCAGGATCCTGGCCTCCGAGCCCCCCTCGCTGTGTGGGTCCTTGGAGCGTGGGGAGGAGCATTCACCCTCCTTGCTGGTCATCCCTACCCAGGTGCTCCCCAGAAGGGGGGTGCAGATGAGCCCTGCAGGGGACAGGCGGGTGGCCTTTTGGGGAGCACAGCCCCAAGCTGTGGTTCTGATGTTCATAAAATACCCGGGAACCTGAGCATATGTAGATGAAGCGGCTTGTCAGACCCAGCACAGGACGAGAAACGGTTTCAACCTGTACCGCAGTGGTTCCCATGGCAACCAATTATTCAGTGCTAAATTGTAACTGTTTATAACACTCGTGAATGGGAAGGCTCGTATTTCATTCCTTCCTTCCCTCCCAATCTGGACGGCCCCAAATCGAGAGTGACCAACTCCCAGAGTCTGTCCCTTGGAGTTTAAATGCCTCCTTTCCCCGCGAGGCTGATGGGGTGTGCATGCGCGCGAGCGCGTGTGTGTGTGTGTGTGTGCGCGCACACACACATGCCTGCGCGTTGCGTTGCGTGTGGAGGCGGCGGCCTGGGCGGGAGCTGCAAGGGTGGGCACTGCCCGCAGGGTGGGCCCAAGGGGCCGGGCTGCTCTGCAGAGGGACTCAGTCAAGGTCTGCAAGTGCTCTGAGGTTCGACCCTGGGGTGAGCGCGGCAGGGGGCCCTGCCCACCTCTTCTGTCCCCCGGGAGTTTCAGGGTGCGAACACAGGTCATCCCTTCCCTCTGGGTCCAGATGATGGCAGCTGCTCTCGGGGGGGGGGGGGTTCCGGAAGCATCTGTGGCCTTTTCTTTGTGAAGAAACATTTGGGAATGTCCGGAAAGGTTTGGGAATGATTCGGAAAGGTTTGGGAATGTCTGGAAAGGTCTGGGAATGTCTGGAAAGGTTTGGGAATGATCCGGAAAGGTTTGGGAATGTCTGGAAAGGTTTGGGAATGATCCGGAAAGGCTTGGGAATGATCCGGAAAGGTTTGGGAATGTCTGGAAAGGTTTGGGAATGTCTGGAAAGGTTTGGGAATGATCCGGAAAGGTTTGGGGATGTCTGGAAAGGTTTGGGAATGATCCGGAAAGGTTTGGGAATGTCTGGAAAGGTTTGGGAATGATCCGGAAAGGTTTGGGAATGATCCAGAAAGGTTTGGGAATGATCCGGAAAGGTTTGGGAATGATCCGGAAAGGTTTGGGAATGTCTGGAAAGGTTTGGGAATGTCTGGAAAGGTTGGGAATGATCCGGAAAGGTTTTGGAATGTCTGGAAAGGCTTGGGAATGTCTGGAAAGGCTTGGGAATGGCCTAGAAGCGGCCAGCCCTCTCCTGGGAGTGGCATGTGCCATGAAGACGCGTCCCTGGTCTCCCTGAGCCCCTCCCGAGGCCTGTCCTGCACCCCACCCTGACGTGCCCGAGTTCTGACCTGCTGGGCGGGCGGGGCAGTGAGCGCCACCTGGTGGGGGGGAGGCGGCCGAGGAGCTGGTGTGGGTCGCAGGGCGGGGGGGCGTCGGGTGGCCTCAGTGCCTTTGCCCTCCTGCTCGAGGACTCGGAGCTGCTGGAGGAGGCCCGCCCCTCCCCCTCCCGCCGGCCACGCCCCACTGCCTGCACGTGGGCTGCCGCCCAGCTGCTGCCCAGCAGATGGCCAGGTTGGCCCCCTCAGACGCCACAGCCTGGCTGCGGGCACCGTGGGACGTGGCTGTGCGGAGGTCGCCCGGGCGAGGGGGGCAGGAGCCGATGAGACTGGCCGTGTGGTTGGCGTTCACGGGGGGCTGGGGTGGTCCTGGGCCACTGGGCCACTAGGCGGAGGGCAGCTGGGGAGGCAGCATCACGTCCGAGTGGTGTCCCGAGGGGCTGCCGGACAGTGGGTCTGGGCCCTGCTTCCTGGTCAGGTCCCTTTTTCGGAACGTGCCAGGTTCTGCCATGCTCGTTGCAGACAGAGGTCTGATGTCCCAGGGACATTCCTGTCCCCAGGCTGGCAAATCAAGAGCCCCCGAGGGTTCCAGCCTCCAGCCCCTCTGGGGAGCCCCGGCAGCCCCCTCCCCAATCAAGTGTCACCCCCTTCCCCCCCACCCCCCTCCCCGCCTCCACCCGGTCCTGCGGTCCTGGGCTGGCCGTGCCTCTGTCCATGGTGCTGAAGCTTGAGGCCCCCTCTGGCCGCCACTGGGGCAGGGCAGGGACGCTGGAATGGGCTGGACGCTACACCTGTCACCCTCTGCCTCAAGGGACACTCGGAGCCGGGCAGCTGCGGCCCCGGTGCCAGAACGGGAGCCGGGATCTGCACGGCCTCTGGGCTCTGTGCAGCCAAGCCAGCATTCCGGGAAACGGCCCGTGTGCCAGCCAGCAGCCGCCACTGACTCAGGCTGGGGGAGGAGGCTGGGCGCGGGAGCCAGCAGGTGGGGGATGGGCTCCTCTCCCAGCTGCATCTGGGGGTGCCTGCTGCTGGAGAGAAGTTGATCATGCGGTGGAGCGGCTCCTTCTGAGGTTCCTCTGCCCCCACCCCCACACGCCCCCTCCCTCTGCTCCCTCCACCCTGTCCCCTCTCTGGTCCTCTCACCCTTCCACGCTCCTCTCTACTCACCTTGAAGCCTCTCGCTGGCCTGAATGCCAGCCAGGAGGGGCCTGGGAGGGGCTTCCCAGCCACTGACATCTCCAAGGGCTGCAAGGGAACAGCTTTCATGGAGGGGCTGTACCTTTGGGGGGCGCTGTGCTCTGGCTTAAACCTGATCTCCATATAGATGGGCCGTTTTCTGCCCCTGCAGACAGGAGCCCTAAGTACGGAGGCTGCGTTGAAATCCTTGTCTCACAGTGAGATGGTGTGTGTGTGTGTGTGTGTGTGTGTGCACGCGCGCGCATGCATGTGTGTGTGTGCGTGCACACGTGTGTGTACATATGCATTTGGTGTGTACTAGGACATTTGGAAAGACCGTCAGAGCCCCCGGAGACAAGGCTTTGAGCCAGAGCCTCGCCCCTGCTAGCCCACAGCTGTGAGCACAGGCAGAAAGATCCAGGCAAGGGAGCAGTGGGCTCTGGGGGGGTCACTTGGGGCTCCTGTCCCTCCTGACCACCCCCTGCCCTCCAGGGGAGCAATGACGAGCTGTCCGAGAATGAGGAGGTGCCGGGAGGGAAGTCTGAGAGCGAGGGCAGCGACTACTCCCCGACCAAGAAGAAGAAGAAGAAGCTCAAGGAGAAGAAGGAGAAGAAGGCCAAGCGCAGGAAGAAGGAGGAGGAGGAGGAGGACGGCGAGGACGGGGGCCTCAAGGTACCCGCACTTGCTCCTGGGACCTGGCTCGGGCCAGAAGGGCAGCGGGTCTGCACATGTGCACTGAGTGTGAGTGCACACAGCTCATGTGGTCAGGCATGTGTGTCCACATGTGTGTCCCTATGTTCCTATGTACACAGGTATGTGCCTTGTGTGTACATACATGCGCCTGTATGCACCAGAGTACACATGTACCTGTGCCTGTGCGCAGCCCTGTACACATGCATATTCCTGTGCATGTACACATGCAGGTGTGCCCTATGAACTGTGACAAGTGCATGTGTGTCTATGTGGACCCATATACACATATGTGCATATATACATATGTGCTGTGTACACATCCACATATGCACCTGTGTACATGTGTGTACCATGTACATATCTGCATGCACCTGTGTACACATGTGTCCTTGATATGTGCCCTAGTGTACACGTATGTGTATGTATACACCCACCTACGTACACATTTGTGTGCACCAGTGTACACATACATGTGTCCATGTATGTGCCCTGTATGCACAGGGTCCACATGCAACCATTACATATGTACATGTGCATGTATATATTTGCACATGTGTGCATTTATGCACCCAGACACACATGTCTGCACCATGTATGCCTGTATGTACCCATGCACACATGTATGTGTCCATGTGTCCCTGTGTGTACATGTGTAGGTACCTATGCATGTGTAAAATACCTGTGTGCATGTGTGCATGCCAGTGTATGCATGCCTGAGTGTGCCTGTGTGCACTCACTCGTGTACCTGTGCATGTGTGTTCATGTGTGCCTGTATGTAGTACATCCATGTGTGCCTTATGTGCATGTGTGTGCATGCCAGTGTGTGTGTGTTTGTGTGTGTGTGAGCGTATGCATGTCTCAGCCAGGAGCGGTTTGGGGGAGTGGAGACCAGGGAGTTCTTGGCCTCATCAGCCCCTTCCTCCCCTGGGGGGGTCTGCTTGGGACTGTATGGGTGGGCCTGAGCCAAGACTTGGGCTGTGAGGGAGGGCTCTGGGGGACCATGCGAATTCATGGCCCAGGGCTCGTCACCCCCAGTGCCCGTCACCCCAGTGCTCGTCACTCCAGCGCTCATCACCCCAGTGCCCATCACCCCTAGTGCCCATCACCCCCAGTTCCTGTCTCCCCCAGGCTCCGTGGGAAGGCCAGGACGTAACCGAGGCACGGGTTCAGGCCCCAGCTGTCGTGGTCCCGTGCTCTCCCTAGCCGGCCCCTTCCTCCCGGGGGCCTGCAGCTGTCCCCTCTCCCGGGACACTTCCCTCCTGAACACCCACTGCCCGCCAGCCCCCTCTCCCGGGACCCCCTCCGGAACCTGTCCCCGCCCTGCAGCCCCTGCCAGCCCTTGCACCCTCCCCCCCCACCGGCTTTCGGTGTGAGCCCGGCCCCTGTGCGGCAGGAACCCAAGTCGTCCGGGCAGCTCATGGCCGAGTGGGGGCTGGACGACGTGGACTACCTGTTCTCGGAGGAGGACTACCGCACGCTCACCAACTACAAGGCCTTCAGCCAGTTCCTCAGGTGGGCGGCAGGAGGCGCCCCGAGGGGCCGCGCACTCGGTGCTGGGCCAGGGCCCCGGTGAGGAGGTTGCCAGTGGCACCCCCAGGAAGCGGGGGAGGGGGGCCCCACCTGGGGACCACCCATGTCCTGGCCTTTGTCCTCTCCTCGTCCCCCCTCCCTTTCCGCCCAGTTTGCGGGGTCTGACCCGCCTCGCCCCTGCAGGCCCCTCATTGCCAGGAAGAACCCGAAGATCCCCATGTCCAAGATGATGACCGTGCTGGGCGCCAAGTGGCGGGAGTTCAGCGCCAACAACCCCTTCAAGGGCAGCTCGGCCGCGGCGGCCGCGGCGGCGGTGGCCGCGGCCGTGGAGACGGTCACCATCGCTCCGCCACTGGCCATCAGCCCCCAGCAGCCGCCCCAGCCCGTGCCCATCCGCAAGGCCAAGACCAAGGAGGGGAAGGGTGAGGCCCGGGTGACTCGAGGGGTCCCCTCGGGGCTGGGGGGGGAGAGGGAAGCAAAGGGGTCGGAGAGGCGGGGTCAGGTGACACTGTTTCCAGGGGCGCCCAGACAGGCCCCTGGTCCCCAGACCAGCGGGGAGGGCGGGTTCCAGCAGGGACCAGACGGGGGACAGGACCAGAGAGACTCAGTGACCAGGCGTGTGGGGCCTTGGATCTCGGGGCAGCAGCTCAGCTTCCCCAGGTGCCTGTTGGGGCTGGGGGCGTCCTAAGTCAGCGCGAGGGACCTCTGACTTCTGGGGTGCTGCCCCCCGCCACCTCCTCACAGGGGCCCGAGGGTCCTGGGGGCTTTCCAGCCCCACCGCCTCTCACCCCGACCCCGCTCCCCGTCTCTGCGGGGGCTCCCGGGGAGGCTGCGCCTGGGCCGGGGCCCGCAGGAGGCCATCTTGCGGACCCCTGCTCGTCCCTACGTGCCGTGCAGAGACGCCTGCAGCAGGGCCAGCGCTGTCCGGGCCAGTACCATGGAGGCTGGCAGTGCCCGTCCCAGCCCGGCCCTGCAGAGGGGACGCTGGGAGCCTCGAGCGGAGGCCACGCTGGCCGGAGGGGCCTGGTGGGCAGCGCAGGCGTGGCCGGGCGCCCTCACCTCTGAGCTTTGGTCTCACGCCCGGCAGGGGGCTGGGGTCCACCGCAGGGGTCGGGAGGGCCCACTCTGCCTGTCCCCACCAGGGCCTGGCGTGAGGAAGAAGATCAAGGGCTCCAAGGATGCCAAGAAGAAGGGCAAGAAGAAGGCGCAGGCGCTCCGGCTCCGCCTTGGGGGGGCGGGCGGCAAGAGGAAGAAGGGGTCCTCGGTGAGTGGGGGGAGGGAGAGGGTCCTCAGTGAGTGGGGGGGAGGGGGAAGGGTCCTCGGGGAGTGGGGGGAGGGGGGAAAGGTCCTGGGGAATGGGGGGAAGGATCCTCAGTGAGTGGGGGGAGGGGGAAGAGTCCTGGGGAGTGGGGGAGGGGGAAGGGTCCTCAGTGAGTGGGGGAGGGGAGGGTCTTCAGGGAGTGGGGGGAGGGGTTAGGGTCCTCAGTGAGTGAAGGGGAGGGGGAAGGGTCCTCAGTGAGTGGGGGGAGGGGGAGGGTCCTCAGTGAGTGGGGGGAGGGTCCTGGGAGTGGGGGAGGGGGAAGGGTCCCTGGGAGTGGGGGGGATGGGGAGTGCGTGTGCATGGTCGTGTGAGAGACCCAGGAGTGAGTGAAGGGGAGTGGGAGTGACTGGCTGTGACAGTCAGAGGGAAGGTGGGCGTGTAACAGGGGAAAAGGGAGTGTGAGTGGATGGGCGTGAATGGGCGTGTAAAGATGCATGGAGGGGCTGGAGTGGTCTAGCGCAGCGGGAGGGTGTTTGCACTGCACGTGGCCGACCCGATTCCCTCCTCGGCATCCGGTCCCCTGAGCAATGTCAGGGAGATTCCCGAGTGCAGAGCCAGGAGAAACCCCTGAGCATCGCCAGGTGTGGCCCAAAAAGCCAAAAAAAAAAAAAGTATGAACGAATGTGTGAGCGCGTGAGTGGGTGTGCATGAGAGTGGGGGGTTCGTGTGAGGAGGGATGGGTGTGTAAATGAGAAAAGGAGCGTGTAAACGGGGGCAATGAATGGGTGTGTGAAGAGTGTGAATGGGAGTGAACGGGAGTTAACAGTGGGAGAGGGAGTAGGCGTGAGCAAACATGTGTGTGAGCGTGAGTGAGGAGGAAGAATGTTCTGGAACGTACACCACAAGGCACGAGCAGGTGAGCACAGGCGTGGGAGCACTGGGGCGAGCAGCTTGGAGACACTGCGCCTCACGTGGGTGGCCCAGAGAGCGAGTGGGACGTGGGGCCAAACGCGGCCAGCCCCCACCCTTTCGCGTGCTGAGAGCCCTGCCTCCATTTCCCCTGCTGACCTGCGGGTCCCCAGACTGGACTCCCCAGCATCTCTGCCCACACGCTCCCCCAGTCCCCAGCTGCCCGGTGGGCTGGGCAGGGGACAGGGGAGGGCTGGCTGGAGCCCCTGGATGCTTGTCTGCCCAGAACCAGCTCTGGGCTGGGAGCCTCAGGCCCGAGCTGAGCCCTTGGCTCCGTGTCCGCGTGGGGAGGACGTTCCCGCCCCGCTCGCAGGCACCTGCTCCTCCGACCCGCCCGCCCTGCGGGTCACGGGGGCAGCCCGTCTCTGTCCCTCGTCAGGCGGGTCACGGTCCTGGTTAGTCCTGTGCGGGGGCACCGGCCAGGCCCCGCCTCTGAGCTGCGGTCCAGCCCAGCTCAGCGAACCTTCCAGTTGGTGTGCCTGCAACTGGCTCTCGGCTCAGCCCCGAGGAGGGTCCTCCCCTGGGGGTGGGGGGAGGCGGGCAGGTGAGACAGGCCCACTGGCATCAGGAGAGATCTGGGAAGGCTCCCTGGGAGAGGTGTCTCCTGAGAGCACTGGAGGTGGAGTCTGGGAAGTCGGAGGGCAGGAGAGCGGGGGTAGGACTTCCCTGCAGAGCCTGCCATGGTCCTGCCCACCCCGTCCCCCATGGAGCTCACAGCCCACCCCCTGCAGAGCGAGGAAGACGAGCGGGACGAGTCCGACCTGGACAGCGCCAGCGTCCACAGCGCCTCGATGCGCTCCGAGTGCTCCGCGGCCCTGGGCAAGAAGAACAAGAGGAGGCGCAAGAAGAAGAGGAGTAGGACCCCCAGCTGCCCTGCCCCCGACTGCCCCCGCCCCCTGACTGCCCCCCGACCCCGTCTGCTTCTCTGGACCGTCCATGCGGGCAGCGGGGAGGGCTCCCGTGCAGCCCCTGGCACCTGGTCAGGAAGGAAACCCCGTGGCAGGAGGCCACAGAGGGGCCACGGGGGCTCCTTCGACCCAGGCGTCCCCTCGCAGTCCTCTGTCCGTTGATGTCCGACTCGCCCGTCACTCTCCCCTGCCCCCTTCACGCCCCCTGCCCTCTGCCCCCCACCTTCCTGGCTTCCCCGGCACCTCCCATCCACCTCTCCCCCCTTGCCCTCCGCCCCTCCGCAGTGGACGATGGGGACGGCTACGAGACCGACCACCAGGACTACTGTGAAGTGTGCCAGCAGGGCGGCGAGATCATCCTGTGCGACACCTGCCCGCGCGCCTACCACCTCGTCTGCCTGGACCCCGAGCTGGAGAAGGCCCCGGAGGGCAAGTGGAGCTGCCCGCACTGTGTAAGGCCCAGGGCTGGCCGGGGCGGGCGGCGGGCGGGGGGCGGGGCGGGCCCGTCCGAGCTGCCGCCCTGCGTCCCGCCCAGGAGAAGGAGGGGATCCAGTGGGAGCCCAAAGACGAGGACGACGAGGAGGAGGAGGGCGGCGGCGAGGAGGAGGAGGACGACCACATGGAGTTCTGCCGCGTGTGCAAGGACGGGGGCGAGCTGCTGTGCTGTGACGCCTGCCCCTCCTCCTACCACCTGCACTGCCTCAACCCGCCGCTGCCCGAGATCCCAAACGGTGAATGGCTCTGCCCGCGCTGTACTGTGAGTGTTCCGCCGCCCGCCGAAGCCCCGCCCCAGCCACGCCCACGGAAGCCCCGCCCCGCCACCAGACCCCGCCCACCTGAAGCCCTGCCCGCAGAAGCCACGCCCCAAAGCCACGCCCCGCCGCCAGGCCCCGCCCGCCCAAAGCCCGCCCACCCGAAGCCCTGCCCCTCCCACGCGAAGCCCCGCCCCGCCGCCAGACCCTGCCCAACAGAAGCCCTGCCTGCAGAGGCCACGCCCCGAAGCCATGTCCCTCCCACACGAAGCCCCACCCCGTGACTCCAGACGTCCCGCCCCACTCGCCTGAACCCCGCCCTGCTCCATCCT
Source organism: Sorex araneus (assembly GCF_027595985.1). Taxonomy (NCBI): domain Eukaryota; kingdom Metazoa; phylum Chordata; class Mammalia; order Eulipotyphla; family Soricidae; genus Sorex; species Sorex araneus. The sequence continues at coordinate 1,812,419 of NC_073306.1, read as the reverse complement.
GCCCAACAAACGCCCTGCCCCTCTGAAGCCACGCCCAAAGCCACGCGAAGACCCGCCCAGACCCGCCCCACTCTACGCCACCAGAACCCACCCGCCCACAGAAACGCCCCCCAAGAAGCCTCACTCAGAAGAAGCCCCCACCCGCCCTACTGAGGCCTCGCCCATCTCAATACTGCCCACCAGGAGCCCCGCCCCACCTCGCCGAAACCCCACCCCGCACCTCGAACCTGCCCACCCTAATCCCGGCCCCTCCATGCCCAGCCCCACCAAAGTCCCACCCACAGGACCCGCTAGGGAGTCCCGCCAGCTGTTCGGACCCGCCCCACCCAGTCCCGCCTCTGGAAAGCTCAGCCCCACCAGCTCCCGCCCTGCTGTCCAGGCCTCGCCCACCGAAGAGACATCCCCGCCCTGGCTTTCCCAGACTGGCCTGGCCTGCGTCCGTCAGGCCCCGCCCATCTCGCTGCCCACCCACCAGGCCTGCCGGCAGTGGGCGCTTTCTACCCAGGCCCCGCCTTCCTCCAGGCCAGACCACGCCCTCCCACAAAGCCCCCCTAGGACGATGAAACTTCGCCCACCCACCAAAAGCCCCTCTTTGTCAGGCCCGAGACCCCCAAATTCCACCCCTGTTGGGGGCCACACCCCCAAACCCAGTCTGCAAAGGCCCCGCCCCGCCAGCTGTCACCCCACACAGCATTCCCCCCTCCCGCGGTGGGTGGGGGCGGAGACCCTAAGGGCCCTTCCCACCTCCTGCCCCAGCAAACCCGCCCCAGGCCCTGCCTGGAACACAGGTCACACCGGGTGTCTTTTCCTCCGACCCCGCCCCACAGCCCTGTCCCTGCAGACCCCGTGTCCCCCAGGGTCTCCTGCTTCTCCGTCCTGTCCTGGTACTGGGAGCACTGTCGGGGAGCCCCTGGCAGCCAGGGCAGAGCGCAGCCCAGGGAGACACAGTGACTCAGCCCACCCGGGCTGGCTCCAGTGCCCGGGCTGGGGAGGCAGGAGCCCCCTGGCAGAGCAGGGTGCCCACACGAGTCCCCAGTCCCCGCAGGCCTGGAGCTGTCCCTGAGCCCCCCGGGCCCTGTGCCGTCCCGCGTGTCCGTGCGTCTGCTGTGTGAGCAGCACGTGTGCCCCCGTGGGGGCTGCAGTCCCCGGCGGGCTCAGGGGTGAGGCCCTGCGGTGAAGCCCTGCGCTTAGGGACCCCCCTCTGTCCACAGTGTCCCCCACTCAAGGGCAAAGTCCAGCGGATCCTGCACTGGAGGTGGACGGAGCCCCCAGCACCCTTCATGGTAGGGCTGCCAGGGCCCGACGTGGAGCCCGGTGGCCCCCCGCCCAAGGCCCTGGAGGGCCTCCCGGAGAGAGAGTTCTTCGTCAAGTGGGCGGGGCTGTCCTACTGGCACTGCTCCTGGGTGAAGGAGCTGCAGGTGAGCGGCCGCAGGTCGGGCCCTTGGGCAGGCGACGCCCTGGCAGGTGACACCCTGGGCGGGTGACACCCTGGGCGGGTGAAGTCCTGGGCAGGTGACACCCTGGGCAGGTGACACCCTGGGCAGATGACGCCCTGGGCAGGTGAGGTCCTGGGCAGGCGACGCCCTGGGCGGGTGAAGTCCTGGGCAGGTGACACCCTGGGCAGATGACGCCCTGGGCAGGTGAGGTCCTGGGCAGGCGACGCCCTGGGCGGGTGACACCCTGGGCAGGTGACACCCTGGGCGGGTGACGCCCTGGGCAGGTGAGGTCCTGGGCAGGTGACGCCCTGGGCAGGTGACACCCTGGGCAGGTGAGGTCCTGGGCAGGTGACCCCCTGGGCAGGTGACACCCTGGGCGGGTGACGCCCTGGGCAGGTGAGGTCCTGGGCAGGTGACGCCCTGGTGTGTGAGGCCCCTAGGCAGGTGAGACCTCGGGCAGGTGAGGCTGTGCCAGGCAGAGCGGAAGGTGCTGACAGCACCCTGGGGCGGGGCGTTGCAGGGAGCTGGGGAACTGAGCGGGAGGACCCCGGGTGCGGGGAAGCTGGTTTGGGGGATGTGACCCCGCGCCCCTCCCCCGCCCGGGCAGCTGGAGCTATACCACACGGTGATGTACCGGAACTACCAAAGAAAGAACGACATGGACGAGCCGCCGCCCTTCGACTACGGCTCGGGGGACGAGGACGGGAAGAGGAAGAGCAAGGACCCGGTCCAGGCCAGGATGGAGGAGCGCTTCTACCGCTACGGCGTCAAGCCCGAGTGGATGCTGGTGCACCGCATCCTCAGCCACAGGTGGCTGCGGGCAGGGGCTTGGCGAGGGCGGGGGCGGGGGCGGGGGCGGGCTGTCGGGCTGCGGGGGGGCGGGGGATGGGCTGTCAGGGGGCAGGGCGGGCTGTAGGGAGCGGGGGGAGGGGCTGTGGGGGGCGGTGCAGGGGCTCTGTCGGGAGGGGTGAGGGGATGGGCTGGCGGGGGGCGGGGACGGGCTGTGGGGGGGCGGGGCTGTCAGGGGCGGGGGTGTGGCTGTCGGGGTGCGGGGGCGGGCTGTCGGGGGGGCTGGGGGCGGGGCTGTCCGGGGCGGGGCTGTCGGGGGGCGGGGGCGGGCTGTCGGGGGGCGGGGCTGTCAGGGGCGGGGGTGGGGCTGTCGGGGGGCGGGGGCGGGCTGTCGGGGGGGCTGGGGGCGGGGCTGTCCGGGGCGGGGCTGTCGGGGGGCGGGGCTGTCAGGGGCGGGGGTGGGGCTGTCGGGGTGCGGGGGCGGGCTGTCGGGGGGACGGGGGGCGGGCTGTCGGGGGGGCTGGGGGCGGGGCTGTCCGGGGCGGGGCTGTCGGGGGGCGGGGGCGGGCTGTCGGGGGGCGGGTGCGGGTTGGGGGTGCGGGGGGCGGGCTGTCGGGGGGGCTGGGGGCGGGGCTGTCCGGGGCGGGGCTGTCGGGGGGCGGGGGCGGGCTGTCGGGGGGCGGGTGCGGGTTGGGGGTGCGGGGGCGGGCTGTCGGGGGGCGGGGCTGTCGGGGTGCGGGGGCGGGCTGTCGGGCTGGATGGCAGGTGGTGTGGGCAGGCGGTGTGCTGGCTCTGCTGCTTGGGCCCCGGTTTCTCCTTGGGGGCTGCTGGCCAGCCCCGCCCCCAGCACTGAGCCCCTCGGCTTGTTCTGGGCGGTCTGTGCCTGTGTGTGCCAGGGCCACCCGGCCCGGTCCGGGGTCCTCCGGTCAGGAGCGGGTCGGGGAGCTTTCCAGCCCCGCGCTGGCCTCCTCTGTGGGGTCCGGGCGCTGCTCCCGGGGGTCGGGGGTGGGGGGGCTCTGGCTGCTGACGGCCGCGCTGTTTGCCGTGGGCAGCTTCGACAAGAAGGGGGACGTGCACTACCTGATCAAGTGGAAGGACCTGCCCTACGACCAGTGCACCTGGGAGATGGACGACATCGACATCCCCGACTACGACAGCCTGAAGCAGGCCTACTGGGGCCACAGGTGCGCGGCCGGCCCTCCCCCTGGGACCGCCCCGCCCCCTGGGCAAGCCCCGCCCCTGAGCTGCCCCTCTCTGAGCCCCGCCCCCTATGAACCCGCCCCGCCCCCTGGGAAAGCCCCGCCCCCTGGGCTGCCCCTCTCTGAGCCCCGCCCCTTATGAGCCCGCCTCGCCCCCTTTGAGCCCGCCCCTCCCCCCGGCCTGCCCCTCCTCCAGCCTGCCTCTTCCCCCCACCTCCCCTCCTGCCCCCCTCCCCCTCCCCTCCACCTGAGTCTGCCCCCCCCAACCGGCCCCTCCCACCTCTGACCTGCTCCTCCCTCTTGAGCCCCCTCTCCCCTAAGCCCCCTTCCCCTCCCCCGGCTCACTGACCCCTGCCCGCCCAGGGAGCTGATGCTGGGTGAGGACAACAGGCTGCCCAAGAAACTGGCCAAGAAGGGCAAGAAGCTCAAGGACGAGAAGCAGGAGAAGCCTCCGGACACCCCCATTGTGGATGTGAGCAGGGAGGGGGCTCCCGCCGGGGTGGGGATCTCCCCTCGCGCGGGCGGCCCTGTGAGAGGAGTGGGTCTGTTGCAGGAGCTGGTATGCAGACCACAGGCGCTCTGCCCTGTACGGATGGCGGCGTGGAAGGTGGCCTTGGTTCACTGGGCCTCTCTGCGGTGCCCACCGGCCCCTGGCCCTGGGATGGCCCCGGAGGATCAAGGGTTAATAGCCCTGGTCCCGTTTCAGCAAGTCCCCACTTCCCAGGGCCCCAGTGGGGGGACCCCGGAATACGGGGGTTCAGCCTGCGGGGTGGCGGGAGGCAGGGGAGGGGGCGGAGCGGCGGGGGCTGCGGGACAAAGGGTGCGGCAAGTGCAGGTCTGGGTGCAGTGGAGGAAGCCCCCAGGGTGCAGCGACCTGTACCAGCTAAGCGCCCCCGCGTCACAGGCACAGGGGACCAGGGTAGCAAACAGCACCCGGGGCGTGATCGCAACCTGGCCGCAAGCCAGGGGACGCTCATCCGACAGACAGAGCAGCCATCTGTGGGCGCACGGTTGTTGGGGGTGGCTGGAGGTCAGGGAGGGCTTCCTGCAGGAGGAGGCAGGGTGACGGAGGTGGTGGGAAGCGTCTCCCGGGCAGAGAGAATCGCCTGTGCCCAGGCCCCGCGTTCAGGGCCTGTCTGCCCCTCTGCGCCCACAGCCCACGGTCAAGTTCGATAAGCAGCCGTGGTACATCGATGCCACGGGCGGCACGCTGCACCCCTACCAGCTGGAGGGCCTCAACTGGCTGCGCTTCTCCTGGGCGCAGGGCACCGACACCATCCTGGCCGACGAGATGGGTCTGGGCAAGACCGTGCAGACCATCGTCTTCCTCTACTCCCTGTACAAGGAGGTGCGGGGCCGGGAGCGGCGGGGGCGGGGGGCCCTCGGGTGGCCGCCTCACGCCTGCCTGCGCCCCGCTCCCTCCGCAGGGCCACTCCAAGGGGCCCTACCTGGTCAGCGCGCCCCTGTCCACCATCATCAACTGGGAGCGGGAGTTTGAGATGTGGGCGCCCGACTTCTACGTGGTCACCTACACGGGGGACAAGGAGAGCCGCTCGGTCATCCGGGAGAACGAGTTCTCCTTCGAGGACAACGCCGTCCGCAGCGGGAAGAAGGTCTTCCGCATGAAGGTGGGCGCGGCCGCGGGCGGGCGGTGTGACGGGCGCGGGGGCCCGGGAGACCCCAGAGCCTCTTGCTTGCAGGCGGCTGCTCTGGGTCCCCAGGGGGCGCCTCAGACCGTGAAACGCAGACCACGAAACTCTCGCCCGGGTGCCGGTTCGTGGGGCCGGAGCAGTAGCACAGCGGGGAGGGCGCTCGCTTTGCACCCTTGCGGCTGACCCAGATTTAGTCCCCGGCATCCCGTGTGCGCCCCCGACCCCCACCGGGGAGTGACTCCTGAGCACAGAATTAGGAGTAAACCCTGAGCATTGCCAGGTGTGCGTCCTCAGTGCAGAGCCAGGGGTAACCCTGAGCCCTGCCGGGTGTGACCAGCCCGGCCCCGAAACCCCCTCCAAACCCCGGAAGGATTCTGGTTCAGCCACGGTAGGCCGTGTGGGTTGGGGTGGGCGGGGGTCATGCGGCCACAGCCCCCCCTCCCCGGAGCTGCGAGTGGGCCAGTGGCAGTGTCGAGCACTCAGACGGGGTTCGGGGAACGGCCCCTCGTGTTCTGAGCAGGACCACGGTGCCACGGCTGACCCCTGGGCCCTGTGACCTCCTTGGGCCCTCGGGGTTCCCGCGGACGCCCGCCCAGGCTGAGCGGCTGCCGCCCCCGCAGAAGGAAGTGCAGATCAAGTTCCACGTGCTGCTCACCTCCTACGAGCTCATCACCATCGACCAGGCCGTGCTGGGCTCCATCGAGTGGGCCTGCCTGGTGGTGGACGAGGCCCACCGGCTCAAGAACAACCAGTCTAAGGTGGGCGCCCCGGAGCGGCTGCCCGTGCCACGCCCCCAGCCCCCTCGGCCGCCCAGAGCTGCTGCCCGGGCCCCTGACCAGCCCCCTTGGCCGCCCCCCCCCCCAGTTCTTCAGGGTCTTGAACAGCTACAAGATCGACTACAAGCTGCTGCTGACGGGGACACCGCTGCAGAACAACCTGGAGGAGCTGTTCCACCTGCTGAACTTCCTCACCCCCGAGCGCTTCAAGTGAGCCGGGCCGGCCTCGGTCTCCCCGGGAGGGAGGGAGGGAGACTCGGCGTGGCGGTGTGACCCTCCCTCCCCGACACCCGATTCTCCTCCACGGGGCCCTGGGCGGTGGGACAGGATGGGGGGAACAGGGCGCCCGCGTGTGGGAGTCCCAGGGTCTCCTCCCCGCCTGACCGGGGTCAGGTGAAGCGGCTGACTGGGCTGTGTCCCCTGGGGCCCCGACAGCCAGCCTCGGTTTCCCCAGATGGTTCATGTGTTTGAGAGATGGGCAGGATGCGGGGCAGGGGTGAATGCCACGGGCTTAGCCGGTCAGCCTGCCGGCCCCGTGGCCTGCAGTGATGCTCTGGCCGGTGGCAGGGGCCAGGCGCCTCCCCCTTCACCTCTGCCGTGCCAGGTTCTGGCCGGATCCGCACACCCCTGTGCCTGGCGCCCAGCCCAGCTCTCCTCCCCTGCAGCAACCTGGAGGGCTTCCTGGAGGAGTTTGCCGACATCTCCAAGGAAGACCAGATCAAGAAGCTGCACGACCTGCTGGGGCCGCACATGCTGCGGCGGCTCAAGGCCGACGTGTTCAAGAACATGCCGGCCAAGACGGAGCTCATCGTCCGCGTGGAGCTGAGCCAGATGCAGAAGTAAGATGGGCCGCGCCTGGCGCTGGCCCCGCCGCCCGCCTCTGCAGGGCCCCGGGCTGTGCCCTCCCCTGCCCCGCCGCCCCTGCCTCTGAGCCCCCCCCCCGCCCGCAGGAAGTACTACAAGTTCATCCTGACGCGGAACTTCGAGGCGCTCAACTCCAAGGGGGGCGGGAACCAGGTGTCTCTGCTCAACATCATGATGGACCTGAAGAAGTGCTGCAACCACCCCTACCTCTTCCCCGTGGCCGCCGTGGTAGGTCCCGCCTGCTCGCTAGGCGCTGCCGTGCCGGCGTGGCCACGGGGACAGACCCCTGTGGCCGCTGCGGTGGGCTGTGGGGCTGCTGTGCTCGGGGCCTTGTGGTTGGGTCGGTTCTGTGGCGTCTGCAGTGGGTTCTCTGGTCACTATGGCCACTGTGGTAAGTTCCCTATGGTCACTGTGGAAGGTCCCCGTGGCCACTGTGGTGGGTTTCCCATGGTCACTGGTAAGTTCGCGTGGTCACTGTGGAAAGTTCCCCATGGCCACTGTGGTGGATACCCTGTGGTTACTGGTGGGTTCCCCAGTGTCACTGTGGTAGTCTCCCCGTGGTCACTGTGCTAAGTTCCCCGTGGTCACTGGTGGGTTCCCTGTGGTCACTGTGGTAGGTTTCCTGTGGTCACTGTGGTGGGTTCACCATGGTCACTGAGGTGGGTTCCCCATGGCCACTGTGGTAGGTTCTTGTGGTCACTGTGCTAAGTTCCCCGTGGCCACTGTGGCAAGTTCTCGTGGCCACTGTGATAGGTTCCCTATGGTCACTGTGGTAGGTCCCCGTGGCCACTGTGGTGAGTCCCCGTGGCCATAGCGATTGGGTCCCCAGTGGCTGCCATGGGTGGTTTCTGTGACCGCTGTGGCAAGTTTCCTGTGGCCACTGTGTTACCTTGCTGACTGCTTGTGGATGTCCCGCATCCCTGGCTGTTGTGGCCGCTATCTGCAGGCTCCGAGTGTCCGAGTGCTGCTCCTGCCCCTGTCTGGTGACCTTTTCCTTTCTCGGCCCTCAGGGACCCCACGGTCCACTCTGGCCAGCATTCTGGGGCTTTGGCTGCGGCGGCCAGCAATGGGCCCGGGAGTCTGCGGGCCTGGCGGGTGCCGAGCCCCTCTGGGACGCTGCCAGTGGCTCTGAGCTGCGTCCCTCCCTGAGGGGCCACCGAGGCATCACCTGGCAGGGTGGGCCTGGGAAGCCCCGCGTGAGACCACCGTGCTTACAGACCCCCGCAAACGCTCTGGGGCCCAGCTGGCCTGCACATGCCCTCTGGTGGCCGGGAGCAGGCCACGTCCCCAGGGAGACCCAGGGTTCCCCTCCCTGCCCCGATCTAGGAGTCTGGGCCGGCCCGAGTCCTCTGCTGGGCCCGCAGCCCCCCAGGCCCCACCTGCCCGTTGTGCCCGCAGGAGGCCCCGGTCCTGCCCAACGGCTCGTACGACGGCGGCTCCCTGGTCAGGTCCTCGGGGAAGCTGATGCTGCTGCAGAAGATGCTGAAGCGGCTGCGGGACGAGGGCCACCGCGTGCTCATCTTCTCCCAGGTGGGCGGGGGGCACGGTCGTGGGGCTGGGGGTGGAGACCACCGCTTCCTCTGCCACGCGGCTCTGCCTGCTGCACCCCGTCCCGTGAGACTAGACTCCGTGTGAGCCCCCCAAGGCGGGGGGAGAGGGGGACATGGTCCCCCTGGAATGCTCCTGCACCCAATTCTGAGACGGTCCCCAAGCGGGAAGCACACGAGAGGGTGTAGAATAGCCTGGAGAATAATAATTAATAAACACCGCCGGGACCCTCAGGAGAGCAGAGCACGCGGGGCAGAGAGTTCAGCGGCAGCGCACGCGCCTGCCTGTGGGAGACTCCTGAGTTTGGTCCTGGTGTCGCATGCACCCCAACCTCCAGCACCCTGGAGGGCCCCAGAACCCCCAGGCCAGAGCACGGAGCCACCAGGTCACATCTTGCTGGGAGTGACCTCAGGTCCCATCCCCCAAACCCCACTGCTGGGTGTGACCCCAGTGGGAAAAAAACTCATGAATTAAGAATCAGTTTAAGGGGCTGGAGTGATAGCACAGCAGGTAGGGGGTTTGCCTTGCACGCAGCTGACCTCGGGTTCGATTCCCAGCATCCCATATGGTCCCCTGAGCACCGCCAGGGGTAATTCCTTCATGCAAAGCCAGGAGTAACCCCTATGCATTGCCAGGTGTGACCCCCCCCAAAAAAGGATCAATTTAAAGGGACTAAAGCAATAGTACAGCAAGGAGGGCGTTTGCCTTGCACACAGCTGACCCAGGTTCAATCCCCGGCATCCCATATGGTCCTCCAAGCACCGCCAGGAGTAATTCCCAAGTGCAGAGCCAGGAGTAACCCTTGAAGCATTGCTGGTGTGACCCAGAAAGCAAAAAAAAAAAAAATCAATTTAAGAACTGGAGCGATAGTACATCAAGGAGGGTGTTTGCCTTACACGCAGTCAACCGGGTTCAGTTCCCAGCATCCTATATGGTCCCCCGAGCACTGCCAGGAGTAATTCCTGAGTGCATGAGCCAGGAGTAACCCCTGGGCATCACTGGGTGTGACCCAAAAAGCAAAAGCAACAAAATAAAAGAATCAATGAAACGCTAGTCAGAAGCGCAACCCTCAAAGGAGCAGGGTGTCCGCAGACTTCCGGCAAGGCCGGGCAGGAGACGCCTCGGAGCTGACCTCCGGGCGCTCGGGGGTGAAATCAGGGAAGACTGCAGGAGGAGGTGCTGTGAAGGGAGGCCTGGCGAGGGCCGTCTGCAGGGGCCAGGGGGCCATGGCTTGCTCGGGGGTGAGGCTGGAGTCTGAGCCAGAGACCCCGGGTGAGGTCTGCTGGGCTCCCCGGGCCCTTCTCAGAGTGGCTGTCTGCCCAGCCGCCCTGGTCATGTGATTCCCCCACAGATGACCAAGATGCTGGACCTCCTGGAGGACTTCCTGGAGTACGAGGGCTACAAGTACGAGCGGATCGACGGCGGCATCACAGGGGGGCTCCGGCAGGAGGCCATCGACAGATTCAACGGTACCCGCCCCGGGCTGGGGGGTCGCCGAGTCTGCCTCCCCCAGCTGACCCCTGGGCACCCTGGTGGCCGAGGCGGCAGGGCCGGCTCTAGGCCGAGCTTCCCCGCGTTCCTGAGGCCGAGAGGGCTCACGGCGCGGAGACCCCGGCCAGGGTGCCGGGAGCCCCGTGGACGGCAGACGGGGCGGGAGGCCGGGAGGCGACGGCCTCTGTGGCTGAGGGCCTGGACGCTGGGAGAGGATCTGGCCGTGTAGACAGAGCTGCTGCCCAGTGTAGATGAGGTTGCACCCAGTGTAGACAGAGCTGCTGCCAGTGCCGAGTTCCGCCCAGTGTAGACGGAGCCCGGCCGGCCCTCCCCTCTGGGGCGCCTCCCCAGAGGAGGTGAGAGGAAGGGGTGTGGCCGGGACCCCGTCTCTGGGCCCCTTCCCTCTGGGGTCCCCGCCGCCCGCTCACCCCGAGGGCGTCTTCTCTCCCCCAGCCCCCGGGGCCCAGCAGTTTTGCTTCCTCCTGTCCACGCGGGCCGGTGGCCTGGGCATCAACCTGGCCACGGCGGACACGGTCATCATCTATGACTCGGACTGGAACCCCCACAACGACATCCAGGTCTGCACGCCCCCCCCGCCGGGGCCCCTCGGTGGTTTCCTGGGCTGCTCCTCGTCTTGACACAGGCCCAGAACGGTCCAAGGCCAAACAGCACCCAGGGGCCCATCAGCCGGCCACTGTCCTGTCAGCTCTGACCAGAGCCATGGAGAGGAGCAGCACGGGGTCAGGGCCGCTGCTGGGAGGGCTGAGGAGAGGTGGGGGCACAGCCCACTGGAGGCTGGAGAAGCAGAGGCGAGGAAGGATGGGAGGGCCGGCGGCCATGACAGGGCCGACCCCTGGCCACCCTGTCCTGTAGACAGACCTGGTCCCCGCAGCCCCCAGCCCGGGTCACCTCTGCACCCCTCCCGCGTGGGCGGGCCCTGCCCCGGCCCGTGTGCTGAGGGTGCTGAGCTGCCACCCACCCCGCCCAGGCCTTCAGCCGCGCCCACCGCATCGGGCAGAACAAGAAGGTGATGATCTACCGCTTCGTGACGCGGGCCTCGGTGGAGGAGCGCATCACGCAGGTGGCCAAGCGCAAGATGATGCTCACGCACCTGGTGGTGCGGCCCGGCCTCGGCTCCAAGTCGGGCTCCATGACCAAGCAGGAGCTGGACGACATCCTCAAGTTCGGCACAGAGGAGCTGTTCAAGGACGACGTGGAGGGTGCGCGGCCGGGGCGCCGGGGCCCGGGGCCTGGGGCCTCCGTCCCCTCGGGCGCAGCCGCCAACCAGCCCCTCTGTGCCCACAGGCATGGTGCAGGGCCAGCGGCCCGTCACGCCCATCCCCGATGTCCAGTCCTCCAAAGGGGGAGCCCTGGCCGCCAGCGCCAAGAAGAAGCACGGCAGCACCCCGCCAGGTAGGAGCCAGCCCGCCCAGCCCAGCTCAGGTCAGCCCAGCCCTGCCCAGCCCGGCTCCTCCTGGGCCCTGGGGCTGCGCCCTAGAGAGAAGGCGTTTCCGTTACAACGTCAGTGCTCCATGGAGGCGTTTGGCGCTAGGGTTACACCTGCTGCCCCAACAGCCCCTGGCTTAGGTGCCTGAGACTGCCCGGGGCCCAGAGCGGTGGGTCCAGCTGCTCACGTGCGCGGTGCTCCTCGGCTGCAGGACTCGAAGGGCACTGCTTGGGAGATGACCATGACGAGGCTCAGCTGGGGCCCCTCCTGTCCCCTTACTCTGTGCCCTGTCTGCACCAGGTGACAACAAGGATGTGGAGGACAGCAGTGTGATCCACTATGACGACGCGGCCATCTCCAAGCTGCTGGACCGGAATCAGGACGCCACCGATGACACGGAGCTGCAGAACATGAACGAGTACTTGAGCTCCTTCAAGGTGGCGCAGTACGTGGTGCGGGAAGAGGATGGCGTGGTAAGCCCCGCCCCTGCTGCGGGCCCCGCCCTGGCCCCGCCCACCGTATTGGCCCCGCCCCGCTCACCCCAGCTTCCGCATAGGCTCCGTCCACCACACAGGCCCTTCCCTGCCCCGCCCCCGCCCTCTGCATAGGTCCTGCTTATAGCTACTGGCCCCGCCCCGCCTAGGTCCTGCCCACCACATTGGCCCTTCCCCGCCCAGTCCAGTCCCCGCCCCTCGCGTAGGCCCCGCCCCCCGCCATCCTCATAGGTCCTGCTTAGCCACTGGCCCCGCCCACAGCGTAGGCCCCGCTCCTGCCGCGGCCTAGGCCCCGCCCCCTGTGACTATGGCCACGCCCACGCCCCGCCCTCTCCTGCTGCCCTCTGCCCCTTTTCTCCACCGCAGACTGACCCCCCTTTTTCCCAAAGCCCAGCTCCTGGCTGCTCCTTCTACGTCGTCCCCAGCTCCCAGTGGTGCTAGTGACCCTCCACGCCCGGGTTCCCAGGCCGGGCCTCTTCACTGTGGCCCGTCAGGGTTGGGGGTGCAGAGCAGGGAAGGGCCAGCAGAATGAGCGCCGCCCCCCGGCAGGCAAGGGACGGGGCGCAGAGGCCGGCGCCCAGGGACGCGCCCTCACGCGTCCCGCCGCCCGCGCCCCCAGGAGGAGGTGGAGCGCGAGATCATCAAGCAGGAGGAGAACGTGGACCCCGACTACTGGGAGAAGCTGCTGCGGCACCACTACGAGCAGCAGCAGGAGGACCTGGCGCGCAACCTGGGCAAGGGCAAGCGCATCCGCAAGCAGGTCAACTACAACGACGCGACGCAGGAGGACCAGGGTGCGCGCGCCCGGCGGCGGCGGCGGCTGCGGCTGCAACCTGGGGCAGGCAGGACCCTGGCGGGCCAGAGAGGGCGGCGGGCGGGCGCGGGGCTCGGGGCTTCAGGGCGGCGGGGGCCGGGCGCGGGGCCCTGGGGCTGGCGGGCGCGGAACGCCAGGGCGGTGGGCGGCGGGCGCAGGGCTCCAGGGTTGCAGGGCGCGGGGCTCCAGGGCAGTGGGCGGCGGGCCCGGGGCTCCAGGGCAGCGGGCGCGGGGCTCCAGGGCGGCCGGGCACGGGGCTGCGGGGCTGCGGGGCGCGGGCTGCGGGGCGCGGGCTGCGGGCGCGGGTCCCCCTTCCGGGCCGCTCACGGCCGGCCCCTCTGCCGCCCCCAGAGTGGCAGGACGAGCTCTCGGACAACCAGTCTGAGTACTCCATCGGCTCCGAGGACGAGGACGAGGACTTTGAGGAAAGGCCGGAAGGGCAGAGTGAGTGGACGGGGGCCAGCCTGGGGTGCGCGAGGGGCGGGGCGCGTGGAGAAGGCCATCGGGGCGCGGTGGCGGCTGCTCGCGCCCAGCGGAGTGAGGCCAGTGTCTGGGCTCCCCGCAGGTGGACGGCGCCAGTCCCGGCGGCAGCTGAAGAGTGACCGGGACAAGCCGCTGCCACCTCTCCTTGCTCGCGTGGGCGGCAACATCGAGGTGTGGCCCCGCCCCCACTCACCCGTTCCTCCCCCCCCCCCCCCCCCCCGCCGCCGCCTGTGCCGTGGCCCGCGCTCCCCGCTGACCACCCTGTCGCCCGCACAGGTGCTGGGCTTCAACGCGCGGCAGCGCAAGGCCTTCCTGAACGCCATCATGCGCTGGGGCATGCCGCCCCAGGACGCCTTCAACTCCCACTGGCTGGTGCGGGACCTGCGGGGCAAGAGCGAGAAGGAGTTCAGGTGAGGGGCCTCGGGGTGACGGAGGGAGGCGGGCAGGGGGGTCCCCGGGCCCAGCGGGGAGGGCGGCGTGTGTGGCCTTGCCCTGAGCTGTGTCCCCGCCCAGGGCCTACGTGTCCCTGTTCATGCGGCACCTGTGCGAGCCGGGTGCTGACGGCGCCGAGTCCTTCGCCGACGGCGTGCCCCGCGAGGGGCTGTCCCGGCAGCACGTGCTCACGCGCATCGGCGTCATGTCCCTCGTCAGGAAGAAGGTGGGTGAGTGAGGCCCTCGCGGGCACAGCAGCTCCGGGCCCGGCCGGGCGCCGAGGGTGTCTCTGGGCAGGGGGGTCGGGCCGGGGGCGGGGGACGGCGAGGAGTGGGGGTCTTGGTGGACCCCGCCATGGACGCCTGTCCCCCCGCCCCCCCGCGCCCTCCTTCCCACAGGTCCAGGAGTTTGAGCACGTGAACGGGAAGTACAGCACCCCGGACCTGATCCCCGAGGGGCCCCAGGGCAAGAAGCCGGGCGAGGCCGTCTCCTCCGACCCCAACACCCCCGTGCCCGCCAGCCCTGCCTACCTGCCGCCCGGCCCGCTGGGCCTGCCAGGTCTGACGTCGGTGACGGGGGAGGGCGGCCCAGGCCCCAGCGCCCCTGTCAGAGGCTCCGCCCCCTCACTCCCGCCGTCCCCCAACCCTCGCTCAGGCTCCTGGCATGTGTCTTAGGTGGGGTCACCATCGCCCGCCCCTAACTCCAGGGTATTTCACTGTGCCCCAGAGTCCCCTGGGCTCTGGCCATTCCCCGGTCCCTGCCGAGCCGTGTCTGTCCTGGGCCATCTCTGGGACCTTCAGGCCTGTGCCCTGTGCCGGGCTGGGGCTGGGTCTGACTCCACTGCAGGTCACTTAACTTTCAGGGGACATGCCGGGTGGCTCCCGGCTGTGCGGCGGAGACGCTGGCAGGACTGGCACCAGACTCGGGGCTCCCCGGGCAGCCCTCCAGCCCCCGACAGCGCATCCCCACCCGGCACCGGCTCTCAGGGTCCCCTCAGTCAGCGGCTCAGTTCCTGGGCGGGGGCCTGTTTGCGTGTTTTAGCGTGTGGCCTGTCTGTCGGCCTCCTCGTGTGTGTGGGTGTGCCTGTCTCAAGGTGTGGGTGTGATTAGAGTGTGTGCGTGCATGTACGTAGGTATGCGTCTGTGTGCCTATGTGTGTGTGCATGTGTGTCTGCATATGTACATGTGTCCAGGGACCCTGGACGTGGGGTCGTGCTCAGGTCTTTGGAGGAACCACAGAGGTGCCCCCCTACCACTCTGCTTCTGGGGGTCCCTCGCTTGGCTCCTGGGCCTTTCACTGGGGGACGCCGTCCTTCCCCTGAGGTGCCGGCTCTGCTCTCAGCCCCCCTGCCCCTCCTCCCTCCCCGAGCTCCCCGTCTCACGGTGCCCCTGCCTTGGTCTTTCAGACAAAATGGAAGCCCCGCTGGGCTACCTGGACGAGAGGGAGCCGGGGGTGCAGAAGCCGAGGAAGCCTCCGGAAGTCCAGGTGTGGCGGGTGTGGGTGCAGGAGCGGCTGGCGGCCCCCGGCTTCATGCTCAGGCTCTGGGAAGGGAGCGGGAGGGGCCGTGGCGCTGCCCCCACAGCGCCGCGATGTCGCCCCCAGGCCCTGCCGACCACACTGGACAGAGCGGAGGGCGAGGCCAAGCACGAGCGCTCCGAGGGGAAGGACCCGGCCCGCGAGGGGCGCCTGGAGGAGCCGGAGAAGACCCCGCCCTCCCCAGAGCCGCTGCCCAAAGGTGCCGCTTCCCCGCTGGCAGCCTCTCCCCTTCTCGTCGGGCACCGCTGGGCACTGCCAGCGGCCAGAGCCCGTGCAGGATGTCCCGGGGCGTCTGCGTGTGCGTGGCGTGTTTCTCCGTGTGGGGCTGCTTTCCTGCCTCTCCCTCCCCAGCCGCGCCGTGGAGAGTTCGGGCGAGTCCACACTCCCATCACTTTCTCGGGTGTCGGGCCTCACCTGACGGTGCTCAGGGCTTCCTCCTGGTGGGCTCAGGGGACCCTCGGGGGTGTTGGGATGGAACCCGGCTGGCTATGTGCAGGGCCAGCGCCCTCCGTGCCGTGCTGTGCTGTGGTCCGGCCCCGAGGTGCCCTGACTTGTCTGTGCCCGCTTGCGTGTCCTGCTGGACAAAGGCCTTTGCAGCTCTTGGGGTCCTGCCACCCTGGAGGGGTCCGGCGTGCTGTCTGCTGGCGGGGCGCCCCCGCAGACACTTCACCAGCCGGGCAGGGCGGCCCACAGGGGCCCTCGGGCATGTCCGGGGGTCACCGGCCTACGCACGGTGCCACAGTGTGCCAGGCCTTGAGCATCCCGCAGCCCTGCCCTGTCTCCCGGGTCTGTATTCGGGTTCTTCACACTTGCGTGCTCCTTGGCAGATGCGGGGCTGTGAGCTTTCCCTGCCCGCCCTGCCTCTTTTTTTTTTTTTGGCCACACTCAGCAGTGGCTCTGGGGTCAGGAATTACTCCTGGTAGCCCTGGGCTGCCATATGCAACGCTGGTGGCCATACCTGCTCTGGCTGTGTGCCGGGCAAGGCAAGCGCCCTGCCCACTGCACCCCTCCTTAAGCGGGGGGGGGGCACCCCGCGGTGCTCAGGGCCTACTCCTGGCTCTGCGCTCAGGATCGTCCTGGTGGTGCTCAGGGGACCATAGTAGGCGTCTTGGGGCCACACGGGGCCGGGTGGCTGGGAAAGTGCCTTACCGCAGGCAGCACCCCTGCCTGGTCTCCGTGCCCCCCACGGTGCGGCCGAGGACGCGGCTCTGACGCCGCTTCTCAGCCTCTCGGTGCCTGCAGCCGACACTGACGAGGCCCGGAGCCTCCCGGCTCTGGGTTACGCTGACCCCCACCCGCTGTTCCCGGGGGCTCCCCGTGAGGGCACTGTCCTCCCCTTCAGCAGCTAAGCCCCCCTTTCCACATGTGGGCACCTGCAGGCGAGGTCCCTGCCGTCTCTGGGGGTCCCGGGGGGCCGAGACCCCTGCTCCCCCCAGGATTGCTGCTGACCGTTCTGGGGGCCTGGGAGGGCTGCCCCCCGCCCGCCTCTCCTGGAGTTTGCTGCCCCCGCCCCGACCCCCAGGGAGTGCTCCGTGGTGGCGCCCGGTGGTGGAGTAACGGCCGGGGCCCCCCGTGCCACCTCGGGGCGCTTGTGTCTTGCAGAGGAAGCGCTTCCCGAGAAGGAGCGAGTCCTGGACAAGCTGGAGCTCAGCCTGCTGCACGGCAGGGGCGACGGCAGCGACTTCAGGCCAGGTCCGGCTCCCCGCAGCCCCCTGGCCCTGGTGGGGCTGGTGCAGTAGGGGCCAACCCACCAGCCCCTGCGGAGCCTGCCTGTCCTTGGGGCAACGCGGGGGCTGTGGGGGAACCCGTCCCACTGCCTCTTGGGGGTGAAGCCCCTGGACAGGGAGGCGGGTCCCCCCCGGCCCTGGGTCCCCAGCACCCGCCTAGGATGTGCCCGTCAGCACCGCTGGGTGGTGAGCGGGGTCTTCCCTCCCGCAGAGGACTCCAGAGTGGATGAGAAGGAGCCCGTGGAGGCCCAGCAGAACGGCGACAAGGAGGAGGAGGAGGAGGGGAGGAAGGAGGAGCGGCTCGGGAAGTTCAAGTTCATGTTCAACATCGCAGACGGGGGCTTCACAGGTGCGGGCGGGAGGCCCGGGCGTCCTGGCCGAGGGGCTGGAGGGTGCCAGCGCGCCCCCGGGGTGAGAGGTCGGGGCACCTCTAGCTGCTCCCTGCCGGCTTCCCCAGAGCTGCACACGCTGTGGCAGAACGAGGAGCGTGCCGCCGTGTCCTCGGGGAAGACCTACGACATCTGGCACCGCCGCCACGACTACTGGCTCCTGGCGGGCATCGTGACGTATCCTGGCTGCGCCCCGGGGGCGGGCAGCACCGGGGACCTTTCCTGGGCCCCGTAGCGGTGACAGTGACGGGGACACTCAGAGTGGTGGCCGTGGGGATGGCAGGGACAAGGGTGACACGATACGGTGACAGTGCCGGGGACTGGGGTGGGATGGCGGAGAGGACGTGCCGGGCGGTGACAGTGGGGGGGTGGGGATGAGGACTGTGGTGGAGACGGTGGGCGGGGTGCCGGGGACAGTGACATGGCGGGGTGGCAGCCGAGGTGGACACTCGGCACCCGCGAGTGTGCTGGGCCTGTGTCCTGTGGGGCTGTGCTGAGTATTGCCAGGAGTGGCCCTAGGCGCCCCGTCACACCACCAGTCCCTGGAGAGGGGCCCCCTTCACCCGCTTACACCCTGTTTCACGCCATTGCAAGGGTAAAGGGCCGAGGCGGGGTGGGGTGGGGGGGCCGGGAAGTGCCCTCAGTGCCACGCCGCGGCCCCCGTGTGTGGCCAGCAGCCGGGTCAGTGCGGCAGGGGCGGAGCCAGGACGGGGGTCCAGGCCGGCCCCTCCCCCCAGGCCCCGGGTCGCGTTCTGTATAAAAATAAAAAGAAAAGGCGCGGGCGAGGGAAGAGATACCTCACCGCACCGAGCCAGGCACAGGGCCTAGGGCAGCAGCTGTCTCTCCCGCCACCCGAGTTCGGTAGCCTCCAGCCGCTTCCCCCACCCCGGGGAGGTTGATGGCGAAGATGTGGCAGGCGAAGGAAGGAACGGAGCCAAGATGGTTGGTCTCACTTGCAGTTTATTCCAATCTTCCCTCTATACACTCTCCTCTGGAACTCCCCCCTGCCCCCTCATACAGCTACCTTAAATCTCCCCGTCCCCCAGCAGCCTGGGGCTTATCTAAAGGTGTGGTTACAATCCATAGGGGGTATAGTTCTATCTCTTAGGGGAATGCCTTCACTAGGACAGAATCTCTCTTTCAGCAGGAAGACCCACCCAAGGGCAGAGTCCCATGAATGTGTTTCTCTTCTCCTCAGCCAGCAAACATATAAGAATTCATAATATTAATCATTTTGTATGGACACAATAAGAGATGCATTAAAGCTTATAGAATTGCTCTCCTGGGGCCATCTCAATCTCAGACTACAGTGCTCAGGCCAGATCAGTCTTTCCTATCCCTGGCAGGGTCCCAGTCTCATAATTACTATTGGATCATGACAGCATTTGTCTATGATTAAGCTCTTAACTTATAGTTAAGAATTAGGCACTTTGGCCAGGCCCATCTCGATGCCAGGGTAGCACATAACTCACCGCTTGCCCTGGATCCTTCCTGTCCCACGTCGGGGACCCTACTTTGGGGTGCTAGGAACTGAGGGCAACTGAGGCTTAAGTGGAAAAAGCAGATGCCCAGGAGGGAATATCGAGGCCAATTAAGTCTTAAGTTATAAAAACATAATATTGTCTTCTCGTGTCTATACAAAAAAGACATAGCTTTAAAGTAAATTATTCAAAAGGCATAAAGAGGAGAGAAAGGCAAAGTTATAATATTCAGTGTCCTAGGAAGTTCTGACCTTACCAATTAACAGAGTTTGATTAGAGGAAGAGCAGATAAACTGGTAGAAATGGTTACAGATAAACAAAGGAATGGGAGTGACTTGGAGCACTTTGATGGGTGTGACTGATAAACCTAAGCTCCTAGTGGCAAGGGGGAAAGGACAAACCAATGATATCCAACAGCGTTCGCCTTAACAGAGCTGCAGGCACGGCTACGCGCGCTGGCAGGACATCCAGAACGACCCCCGGTACACGATCCTCAACGAGCCCTTCAGGTCGGAGATCCACAAGGGCAACTACCTGGAGATGAAGAACAAGTTCCTGGCCCGCAGGTTCAAGGTCCGCGGCAGCGGGCAGGGGCGGGCAGGGGCGGGGGGGGGCACCGAGCTGACCCCAGGGGGCCTGCCTGGGCGATCAGGCCAGGCTCAGCCCCCCGCCCCGCTGCCCCCAGCTGCTGGAGCAGGCCCTGGTGATCGAGGAGCAGCTGCGCAGGGCCGCGTACCTGAACATGACCCAGGACCCCAACCACCCCGCCATGGCCCTCAACGCCCGCCTGGCCGAGGTGGAGTGTCTGGCCGAGAGCCACCAGCACCTGTCCAAGGAGTCGCTGGCGGGGAACAAGCCGGCCAACGCCGTCCTGCACAAGGGTGCGAGTGGGGGGAGCCGTGGCCAGCCCGAGCGTGCGTCCACAGGGACTGGGTGTTTCGGGAACCTTCCAGGCTGCTGGTGGTGGCGGTGGGGGGGAGGGGCTGAGCCCCCCCAGCTTGCCGGGACCCCCCAGGCTGCAGACCCTTAGTGTCTGCTGCCGTGCAGGTGGGCTGGCAGCGCTGCCCAAGGGTCCCCCTCTGTTCCTGGGCGGCCCAGACTGGCCCCCTGGGGTGAGGCTGGACCCCGCTGCCCCCTCAGCCCCCCGCTCTCCCCGCAGTCCTGAACCAGCTGGAGGAGCTCCTCAGTGACATGAAGGCCGACGTGACTCGGCTGCCCTCCATGCTGTCACGCATCCCCCCGGTGGCCGCCCGCCTGCAGATGTCCGAGCGCAGCATCCTCAGCCGCCTGACCAACCGGGCCGGCGACCCCACCATCCAGCAGGTCGGGGGCTGTCGGGCTCCCCTGGGCGGCGGCTGGGGGGCGGCCGGACATGACCGTTAAACTGGGTCCTTGCCTCCAGGGCGCTTTCGGCTCCTCCCAGATGTACAACAACTTTGGGCCCAACTTCCGGGGCCCCGGACCGGGAGGGATCGTCAACTACAGCCAGATGCCCCTGGGCCCCTACGTGACTGGTAGGTGGCCACCGCGCCCGGGCAGCGCACACGAGAGCCCCGGGGCCCCGCTGAGCCGAGCTTCTCCCCGCAGATACCTAGCCGTCCCTGGACAGCCTCTGCCGCCGTGCTCGTGGCCAGCGCAGGTGAGCCCCACGGCTGCCCCCAGCCCGCTGGTCCCCTGCGGGGTCAGGGCCCTGAGCCCCAGGCCTCATGGCTCGGCACCGAGGGTCTGTCCCAGCCTCCTGCAGCTCACGTCCTGGCTCCACCTGGGGCCGGCGTGTCTGCCTGGCCTTCTAGATCCTTCCCGGTGTGTGTGTGTGTGTGTCCAGGAGGCGGCAGCCCCCCGGCTTTGAACCCGTGTCTGCAGCTCGGACGCAAGCCCGTCACCCACTCACACTCCCGTCTCACCCTCGGTTCCCCAGGGTGGCCGAGCGTTCGAGGGCTCGCTGCATAGTGGGGCTTGTCTTAGGGGCCCACAGTCCCCGGGGCTGTCTGCTGTTGCACTCTGTCGTGAAGAAACGGCACCACGGGGGCGCGTGGGCCCAGATGGGGGTCCAGCCTCCCGCGCGGCGAGCCTCTCTCCTCTCGCCCGTGGGGGCAGGGCTCCCAGCCCGGGACCTGACCCCCACCTCTCTGGTCACCTGCCCCTGCAGCCCCACCTGCCGGCCACCTGCCTTGATTCTGCGGGAGAGAGAAGCTGCTGCCCTGGGACGGGAAGGACAGTCCGTCGGGGGAAGGACGCGGTGCAGCCCCGCCGGGCCTGAGTGTGGACGCGCCACCACGTCCGACCCGGGCGCCGCCAGCCGGGCGACAGCAGCAGGTGTCCCCCTGGCCTTCTCCAGAGCAGCCCCAGACGGGGTCTGGGTTACCTGTCCGACCTTTGCACTCTATTGAACACTTGCACACGTTCCTCTCCATGGCCCTTCGTCACGCCCGAGGGCCCGGCCAGCAGCGCCTCCAGCCACGGCCCCCCGCCTTGCCCCCCCAGGTCCCGGCTCCTGTCAGCACGGGCTGGGGGGCCAGTCCCCGCGCGCGTCCTGACCCTGCAGGCCCTGGGCTCTGCCGAGCCCGTGGGGGACAGGCCTGGGCTGGGCTCTGGGGGGCTGGGGGTGGCATCTGCCCCAGGTCCTGTGGTGAGTGCTGAGGGGCAGACCCGGTCCCCGTGGCACAGAGTGTGACCCGATGTCCAGTGCATTCTGGGTCCCGGACCCCCCAGTTCCCCACCTGGAGTGGCCAGGCTCCGGCGGACCCCTGCCCCCCCCCCCGCCTCCCCTCCCCGGGAAGAATGGCCAGAGGCTCCTGGCCTGCGGGGACTCTCCAGCGCGCCCCTCCCGTGTCCCTGTGTCCTGCCTGGGGGTGGCCGGGCGGGAGTGTGTGGGGGCTTACTGGGGCGGTGCCCTGCGGTGTTGGACCCTGATCTCCTGGCCCGGCCCACGGCGAGTGTCCCCGCGTCTCATGGGCACTCTGGGCAGACGGTAGCCTTCCCGGAGCCCCTTAAGCCTCACCTGTAACTGCTCTCAGCGCCCCTGGTGGGCTGGACCCCCCCAAGGCACTTTCCATCTTCGTGTCCCCCAAACGGGCTCCAAGGCCTACCAGCTCTGGCATGGCCCCTGGATGGATGGAGTAGGGCCTCGATGCAGCTGCTGACCCCCCGTGGGGTCCAGTTAGTGCCACCGCCACCAGGAGTGTGAAGGCCACTGCGCCCGCGCCCACTCAGCACAGAGCACGGGGTGTGGTGGGCGGGCCCGGGCCCATGGCCACGCCCCCGGGCTGGGGTCCCTCCTGGTTGGTCCGTGGCGCCCCGTGCCCCGCCCCCTGCCGGGATCTCCCCGCCCCTCGGCCCTCGGCCCCGCCCCCGCAGCGGGCCGGGCGGGCGAGGCCGCGGGTGGGTGGGCGCGGGCGGGCGGGCGGGGGTCCGGACGGCTGGCGAGGGAAGGATCTTGGCGCGTTTTCTTCTTGGTTCTCCTTGGTTGTCGTCGCCCGCCGGGGCGGGGGGCGGCCGCCGGCTCGGGCGTTTTCCGGCTGGCTTTGCTTTCCGCGGCGGGTGGTCGCGGGCCCGCGGGCAGGCGGACCCCCGGTGCCGCCGCGTTTTCTTTCCAGCCACCTTATCATTTCAGCCAGTGTGGCCGGGGGTGCGAGACCCGCGCCCGCCCCGCTCGTGCTCCTGGGGCCGCGGGCCGCGGGGTGCCGCCCGCCCACCGTCATTGGCGTTGTTGTGTTTGGGGATTTTTTCTTAGTTTTCAGGTTTTTTTTTTAAACAAAGTATTTTTTTAGGTGCGATGACCCGGGAAGGGCGCTTTGGGGATATGTGTGTGTGCGTGTCCTGGCCCCGGCCCGGGCGCCCTCGAGCCCACCGGAGAGGAGGGGGTCCCCGGCCGGCGCTGCGGGAGGGGCGGGCGGCTGGGCCCGGCCACTGGCCCTGACTTTGTACTCTGCGTGTGCGTCTTGGTTTTCTGTGTTTTAATAAACCCTTGGGAGTCTGGAGGAGCGTGCGCCTGAGGCTCAGGGCCTGCCTGGGGTGCCCCCAGGGGTGCGGGGCGGGGTCGTCCCTCTGCCCACACCCCTGCCGCAGGTGTTGCTGGAAACCCGTGTCCACCCAGCAATGTGTGTGTGCATGAGTGCTGTGTGGCGCGATGCGTGTGTGTGCATGAGTGCTGTGTGGCGCGATGCGTGTGTGTGTGTGTGCATGAATGCTGTGTGGCGCGATGCGTGTGTGTGCATGAGTGCTGTGTGGCGCGATGCGTGTGTGTGTGTGCATGAGTGCTGTGTGGCGCGATGCGTGTGTGTGTGTGTGCATGAGTGCTGTGTGGCGCGATGCGTGTGTGTGTGTGCATGAGTGCTGTGTGGCGTGATGCGTGTGTGTGGCGTGGCATGTGAAGGGAGCACGCGTGTAGGCCTTCATTTCTGAATCACGTGCAGGACTTCCCGCCCCCACCCTCTTCCTGCCCCCTCCAGGGCCCCCTCCTCCCAGCCTACCTTGGGGCTCAGGCCCTGGAAGCCCCCCTACCCCCCAGCTCTTATACCCCACGAAAGAGGGGGGCAGGAAGCCGGGCCCCATGGGCCTTGGGTTTTATTTTCATTCCGTAAATACAGAGGCTGAGTCTGGTGGGGTCACTGGGTCTGGCCTCTGCCGGGGAGGGAGAAACGCCTATTTACACCGGGTGGGGGAAGGCGGCAGGGCCGGCGGCCGATCCGGACATCTTCCTTGGACAGCAGTAACTGGACGATGGGCTGGGGGCGGGGAAGGAAGACAGACCCCCCCCACCACACTCTGCAGTCTGGGCAACCCCCACCGAGGGCCCCTCATCTCCCTGCTCACAGTCTCCCTAGGGGGGGCTCTCGCACCCTATGCCCCCCCAGTGGTGCCCATGGTGGTCCTGGCCAGGCACTGGCCTGGGCCCCCAGCTTGGTCAAGGTCACGGCAAGGGCGCAGCCTCCCCACAGACAGGCCCCTGGCCCCCAGCCCGGTGCCACCTCCACCAGCGCGAGACTCGGGGGGGGGGGTCCAGGCTCCCCAGGGCAGGGCAGGGCAGGGGTGACCCCGCACTGGTGATGGTGCTGTCTGGGATGGGTGTGACGGGGTCAGGCTGTGGGGGCAGCACGGGTGGGGAGCAGCTGGCCCTCAGCCCGTCCCCACGGGGTGGGAAGGGGCCCTTTCTGGGGGGGGGCAAGCCTGGCTCCTGACCTCCCTGCTGGGACCCTTCCCCTCCCCTCCCCTCCAGCCCCTGCAGCAGGCCGAGGCTGCAGAGGGGCTGCCCACCCTTCTTTCCTGAGCCCAGTGTGGCCACGGCTGACCCTCCGGCCTGTTACAAGCTCTGGCTCCCACAGCTGAGCATGTCCCTGTGTGGTCTGGGAGGCGCTGCGGGGCCCCCTGGCCCTCACACGCTCTCGAACACCCAACGGGGTCTCCCTGGGGGGCTGCAAGCACGGCCTGGGGCCTTGTGGGGGTGCAGCTCTGGGCCGGGGGGGGCCTGGGCTGGAGCCTGCTCCTCCGGACCCCACCCGAGGTCCTGGCCTCCCTGTCGGGGCTCACGCCTGGTGTGTGAGGAGGGGTGTCACCGTTTCTGGGGGTCCCACGCTGCAGAGCCCGCCCCCCAGACCCCTCCCCTGCCAGCAAGGGTGGGTCGGACGGCTGGGAGGGCCGGGGCGGTGGAGAAGGGGCCTGAGGGCCCAGACTGCTCTCCTCCTCCGAGTGGGGGTCCACAGCCTGTGGACACCGGGGTGGGGGCTGCGCTGGAGGCGGGGCAGAGGCGCTGGCGGGGACGCGCGGGGCTCAGGGCCGCCCCCCACCTCGGCCCCGTGAAGCAGCGGCGGGGGCTGGCAGAGGGCAGTTTCCGGGCCCTCGGTGCTAGTTTGCTCTGGGTGCCAGCCACGTGCCTGACTTGGCCTCAAGACAGCTGGAAGCGGACAGACGGGGGGGGGCACAGCGTCCGGCGGGGCCGCTCACGACCGGTAGTCCTTTTTGCTGTAGGGCTTGTTGCCCAGGATGCTGTCAATCTCGTGGATGATGGAGGACGACAGTTTGGGGAGGACCTGGGCAGAGGCAAGCACCCGTCAGAGGCCGCGTGGCCGCGGAGCCTCCCGCCGGCCCCGGGCAGCAGCGGGCAGTGGTCAGCCCTGGACTCCAGCAGGCTGGTGCAGAGAGGAGGCTGCCCGGATTCACAAGGCCCTTCAAACTTCCAGGAGGTTCTAGAACCTTCTGGAAGTACGGCAGAGGCGTGGGATGCCAACTGCAGGGCCAGAATGCCTGATCGCCACAATGCCCAGCCTCTGGCCTCAGAGGACAGCAGGCGGCCCTCAGGTGACAGAAGCCAGGGGCCCGTGACCCTCCTGTCCCCAGTCCGCCGGTACCTGCCTTCCCCCAGGCCTCCCGAGAGCCCGAGTCAGGCCGGAACTCCCAGCGACCCGGGCCCGCACCCCACCCCAGCCCGTCTCCTGCTCTGCGACCCCCTCGCTGTTCCGACTTGCCCCCCCCCCCAAGCCTCCCGCTCAAGCCTTTGGGACAATGACAACCTTGCACCAGCGACCTGGAGAGCGGCTGGAGCCGAGGGCCTAGGCGGGGTGGCCAGCAGGGGGCGCTGCCCCGCGCACTCACCTGGATGGCCCCGATGTTCTCCATCAGCTGGTCCGCGCTGGAGGCGCCCAGGAGCACGGAGCTGACCCCTTCGTTCCGCAGGCACCAGGCTGGGGACACGGGCGGGTCAGGCCCTGCCGAGGCCGGGAGAGCCAGCCCCGGGTCCAGGGGAAGGGGCACTAGGAGGGCTACCGGCACGGCGCTGGGCACGGGGGGCTTTAGGGGAGACAAGGCCCCGGCGCTCAGAGGCCCCCTGGCCCGTGGACCCTGAAACCCAGGGGCGGTCACCTATGGCCAGCTGGGGCAGGGTGCAGCCCAGCCGCTCGCTCAGAGGCCCCCTGGCCCGTGGACCCTACACCCAGGGGCAGTCACCTATGGCCAGCTGGGGCAGGGTGCAGCCCAGCCGCTCGCTCAGAGGCCCCCTGGTCCGTGGACCCTACACCCAGGGGCGGTCACCTATGGCCAGCTGGGGCAGGGTGCAGCCCAGCCGCTCCGAGATGGCCTGCAGCTCCTTCAGCTTGGCCTGCTGGCGCCGGCCCTCCTCGCTCAGGATCTTGTCCTTCAGCCACTGGTAGCCCTGGAGAGGGGCGGGAGCGGGTGGTCTCTCACCGGGCCCTCTGCCCCGCGCAGCCCAGCGGACCCCAGGGGCCCTGGGGGTCCAGGCCCCCGCACCACCCCACAGACGGGCCCGGGGGCGCCCCATGCCCACAGCGGTCACCTTCAAGGAGGCTCTTGAGTAGGGCGGGATGCCACTGTCGTACTTCCCGGAGACGATGCCGCAGGCCAGAGGGGACCAGGTCATGGCGCCGACGCCTGGGGTGGACAGCCAGAGAGAGGTCAGGGGGGCGATGGGACAGAGGGAGCAGTGGGCAGAGGGGCGTGGCAAACGAGAGTGGGCAGAGAGCAGGGTGGGAAGAGAAGGAAAAGTGGGCGCGGCAGGAGGGGGCTGGGTGGGGGAGGGGCGAGGCAGAGACCAGTGGGCGTGGCCACCGGGAAGGGGCATGTCCGACAAAGGGCGGGATGTGAACAGGAGGGCGTGGCCAACGAGGGGCAGGGCAAGGGGCGTGGCCAACAGGAAGGGGCGGGGCCTGAGCCAGGCGGCTCGGGGGGCGTGGCCGAGGCGAGCAGGCGGGAGCAGCGCGGGGCGGGGTGGGGGGGCGCCCTGCCCACCGATCTTGTGGAAGAGCTCAGGCAGCTGCACCTCCACCTTCTCCCGCTGGAACATGTGGTACTCGGCCTGCTCGCAGATGGGCGGGATCAGGTTGAACTGCCGGGCCACGGAGTAGGCCTCCTGCGGGCGCAGAGGGGAGCGGTCGGCACTGGGGGGCGTGCAGGGGTGCCGGGGGCAGCCAGGCACCCCGGGGAAAGGCTGGTCTGCCTGCCCACTGCTCCCCGCCCACGCTCTTCCTGGGACCCTTCAGGCACGCGGTCTGGGTCCTGGGCCCCACGGGGTTTGGTGGGCACAACCAGCACGGAGACTCGGCTCCTGGGGGCTCCTGGGCGCGGGCATCGCGGCAGGGCCGTGGCAGCCCCCCCACGCCCCCCGGAACCCTGCTGCCACCTAGCGTCTCTTGCTCGTGACTCAGGATGCAATGTCCATATCCGCATAACACGGTTAGCCGGCAGAGACATCCGTTAGCTCAGCGCTGACCCGAGGCAGCTTTGGGAAGAAGCCAGGGCGGGCACTGGCGTCTCCTGGGTTACTCCTGGCTCTGCCGGGGCCACTCCTAGAGGTGCTTGGGACCACGTGATGCAGAGGATGGGTCTGGGGTCCGCTGCCTTCCTCCCTGGACTCTCTGACTCTGGCCAGTACCGTGGCCATTGGAAATTTTTTCCCTTTTTGGGTCACACCCGGCGATGCTCAGGGTTTACTCCTGGCTCTGCACTCAGGAATTACTCCTGGCAGTGCTCGGGGACCACAGGGGATGCCAGGGATCCAACCCGGTTGGCCGTGCGCAAGGCAAACGCCCTCCCCACTGTATTATCGCTCCGGCCCCAGTGGAAAATGTGTGTAAGGCCTCCGGGAAGCAGGCAGAGGCCACTCAGCCGACCCGCTCTCGGGGAGGGCTGTGGCTTCTGGGAGCAGGGCGGAGGGAGGCAGGGACTGGGCCGGGTGGGGGTCTGAGAGGGGGCTGGGGGAGCCGCGGTCACCCTGCCCAGAGCGTCAGGAACCCTCTGCCTCTGACAGCATCTGCGTGGCAAGTGACAGGGCAGGAGAGCCCGTGTGGACGGGGCAGGGGGGAGGGGGCACGGGAGCCGAGTGTCAGAACTGGCCGGGGCGCCCCGTGACCCCGGCAGGTCTCTCAGAGGCCTCTTCTGTACAGAGGTGACGGGCGTGCTGCCCTGGAGGGTCTGTGGGGGCTCCTGGGATCCCCTGAACTTGGTGCCAACGTGGTGACCACTGCTGAGTCCGGCTGCACTCTGGACTCTCCCCCGCCCCGTCAGGGTCCCACAAGGCCAGGAGGGCCAGGCTGGAGACGCCGTCGTCTCAGCAGATGCTCCCACCCCCTGTGTCCCCCTTAGTCCAGTCCCAGTGTGAGTCTCTGGGGCCCTGACCTTCACCAGAGTGGACAAGAGGGCCCTGAGTGCGCACACAAACACATGCTCTCAGACATGCTCCACTGTGTACACGTATGTACCAGACGCTCAACATACCACATACATGTGCACACAAGCACATGCACACAAATACCAGCACACATGCATGCACACACATGAACGCACAATGCCTGTACACTTGTATGCACAGGTGCATGCATGCGATGCCTGAACACATATGCACAATGCTTACACACGAGTAGACACGAACACACACATGCACAGAGGTACGAAGTACCACATGTGCACACACACTGTGGCCCCTACCATGATCTCCATGGAACTCCAGCGTGACGTGCCCCAGTACATGGCCATCCCCTGGTTGATGACGTGGGTCATGGCTCGTACCGTCTCTGTCATGAGAAAAGGTGACAGTGCAGGTGGGGGGCGGGCGGGGGCAGGCGTGCAGCCTGGGACCCTGTGCAGACGCAAGCGAGGCCGGGGGGGCGGGTGCTGCGGAGACGGCTTGCAAGCAGTGTGCGCCCGGGCGGAGCCGGGGTGCGGGCACTTGGGGACGACAGGAAACGAGTCCCGTGACCCGGAAGGGGCTTCCACAGCAGTGCTCCCCAGCGGGTGTCTGAGCTGGGGTGGGGGCCGCTGGTTCCGGGGTGGGCGGTGGGGAGGAGGGCGAGGACGGGGGTGCCGTGCCAACAGGCTGCCGGCGGGCGGCCCAGGCACTTCCCCGGGAGCCGGGGGGCACGGTGGCATGTGGGAGGGCAAGGGTGAGGCCCTGGGGCCCCCGGGAGCAGCAGCGTCCTGTCCCTCCTGGGCTACACCCGCTCGGGCCAGCCAGGTTCAGGGGGGCCTGGGGCAGGACCGTCCATCTGTCCATCTGCACGTGAACCCTGACTTGGCCCCAGCAGATCTCTAGTCAGCCCCCGACCCCCGCAGCCTCCAGCCATGCCCAGGGGTCACCCCGGCGGGTTTGGTGACCATACGGATGCCGGGGGTTGAACCCGGGTCGCCTGTGTGCAGGACTGCGCCGTCCCCGCGGTGCTGCCTCTGGCCCATGTGGTTAGGAATCAATCTGGCCTGGGCTCGGGGCCCGCCAACACCTCAGCTTTCCGGGGGGAAAGGCCCCGTCCAGTGCTTGCCAGTCCAGCTGCCGAGGCCGCAGGGGCAGCTGGCAGTGCCTGAGACAGAGCGTGGCCTTCCCGGGCGTGCTGGCCCCGCGGGCGCCGGGCACGGGGCAGGTGGGAGGAGGAAGGGGAAGCCAGGCTGGCCCTGGAAGCGGGCACCTCCGGGCAGAAGCGGCGCTTCTCTCACACCACGGCCCCCAGCCCTCCAGGGCGCCCTCAGAGGGCCAACCCCGCATGGCCCCCGGGGAAGGGGGCCGGGGCCCGCTCAGCCCACCCCAGGGCGTGCGGCATGGAGGCTGCCAGGCAGGGCCTGTCCCCTGCCGTCCGGCCCCCCCGCAGACACGGACGGGAAGGAGAGAGCCCGCCGCCCGCTGAGGCCGTCTGGCCCCCGCCCAGACTCTCGGGGCCTGTGACATGCGGCATCTTTGGCTCAGGCCGCATGCCGGGAGACAGCCGGGCACGGCACGCCCCTCCCAGGCAGAGGGGACAGTGGTCCGGGCTGCCCGCAGGGGCCTGGGTCCTGAGGGTCTGTAGCAGCGGCTGGCAGGGTGCCAGGCCTGTGGACCCCCGCTCAGGCCTGCTGCCGGGGGATCACGACACAGGGACGGTCGGGGTGACTGCCCTTCGCCCGGTAATCAACGCGGCTAAGGTGGGTCCCTCCTGTCGCGTCACCAGCGAGACAAACAGGGCCCAGGGGGGTCCAGTGGCAGTGCCAGCTGGCGGAGCAGGCCCGTCCCCGGGGGACCAAGGCCTGCCCCTGGCATGGTGCCCAGCGGTCAAGCCTGGCCTGAGGCCGCCCTGCCCAGTCCTTGGCTCAGGCGGGCAGCAACATTTTCTCATGAAATCATCTGGCCGCATGGCACGGGCTGAGGGCACCCGGGCCAGACAGGCCAGAGGGGCCAGTGGAGGATGCGCCAGGACGCGCGTCGGGGGTCCCTGAGCTGACTGCCCCATGGGAACGGGGGCTCCCCTTGCTCCTCCCAGACCATCCAGGGTCAGGGCTCCAGGTGCTGACCACGGCACCCCCGAGGCCAGGGGAGCTGAGGGCCGCAGCGGTGCCAGGCGGGCGGGCGGGCGACATGCAGGGTGGAGGGACAGCGGCGTGGGGGCCCACCGCGGGCTCGTCCCTCGCTAGCAAGATGTCCTGTGGGGCACTTATGTTTGCTCTCTGCATTTTATGGAGAAGTCTGCCACCGACAGCGTAAATAACAACGCTCTCATAAAATGCAGCGGGCCCGGGGTCGGCAGTCGGCGGGGCCTGTGTACCTTCTATGACGAATGTCCTGGACTTGGAGGAACTAAATGGGTCCCCTGGTGATAAAAGAAAGATTTAAAGAGACCAGAGTTGAGGCTGCGGGCGCCGGGTGGCGGCTGGGACCAGGTGCTCGCGGCTACACGCACGCACAGCACGGGGCAGCGTGGCCGCAGAAACGACCCCGGGCCCCGAAGCAGCAAAGCGCAGATGAGAAAACGGCTGGAGCGGGAAGTGGGGGCCGAGGGACCCGCTGCGGGAGCGGGAAGGGCGGGCAAAGGGAGCAACTGCCTCAGGCGCGTCAGTGCTCCTGCCCTAGGGAGAGGCCGGCCAGCCTGGGCCGGACCCCCGCGGGCTGTGGCAGGGCAGAGGGCGGCGGCTGCCCGTCACGTGCCACGCCCTGTGGCTCGGAGGAAGGGCAACGGCAGGGCCTGCGGGGTGGGGTGCCCGCCCTGCCCGCCGCCCAGCCTGGCCGCCTCGGGCCCGGAACCTTCCATCCTCCGAGGAGCGTCGACGCCGCAGCCAGTGGCGCCCCCCCCCCGGGCACATACCTTCCATGGGCGTATTGGGGTCCGGGCGGTTGGCGAAGACCACGTCCACGTACTCCAGCTGCAGCCGCTCCAGAGACGCCCTCAGGCCTGGGGGGCGAGAGCAGGGCTGGGTGGGCTCGGCCGGGCGTCCCAAGCCAGCCAAGGGGGCACCTCCCGGGGGCGGGGGGCACAGGTGTCGCAGGGCCAGAGGCGGCTCGGGCGCCCATGGGTGGGGCCGTCCCAGCACCCAGCCTGGCAGGGCACGAGCACTCCCGTCACCCGCCCCGGCGTAGGGCCCTGGCTGGAGGCAGAGGGATGGGTGGGGGGCGGGGGCCAGGCGGGAGGCGGGGCCAGGCGGGGGGCGGGGCCGCTCTGGCCTCGCGCGTGTCCGCGGAGGACGCCCCGTCTCACCTTCTATGACGTGCTTCCTGGAGAGGCCCCTCTCGGTCTCCGCTCTGAAAGACAGGGCGTGGCGCTGGGGGACACCCCGGGATACAGCCAGAGGCACCAGGCGTGGACGCGGCCTTAGGGACACGCTGCCCCGGGCAGGGGTGCGGCCAGCTGGACTCCCCAGGGGCTGTGCGCCACGGGACCCCGCCTCCGCAGGGGCTCTGCCACCCCCGCCTCTCCCCGCCCCCCCTGCACACTCAGACCCCCCAGGCCCCCTAACCGGGCCCCTTGTGCTCCCACACCCCTGCAGGGAGGGGCACACCTACTTTCCTCCCCAGAAGATCTTGGTGGTGATGACCAGGCTGGACCGCCTGTGGCAGGAGAGAAGGGGGTCACTGGGCGCTCCCCGCCTCGGGTCTCACAAGGGTCCGGGCCCTTCTCAGTACGAAGCGGGCGGGAAAGGGGGCGAGTCTCCACCCCCCGAGGGGCAGGAGCGGCCTGTCACGGTGCCGGGGGGACAGAGGGGCCCTCGGGGGCAGGGCAGTGCCGAGAAGGGACGGAACTATCCCCCCGGGTTCTGAGAACTTGGGGGGCCCTGGGGAGCCCAGGGGAGGGACGAGGAGGGTCGGCCCAGGCTCTCGGCCCCTGGGACAAGGGGAGGGGTCAGCGCGGGGCCCGGGGCTGGGGCCAGCGGTCACCTCCAGCCCTTCTTCTTGATGATGTTGCCGAGCACCACTTCAGCCCTGCAAGGAGAGACGAGAGTCTGGAGCGGGGAGAAGCAGAGGGGCTGCGTCGAGGTGCCCGGAGCGGGAGCCGGTCACGGCAGGCCCCGCCCTGGCACTGCTGTGGGGCGGCACCTCCGGACGGGGCCGGGAGAGAAGGGGCGTCACCGGCCCAAGCGCCCGTTTCCTGATAACCCGTGTCCCAGGTTCATGTACACCTGGTACATGCAGCACGGATACACACGCATCAGGGGCTCACACACGCGTACAATGCACACGCTTGTTCGTGTGCGGGGCCAGGCATCTGTCCGTGTGTCGGGGTGCACACGTGCTCACATCACAGCACACGCACACCTGCAGAGCATGTGTCCACGTGTCAGCACACACATACACACAGCAGGGCGTGTGCAGACGGGGAGCAGCCCCCCCCCGCCACGCCCCGTGTCCCGGGGCTCTGCACGCCTGATCGTGTGAAAACGTCCCTGGCAGTGAAACACGTCTGAGCCAGAACAGACGGGGCAGTGGCCGCCCAGCGGGCGCTTTGACCGGACAAGCTGCCCGCCTCCGGCCGCTCCGGGTCTGACTGCAGACTCTGGCCTCGGCCCTCACCCCTGCTCCCGCTTTGGGGGGACACGGGAGCAGGGCCTGGCGGGGGGAAGGGCTGACGGCCAGCAGCAAGCGGAGACGCGCCCAGGTTGGCAGACGCCCAGCAGGGGGCCGGCCTCGGGGCTCCCCAGGGACGGCGTGGGTCCGCGTGGCTACGGTGCCCAGCAGTGACCGCCCGGAGGAGGCTGCCAGGACCTGTCTGCTGGCCCCGGCCGGTCAGCCCGAGCTTCCCGGTGCCCAGCGCAGGCGAAGGCAGTGACCCCGGGGTGGGCCAAGCCCAGGGCGCCTGGAGCTGGAGCTGGTGGCCCCGGGCTGGCGCCGTCACACGCTTGTGGGCAGGAAAACCAAGGCCGGGGGCCGGGGCCGGAGCAAGCGGGCCGGGCTGGCCTCACACGGCGGAATCCGAGCTGGGTCCCCAGCAGCCTGGAAGGGCCCCTGAGCACAGAGCCAGGGGTCAGTTCTGAGCACTGCTGGGAGTGGCCCCCAAACCAAAAGCAAAACCGAGGTGGGCACACGGAGACGGGGGTACCGGGACGGGCCCTGAGGGCTGGCGCCTGACCATCACCTTCGCCCACCTGTCTGGGCGCCCGTCACCGGGTGGGGGCAGCGTGGGGAGGGCCCTGGGAGGCGGCTGCTGGGGGACCCCACGGAGACCCCAGGACTGTAGCTCCCGGGACTCAGGGCACAGCCGGGCGGGCCCGCAGGAGGACGCAGAGACCACCCAGGATTCCAAAGCCGGAGCTGATACTGAGAAGCCGAGGGGCCGAGCCCCTGCTCCTAGCCTGCGGCCTTGGCTTCCCGCCACCGAGGCAGGGTCACAGCCACGCCGCGCCCCGCAGCCCCCACGGGCTCCCAGACCCACCGGCCCCTCCTGATTCTCGCCCTGCCCCCGAGGTGCTCGGGAGGCCGAGACTGGGCAGGACTCGGCGCGTGGCAGTGCCCAGGCCTTGCGACCGGCTGGCACACACTCCGCCCGCGGGGCCGGCTCCTGGGGGGCCCCGAGGGGGCGGGGCCCCAGCGCGGGGAGCTGGACACCTACTTGCCCGCCGCGTACACCTCCGCCGTGTCGAAGAGGTTGATGCCATTGTCGTAGGCCAAGGTCATCAGCTGCTCCGCCATCTGGAAGCAGGGAGGGGGTCTCGGCAGCTGCGCCCCCGCCCAGGGTGAGGGAGAAGCAGCTGCCCACCCACCCCGGGGCGAGGGCGCCCCCCAGGCCCACCCGCACCCGGGGCCGGGAACACACCCGGAACCGCGGCAGGCGGGAAGGTGAGCCCAGGAACCCCCAGCACCCGGCCCTGGAAGGGGCCACCTGCGTCCACCCCAGGTCCTGGGCTCAAGGGGCAGGCGGGGGCACCACGGAGGGAGCCCGGAACCCTGCGGCCAGGAGCCCCCGACCGAGGCCAGGGCGCCTGCTGCAGCTCAGGGGCCGGCCAGCTCACGGCTCGGGTTCAAGCCCGGGGCCCCGAGGGGACGCCTGCACTCAGCTCTGAGCCAATGCCCGGGCCCCAGGCTGACCTGGGGCCCCCGGCTGGGCTCCATCGGGGGCTCGGCCCCAGGCCCCCTGCTGTCCGCGACCCCAGCCTCGGGGCAGCGCAGGGTTCTCTGGGTCAGACTCCACTGCGCCTCCCCCCGCCCCTGCGAGCTCAAAATCCCGGGGGCACACGGGCCGGTGGGGGGCTCAGGGGAAGCGCCTGCCCGCTCCGCACACAGCCGGGCTGGGGCGAGCCCCCGAGCACCGCGGGGTGTGGAGGGAGGGCCGGCCCTGTGGGATTCAGAAGCCGCCTAATGCACGAGGCAGGGCCGGGCGAGAGAATCGGGCTATGGGAGCAGCGCCTGGGCGGGGGAGGGGGCACCGGGGAGGGGGCTGAGTGCTCGAGAGCCGGGGCTGTGGCTGAGAGGGCTGGAGCACTGGCAGCATGCGGGGCTCTGAGTCAGCCCCAGGCCTGAGCACTGAGCCGCCTCCCAGCCGGGCGAGCCCCCCGCTCCGGGGCCTCACAGCAAATGCCCGTCTAGGCTGGAGCCCCAATAACATGGTTTAAAGGGCGTCTGGGAACTAGGAAACGGCCTGGAGGCTTGTGCCACGTGGGGGGCCGGGACCCCTCGCTGCAGGGTGACCGCGGAGGACCCACACTGCAGGGTGCTGACCCCCAATGGAAAACAGGCCCCAGGGGCAATTCTTACATTGCTCGTGTTTAAGGGAACACCAGAGAGAGGAAACAGCCACTCGGGCCACACTGGCCTGGGGGGCGACACGCGGCCCGACATGTGGCCTGACACGTGGCCCGACACGTGGCCCCTACTCGGCTGACCTGCTGTCTTGAGGCCCCCCCCAATCCTGCCCCTTCTTAGGTTCCGACATTGCCCCCTGCACCGGGACCCTCCGGAATGGGGGTCCCGAGCGGCCATCCTGGCCCCGCCAGCGCCGTGTCCCGTGTCCCGGAGGTGCCGGCAGAGCCGGGCCCGGCCGGCCGTGTCTGCCAGTGAGCTCCGGCTCGAGCGACCCAGGCGACCGAGGGCTCTTCTGAGTGCCCCAGGTGAAATGACGCTGCGGGCCTGAGTGCCCCGAGGCCCCGCGGGCAGGGCGCGGCTCTGCCCCAGCGCCCCCAAAGGAAACAACAGTGACAGGCGGCAGAGCTCCCCGGGGTGGGGGGGCGTCTCAGCCGTCCTGATGGACGCGCTCATGAATTTTTCACGGCAGCCTCTCCCGCAAGGGGGGGGCGGGCAGGGGTGTGTGTGGGGGGCTGCCGCCACCCTGGGCGGGGGGGAGGAGCCTCGGGAGGGGCAGGAGCTGGGCTCTGTGCTCTGCGCGGGTGCCTCCCCTTCCGGCCCACGTGGAGGGGTGAGGGGTGGGGGTGTGGCCGGGCTCCGGCCCCCGGCCCCGCGGCCAGCACCCCTTCCCGATGGAGAAGCCGGCGCCTTACCTCGTCGGTGATCTGGCCTCCAAAGGTGACCCATGTTCCTGCAGGGGGACACGGGCCGTCAGGGCCACCCCCGGGCTGCCCGCCTGCCCACAGCCCGTCCCAGTGCGCGTGTGTGACAAGGGCCCAGTGTGAGCGTGCGAGCGAGTGACTGGTGTGTACGTGTGTGTGTACATCAGTGTGTGTCTGTGTGTGTGTGTCTGTGTGTATGTGTGCGCCAGTGTCCGTGCGTACAGACGTGTGTGTGACTGTGTGTTAGTACACTGTGCACGACTGGTGACTGTGTGATGCTTGGCGGTATCTGCAGTTGTCCCGGGGCCACGGGGCAGGGCTCAGGCTCCCTCCCGGGGGACTTGGGGACTATCTTCGTGCTGGAGACTGACCCCGCCTGCTGCGTGTGCAGCCCCGTGTGTGGTCACGGCTAGTGGTGTGTGTCTGTGTGCAGTGTGCGGTCTCTGTGCTGTGTACGTGTGGGCGCTGTGTGCTGTGCATGTGCGGGTGCTGTGTGTGGAGGTATGTATGTGGTGTGTGCGGTAGGTGCATGTGTGTGCCGTGCTTGCATGTGTGTAGCGTGTGCAAGTATGTGGCGTGTGCTGTGACTCCCCTTCTCCCCGTGGCCCCTCCGCCCGAGCCTGCAGCCCTGCCCCCGCCGGCCACCCAGGCCTGTGGTCACTGAGCTGCCCCGAGCAGGGGAGACCCCGCCCGCGACCCCGCCCCCCGCACTCACCGAGCCCCAGGCAGGAGACCCGCAGGCCCGACTTCCCCAGGTTCCTGGAAAACAGACGAGTGAGCCCGGGGCAGCCCCCCAGCAGCCCCCCAGGGATACTCGGGCCAGAGGGCAGTGCTCAGTGCTCAGTCCGCCTGCCTCCCCGCCTCTGTGCCCGCCCACCCTGTCCCTCCGTCCGGACGGGGTGGGGGAGACGCTGTCCCCGCTGGCCGCCCAGCAGAGCTGGGTGAGAGGGTCCCAGGGCCCGCCCCCGGCAGGGCTCTATCAGTCTCCCCTCGGACGAGCAGAGACGGGCAGGCGGGTCCCCTGGCAGGCCCCGCTCCCCTCCCGCCTCCCGCTGCCCTGTCCCCGCACCCGGCTGTCTCCAGCGGAGGCTGGCACAGGACGGCTCTTGAACCCGTGCCCAGTCTGGGGTCACTGGGCTGGCCCCGCACCTGGCAGCCCCCACTGTCTCTGCACACGCACGCACAGCCCGCAGGGGCTGGGCTTCCACCCCGGCACTGCATGCTCCCTGAGCACTGCCAGGTGAGCCGAAGAGTAAAAGAAAGCTACCGTGTGAAAGGGGCAGAGCCCTCCCCAGCCTGCACGTGTGTCCCTGCCCTGGCGGCCATCGCACCTGCTGTCCTCAGCTCCCTGGGCCCCTGTCCAGGGTGCAGCTTCGGGACACAAGTCAGGGGCTACACTTCCGGCCGGCGGCTCATTTATTTATTTATTTATTTATCTTTTTTTTGGTCACACCCGGCGATGCTCAGGGTCACTCCTTGCTCTGCCCTCAGGAATCACCCCTGGCGGTGCTCGGGGACCCTATGGGATGCTGGGGATCGAACCCGGGTCGCCCGCGTGCAAGGCAAACGCCCTCCCCGCTGTGCTGCGGCTCCGGCCCCTGCCCCACCCTCACGGCCAGAAGGTTCTGTGGTGGCAGATTCAAATGTTCTTTCTGGTCACGATGAATTTATCTATTTGCTTTTCTGGGCCGCCAGACAGTGCTCAGGGGTCACTCCTGGCCCTGCACTCCGAGATCTCCCCTGGAGGTGCCGGGGCCAGACGGTGCCTCGTAACCTCCCCTGTCCCGCCGCTCCGGGCCCTCGAATGTTCTATGCCTCCCCAGACTGAAGCCAAAGGGCAGAGGCTCCGCGCGGGGAGGGAGCCGAGCGCCCTGCACAACCCCCCAGCGCCACACCGGGTGGGAACCAGGCGGGTCTCCAGCTTGGGACAGAACTGGGAAGCCCTGGGGGGCGCACACCAGCTGAGGCCACTCGCGCTGCCTCAGACGCTGCCTCAGACGAGACATGACGGGGCAGGCTGACGGGGACAGGCTCTCTGCGGGGAGGGAGCTGAGGGGGGCAGAATCTCTGAGGGAGACAGGCTCTCTGAGGGGGACAGGGACAGACTCTGAGGGGGACAGGCTCTCTGAGGGGGACAGGCTCTCTGAGGGGGGACAGGCTCTCTGAGGGGGGACAGGCTCTCTGAGGGGACAGGCTCTCTGAGGGGGCATAGGGACAGACTCTCTGAGGGGGACAGGCTCTCTGAGGAGGACAGACTCTGAGGGAGACAGACTCTCTGAGGGGGACAGGCTCTCTGAGGGGGCACAGGGACAGACTCTCTGAGGGGGAACAGGCTCTCTGAGGGGGAACAGGCTCTCTGAGGGGGGACAGGCTCTCTGAGGGGGACAGGCTCTCCATCCTGACAGGCTTCACAGAGTCGTTGCTCATCAGGGTGACGGGTCCCTCCGGCGCTGTCCCCGGGAACTCTCAGGCCCTGTTTTCTCCCCGAATAGAGCCAGTCAGGGCTGGTCAAGCCCGGCTCAGGAAAGTGGCTAAGGAGATGTGCGGCCGGGTCGGTGGCACAGGGGCCCAGGCAGCAGCCCAGCCCTGGGAGTCACAGACCCCTGAGAGATTGGGAACTCAGACGCCTAACGGGCTGGAGCGCACGTGTGCACGCAGGAGCCCAGGCTTAATGCCTGTGGCACACGGCCCTGAGCACTGAGCCAGGAGTAACCCCCCGAGCACTGCTATAGAGTCCCGCAGACCACAACAGTGAGCGTCGGAGAACCCGGGATGAGAGCGGGTGCCTGTCTCGCTGTTGGGCGAAGCCCGTCCCGTCACTGGGCCCGACACGGCGCCCTGGGGGTCTCCTGCGCGCCCCCGAGCACGCGCCAGCAGGGCTGAGTGTGCAAACCGGGGCGAGCACTGTCCCGCCCCCGGGGCTCTGGGGGTCGCACCGCTGACAAAGCTGCAGGGACGAAGGGTCAGGCTGCAGATGGGCCACTCGGACAGCACGGCACACACAGGCGTGTACACATAGCAGCACACGCACAAGCATGCACACGCATGTACACATGTGCACACAAACACACACGTACACACGTGTACACGCATGTGCACACGCGTATACACAAGCACACGCGTACACACATGCACACACATTCTCTGGGACCGTGCGGCAGATCCCAGGGTCCGTCCCCCACCACGGGCCCACGAGGGGCGTGCCCAGGCGGCAGGGGACCGGCTCCTGGCCGGAGGCGCGCGGCCAGGCAGGGACAGGGTCGTGGCCGCGAGAGCCGGCTGGTCAGCACCTGCCCCGGGGCCTTCCCTGGGGCTGTGTCCAGGGCGACAGCCACCGACTGCAGGGTTGCCCAGGAACTCGGGGAGCACTTTCCGGGGAGCCAGCCGAGACCCCCCAGAGCCGTTCCCGCCCTCTCGTCCTGCAGAGAGCTCCAGGCGTGACCCCGAGTGGACACGGGCCAGCGCGAGCAGGCAAAGGCAGCCTGCAGGGCGGCCCCTGACCCCATACCCCCGCAGGGCGGCCCTGCACTTGGGCGCCCCCCAGCATGGGCTGACCCGGTGTCAGGCTGGGGGGGGTGGGGGACAGCTGCAGAGGCGCCTGGCGGTGTCCCGGGGGGACGAGTCGCCCCACTTCCCAGCGTGGCGGCCGGGGTCAGGGAGCCGCGGTCTGGCCCCTCGCTCGCCGCCTCCCACCCCCCGCCCCCCGCCTACCTAAGCGCCATCCCCCGCCGGCTCCCGCTGGCCTTGCCGGTGCTCAGGGGACTCCGCGCCGACGGTGGTCCCGGGCTCCGCGCCGCCAGGACCCCCGCCCGGGAGTGGCCGCGGGCCCCCGGGCTGCTGGCCGCAGAGCCCCGGGCCTTGAGGCCGTGCTCGGAGCACACGAAGGACACTTGCATGCTGGCCGCCGCGGCCTCACGCCCTGGGCCCGGCTTTCCCGGGGCCCCGAAGGAGCCTGAGCTGCCTGTGAGGGGCCGGCGAGCGTCCAGGGGGGTGCTGGACCCGAGGGCCGGGTGCGGGCGGGGCGGCTCTGCTGCTCGCTCTCCTCAGCCAGCCGCAGTGCTCGGGAGCGTTTGGGAGGCGGGAGGTGGGGCCGGCCATCCGTTATTAACGAGGCCCGGGGGCGGCAGCGGGCGGGATGTGGGGACGGGGGAGGCTGGCCCGGGAGGCCCCGCGAGGCCGGGGAGGTGGAGGGGAGAGCAGAGGGGCACAGGGAACCCCAGACGGTGCCCGGGGGGCCCCCCTCCCCTGCCCATCACGCCGGCCTGCCGCGCTCACAGGGACCGGGTGGGGCTCGGCGCCGGGCTCCTCCCTGGGTGCTCTCCTCGCGCGCCCGGCCCCCTCGGCCTCGGCGACAGGCGGCCACTGAGGGCCCCAGGGCGGCCCCCGGGCCCGGAGGCTGTGGGGGCCCCGGGGGAACAGTCTGGAGGTGGCCGGGGTCTGTGGGCCGGGCTGGCGCTGGCCCTGACTGCAGGGGAGAGGCCACGGGGCGGAGGTGGGCGTGGTCTCTAGCGCCTTGCTCGAACCCCGGCCCAGCCTCCACCCTGCAGGGTCCCGCCCTGTTCTAGAGCCCAGGGCGCGGCCCGTGCTCCCCATCCTCCCCCGCCTCCTGCACACGCACAGGGACCCGCCGGGCCGCCTCCTCTTCCTCCAAGTTCAGGAGGGCCTGGGAGACCCCCCCAGGCCGGAGGGGGTCGCCCCTGACCCCACCCCACAAGCCCATTGCTCAGCGCAGAACCTGAGCACTCGGCTGCACACGGCTGTCTGCAGGGCACCCGAGTGGGGACACCTCGGGGAGGGGGGAGAGGGAGGGGGCGGGGGAGGGATGGGGGGAGAGGGAGGGAGAGGGGGAGGAACGGAGGGAGAGAGAGGGGGAGGGAGGGGGAGGAAAGGGGGGAGCAGCCCCCCCGGCTCAGGGCGACCTCAGAACTCCCGGGGCACCTGGACTTGGCCATCTTGGACCGGCCCTTGCGGGGACAGTGACCAGAGCGCGGCCTGTCAGTGCTGGGGGCTCCTGTGGGCTCAGTATGGCCAGGCTGGCGCCCTCGCTCCACCCTCCCCACAGACAAGGGCGTCCCAGACACGGAGGCCCGCCTGTCCCCACCCCTGCCCCCACAGCCAGCTCGCCCCACCCCTGCCCCCACGTAGGCTCATCCCACCCCTGCCCCCACAGCCACCTCACCCCACCCCTGCCTCCACGGCTGGCTCGCCCCACCCCTGCACCCACAGCCACCTCACCCCACCCCTGCCCCCACAGCCAGCTCGCCCCACCCCTGCCCCCACAGCCAGCTCGCCCCACCCCTGCCCCCACGGCCGGCTTGCCCCAACCCTGCCCCATGCTGCCCCACGCAGGCCCTGTCTACAGCAGGCCACTCGCCCTGGGCCTGAGCCCCGGGCCCCGCCCTGTCTTGCCCAGGGGTCCCACCGCACAGCCCCGGGTGGGAGCCGCCACGCCAGCCCATGGTGCATGGGGATTGCTCCTGGTGGGGAAGGGGGGGCACTATGGGCTGCCGGGGACGGAACCCGGGTCAGCGTCTCAAAGCACAGGTTCCTGGAGCTGAGAATCCAACCACACCCCTCCCTGGGCCCTAGCGGGACCCCCACGCTCAGGTGACGGGCGCCATGTGAGTCCTGTCCCGGGAAGGCCGGGAGGGCGGGTGGGCCCGAGGCGCTTCCCAGAGAGCCGGGAGCCTGCGGAGGGCAGAGACGTGCCGGGACACACGGTCAGCACTGCCCACACGGGCCGCCTGGCGCCTGGCCAGACTGTTCCCTGGACGGGGCGGCCTGGCCCGTGTCCGCAGTTCCCAAGGGTGCCGGCGGCACAGGCCGGGCACCGGCGAGAGGGACACCCAGCCGGGGGGTGCCCGGGGGACACTGAGGCCCCAGAGCCGAGCGGGCAGCGGGGCCCCAGCTGAAGGCGGGTCTCGTGTCTGAGCCTCGGCTGCCGCCCGCCCCGGGCGGGTCTCCGGGGTCCCAGGCACAGGCCCCAGGCCCCGCCTTGCCCTGGCCCGTCCCCTGGGACCAGAGCCTGGCGCCAGGCCCCCCGGCCCCGCCCTTACCGGTACTTCATGCCCGTCTGCCGGGCGGTGCAGCCGTCCAGGGAGAGGCCGTGCGTGCGCAGGAAGCTCTCCATGTTCCGGGCCCGGGCGGCTGCCCGCACGTCCCGCAGCCGCTGCAGCTCCAGCGTGCCGGCCTGGCGCACGGTGGGCAGCGCCCAGTCCGAGGGGCAGCGGCTGCTCACGCTCCGCAGGCTCTCGCTGTATGTCATGGACAGCATGGTCCAGCCCGGCCCGCCGGCCGCCGCGTCCGCACGGGAGATGCCGGAGGGTCCTGCCCGGAGAGCCCGTGGCCGCCTCAGCACCCGGCCAAACGCCCGCCTCCACCCAGCCTCGGCCTGGGTACGGGCCCCCGGCAAGCCGCATGCCAGGCGCGTGTGCCAAGGGCCTGGGGCAGACGGGAGCAGAGAGCATGCGCAGCGCGGCCGGGGACTCGGCCTGGAGCGGACCTGGGGACTGCCGGAGCCAGCGTCAGAGGCCAGGCACCGCCTCCAGGACACCCCGTCCGGGGACCGTGTCCCTTGCGCGTCTGGGCTGGGGAGGGGGCCCCAGAGCCGCGCCACGAGCCTGCAGCAGAGACGGAGCAGAGGGGAGTAGGGAGGGCGCGTCCCCGGGCTGGACAGAGGGCGGCGTGACGCAGTGCCCACGAGGGCCCAGGCGGGGCAGAGGGAGACGGGGTGGGCGCTGGTTCTTTTTTTTTTGTTTTTTGCTTTTTGGGTCACACCCAGCAATGCACAGGGGTCACTCCTGGCTCATGCACTCAGGAATCACCCCTGGCAGTGCTCAGGGGACCATATGGGATGCTGGGATTTGAACCCGGGTCAGCCGCGTGCAAGGCAAACGCCCTACCCGCTGTGCTATCACTCCAGCCCCTGGGCGCCAGTTCTTCGCCTGCCCCCGTGGGCGATGTCAGGGTGCGGGCCCCGAGGGGCCGGCGCTGCCCCCGCCTCCTGGTGCTCCCCCCTGGTGCTCCTGCTCCCCTCCCCGGGCGTGTGACGGTGTCCCTGGACGCGGCGAGGCCGGTGCGGCCTTTGTGCCTCTGCTGGTTCCCGGCAGCCGCGGGGGCGGGCAGGCGGGGCCTGAGGACCCCCAGGACCGTCCAGGCATCGGGCAGCGCCCTCCTGCCTGCCCTGGCTTGGGGCTGGGTGGCGGCAGTGTCCCAGGGCTGGGCTGGGTGAGGGGGCCCAGGGCCTCCGTGGGGCCCCGGACAGGCCGTGGCTCCGGGGGCTGTTCCGTGAGCGGCAGGGCCGGCCCGACGCCCCGAGCGTCCCCAGTGGGTCTGGCGGTCGATAGTCATTAGCTTTCAAGGCACTGGCGGTGAGAAGCCGGGGGGGGGGGGGGGGCCCTGGGAATGTGCCCAGTGGGCGCCGGCCCGCGGCGGCTGAGCGTCCGGGAGGGGGAGGTGGCCAGCGTTGGCGCCGGGAGGGGTCGGCACAGGGGCACGTGCTCGTGTGTCCAGACACCGGCGACCCCAGGCAGGCCCGCGAGGCCGTGGGCGGGGGGCCGGGACCCCCCGAGCTGGGAGGGGCTGGCGCCCACCAGAGGCTCGTGCACGCCCGGGGTGCGGGGTCCGGGCTGTCCGGGGGGCCGCGGCCCAGCCCTGCGTGGCCCCCACGGGCACTGATCAGAAACGCCCAGAATTCCGGGGGAGGGCGCTGCCCCCCCCGGCTCCCGCCTGCAGGACCCGCCCGAGCGTACAGCTCTCCCCACGGCCCCCGGCCAACTGTCCCGGCGGGCGGCCCGGGACCCGCGGGAGCTCGGGAACGCAGGGCGGGGGGCGCCGGCCTCCTTAAGCCGCGGCTGCCGCGGGCATCTCGCCCCCAGTCTCCGGAGAGCCGGGGGGGGGGCCCGGGCAGCAGCGGAGAGACGGGCAGCGCGGCTGAAGCGGGACACCAGGAGGGCAGCACCGGGCGCATGGTCAGGGCAGGGCCAGCGGGCGGGGGGGGGTCGTCTGCTTCCAGAACATTCTGCAACAGCCAAGGCCCCGCAAGCAGCCCCCAGCCAGCCATCACGCCCGCCCCCCCTGCCCGCTGTCCACCTGCGGAGCCCCGGGCCGCGCCGGACGCCCCCAGCACCCCCGAGTCGGCTGCTGCCCAGGGGTGCAGAGGGCGGGGGAGGTCTTCAGCCTCGCAGCGACACGGAGGGGCTCAGTTCCCACCGCGGGCGCCCGGTGCTCACCTGCCTTCCCGCGCTGGGGCTGGGGCCGGGCGGCGTCTGGCGCGGCCGAGCAATTGGGGAGCGAGAGCGGCGCGGTCGCGGGCGGGGCGGCTCAGAGCAGCAGCCCTCAGGCCGGCTGAATTATTCAGGAGCCGGGTGGGGCGGGCGCGAGGCAGCCGCGGGCGGGCGGGCGGGAGGGCCGGGCCCGCCCCCGGGGGTCCGGCTGGTCCCCCCCTTCCTGCCTCGGGGTCCCCGCAGGCCCGGCCCGGCCACGCTCCTGGCCGCCTCTGCCGCAGGAGCCACGGCCCCCTCTCCCTCTGCCCACACCGACGCCCCGTCCCCTCCGCCGGGAGGTGGCCCAGATTGCTCTGCATTCTGCTGCCGCATCTATAAATGGACGGAAGGTTCTGGAAGCTGGGACTTGGACCCGGGCAGGGCTGCAGGACGCACCCTGGCCCAGTCTGGGGGAGACGCTCTGGCTGGGAGCCGGGGGGGGGGGGTGGGCGGTGACAAGGTCGTGACCCCAGAGGCCCGTGGGGTGGCCCCGGGGCCCAGGTGGAGGCACAGTCACCCCTGTCCCCGTGCGGCTCTGAGCGTGGCCATCTCCTGGCCCTGTCCAGGCTCCTGCTGGGCGGACACGTCCACGGCCCACTCGGGTACCGTCCACGGCCCACTCAGGCACCGTCCATGGCCCACTCGGGCACCGTCCGTCCCCGCCCCACTCGGGCACGTCCCCGCCCCACTCGGGCACCGTCCCCAGCGCGGGCGCAGGGCCGACTCCCAGAGCCGGGCGCGTCTGCACTGGGCGGGGCCACGCCGGCCAGGACCCCCGGGCACGGCAGAGACGGGCGCCACAGAGGGACCCTCGTGTCTGCATCGGGTCCACGGAGGCTCACGGGCCGCAGCTGCGGGTGAGACGCGGGGGCCCGGGACCCCCGGCCGGGGGCTGAGTCTCAGGGGCTCAGGCCCACACGGACGCCCTGGGCAGGGCCCTGTGACCCGGGTGCCGGCCGTGGGCTCCCAGGGTGGCCAGTGGCTGGGGGTGAGGCCAGTGCCCTAGGAAGTCTCGGCTCCTGCATGCCCACAGGGGACGCCTCCTCAGGGAAGCCCTCGGGAGGTCCGGGGGCCCCACGTGCTCCCTCCCTGGGTGGCCCAGGGGTCCGAGAGGCCCGAGAGTTTCTTGGTCTGCACCAAGGCGGCACCATGCGGCTATTCCCCACGGTCTGCGCACACCCACATGGCCCCCCTG
Organism: Sorex araneus; assembly: GCF_027595985.1. Taxonomy (NCBI): domain Eukaryota; kingdom Metazoa; phylum Chordata; class Mammalia; order Eulipotyphla; family Soricidae; genus Sorex; species Sorex araneus. The sequence goes on along the minus strand of NC_073306.1, from coordinate 1,767,725 downwards.
GCTCCCCCTGCGCCCCCCACGGGCACACACGCGTGTGCAGGATGGTCCTCTGGGCAATGCCAGAGGCCCGGCGGGTCCAGCAGGTTCCGCAGCAGGATGGAAGGACGGACACAGTGCCCCGCCCTCCGGGAGGCGCCTCGGAGCCAACAAGGACCTGCTCCTTGTTTGTGCCGTGGGGACTGCGTGGGGACAGGGTGGGGCTTGACGCAGAGCCCGGCACCAGCACCGACCCAGCACCCAGCACCCATCCAGCACTCGGCACCCAGCACCCAGCACCGACCCAGCACCCAGCACAAACCTGCACTGACCCAGCACCAGGTGAAGACTCAGCACCCACCTGTGACCCTGTACCCAGCACTGACCCCAGCCCAACCCGTGACCACAACACCACCTGTGACCCCAGCCCCTTGCCCAGCACCCAGCACCCAGCACCTGGGGCCCCAGGCATCAGACAATAGAGGGGGGCAGAGGGGAGCGAGTGAGGGGGCAGCAGGGCCGCCTCCATGCTCCGAGGGACTCGGCCCCTGGGCCGGGGAGACGCAGGTGCTGGGGGGGGGCGTTACCTGTAGAACTGCAGTTGTCTTTTGGGGCTCCCATAGCGAGTGCTGCGACAGCGACAGCGTGTGGAGAGAGAGGGGAGAGCCCGCGGGCGTTAGGGGGGCGGGGGGGGGGGAGAGGCCACGGGCGTTAGGGGGCGGGGGGGGTGGGGGAGAGGCCGCGGGCGTTAGGGGGGCAGGGGGAGAGGCCGCGGGCGTTAGGGGGGCGGGGGAGAGGCCGCGGGCGTTAGGGGGGCAGGGGGAGAGCCTGCGGGCGTTAGGGGGGCGGGGGGGGGGGAGAGCCCGCGGGCGTTAGGGGGGCGGGGGGGGAGAGCCCGTGGGCGTTAGGGGGAGGGGGGGAGAGGCCGCGGGCGTTAGGGGGGCAGGGGGAGAGCACACGGGCATTAGGGGGAGGGGGGAGAGCAGGGGGAGAGAGGCTGCGGGGCCATAGGGGAGGAGGAGGGGAGAGAGCAGGGGGAGAGGGGGGAGAGGCCGCAGGCATTAGGGGGAGACGGGAGAGAGCAGGGGGAGAGAGGAGAGAGGCCGCGGGCCCTAGGGGCGGCTGCAGTGCGGGAACAGCGCCACCCAGTGGCCGAGGCAAAGGTGCGCGCTCAGGCCCAGCCCTCCCCGCCCACGGGGCAGTGGGGAGGCTCCTGGCCAGAGAGGCAGGGGGAGGACGGAGGAGCTGCTGCCCGGGGCCGGTCCAGCCCACACGGGACGCCCCTCTCCCCCAGGGCCCCTCAGATGCCCCCGGGGGTCTGGAAAGGCCCGGGGCTCGGGTCTGGGGGTCTGGGTCCGGGTGGGCCGTGAGCAGAGGTGCAGGGGCAGAAACAGGCAGCCCGGCCCGGCCCGCCCCGCGCGCCCCGCCCCGCCCACCCCGCCCGGCCCCGCCCACCCCGCCCGCGCCCCGCCCCGCGCGCCCCGCCCACCCCGCCCGGCCCCGCCCACCTCACCTGTAGATCATGCCGGGGGAGCCCGTCTGCCGCAGCGAGAGCCGCGCCGGGGAGCCCGTGGTGGATTCCGGGTACATGGAGCCACTGGGCCGCGCAGGGGTGGGTCCTGCGAGAAGCAGAGGGAGGTCAGGGCGCCCGACAGACACGGGGAGAAGCTCCCGCAGACTCTCGGCGACGGACCCCAGGGCCGGCCCATGGCGCATCGGAAAGGCCTCAGTGGCCGGCTGGACTGACGGACGGGCGGGCGGGCGGGACAGGGGCCCGTCCACCCACGGCACGTGGGAGGCTTTACTCGCCACCCTCCGCTCCCACACCTCCCCGGTCTCCTGAGGCTCCAGAACATTCTTCCCGCACCAAGCATGGGGAGGCCTGGGGCTGTCCGACCGTCCGTCTGTCCGGCCCCCTGCCTGGGGGGCCCCTCACCCCCAGGCCGCAGGAAGGCGCCACTCCCCGGCGGCGGGCAGAGCCCCCCCAACCCCCCACAGCTGCCCACCAGGCCTGAGACCCCGACCCCCCGCCCCCGCCCCCCAGCCCTGAAGCTGGCAGGGCGGGTGATGGGGCGGCGCCTGCTTCCCTGCGGCCACCCTTTGCTTCCCCCCTGCACCCACCGCCACACCCACCCCGCCCCGCAGAACCACACACAGCAGGGAGGGCACCTGCGTGATGCAGCCCACCCGGGTCCCTGTCACAGTGCTCCCTGAGCACTGCTGGTGTGGCCCCAGGCAAAAGACTGAACAACAGAAAGGTCACTTCCTGGGTCCTCTCTGCAGCTCAGTCCCAAATCTCAGGCCCACCCTCACGGTGGCCCCAGGACACTTGCCCCTGGGCCCGCTCCACCCCCAGAGCTCTCAGGACAGCAGCAAACACCAACAGGCCCCAGACTCAGCCGTCAGAGGCCTTGCTCGGCGCCCGGGCCCAGGGGACAGACGAGGCCCCGAGGCCACCACTGTCCGGGGGAAACGCCGTCTACACTGCACGAGCCACTCTCAGGCGCGTGTGGGGACAGGCTGGGCTCCAGCCACGCAGGCCGACACGTCTGGGAGCCCGAACCCGGGATGGCCGGGGCTCAGCGCCCTCCCCCGCCTCCCCTACAAGGAAGCCCACCCTCCGCCTCCTGTCCCTCCTGGGGACGCAGGTGGCCCTGGGTTCGAGTCCCGACGCCCATGGACTAGTCCCGACCCGGGGAAGGCTCCTCTCGCTCCCGATGGTTCGTCCCCAGTGAAGTGGGGTGACCCAGAGCGGGGAGGGGACACACGGGGCCACGCCGGGGAGCCAGGAGGGGCCCCACCGGCACCCAGGGCCGCGCTCCAGGCTCCAAACCCTCTTGCTGGGGCCTCGTCCCCCTGAGCGTCCCAGGGCCAGGTGCAGCTCGCGCCACCTCCCGCACAGGTGTGCGGGGCCCCTGGGGGCCGCAGGGCCAGCGGGGCCCCTGGGCGAGTCCCCTGGGGCGGCGGAGTCCGCAGACGCTCCCGATGTGAGACCCTCCTGGGTGGCAGGTCTCCGGCTCTCCCTCAGAGCCCCCGCCCCAGGCTCAGGGCCCCAGAGGCGCCAGGGAAGCCCCAGCACAGCTGCGACACCCGGGGCAAACACGCCCACAGGTGCCGGTGCCCACAGAGACAGGAAGAGCCGTGGCTGCAGGCCGGAAGGCGCTTGCGTAACCTCCACCACACACACACGCACACAGACACACGCGTGCACACATACACATATACACACGTGTGCAAACACACACACACGCATGCACACACACACATGCGCGCACACACATGCGTGGGAGGGCTGGGTGTGGGCCCCGCTGGGCGCGGCCCCAAACCAAGGCAGCAGAAAGAACACCCGAGGGGCTGGAGCAATAGCACAGCGGGTAGGGCGTTTGCCTTGCACGTGGCCGACCCGGGTTCAAATCCCAGCATCCCATAGGGTCCCCCGAGCACCGCCAGGAGTAATTCCTGAGTGCAGAGCCAGGAGTAACCCCTGAGCATCGCCGGGTGTGACCCAAAAAGCAAAAAAAAAAAAAAAAAAGAAAGAACACCTGAGTCTCCAACAGGCCTCTGTCCCCACCCGCCCCGCAGCCTGGGACCCCGGCCAGGGGCGCCCTGGGCTGTGCCTTCCCAGCACGCGGGCGGGGGACCCGAGCTCAGCACACGGGGACAGAAGCCCCAGGCTCCCTCCGCCCGCCGGCCACGCCTGGCCACGCCCCGCGCCACATCCTGCTGGGGCTTTCCTGGAAGAGGAAGCCCCCACGGGACCAGGGATGCACAGGACACGTCCGACACCCCGGGGGCCCTCCAGGGGCCCTCCAGTGCTCGGGGGTCCCTGCGGCACAGGCAGGCCCGGCGGGGATGAAGGCAGGAAGCGCGTGGGCAGACCAGCGTCTCCCGCGGCTCTGCCCCCCCCCCCCCCCCGTACCCAGTGTTGGGGGCAGGGCCTGGTGTTGGAGTGGGGGTGCAGCCGGGCCCTGCGGGGTGGCCCCGGCCCCCGCTCACGAGTCACGAGTCGGGGGCCAGCAACAAGCCCGCCGAGGCAGGGCTGGCCGTGGTGCGGTCACTGCGGGGGGCCCGCGTCCCCGAGGTGACGGGCGTGGCCCCTGGTCCCAGGAGTGCCCGGCCTCAACACCCCGAACTTCCTGGCAGGCGCAGGAGCGTGGGTGGGGCAGGAGGACGCAGCGGGTCGAACCCCTCCGCGCCGGGCCCCTGCAGAGCCGTCCGGGGGGGCCTAGCCCGGGCGAGACTTTCTCATGGGCCGAGCCAAGGGTCCCGCTGGGCAGAGGCGGGTGCGGGGCTGCGCCTGGCCCTGACGGGGCACCCGAGGGAGAGGGAGCAAGTGGGGGATGGGCGGGGGGGAGGCTTGGGGGGCCCAGACGCTGCATGTAACCGGGGGCGGCCGTGAGTCGGGGGGCCGGTGGGCAGCGTGGGGCGGGCGCCTGGCCAGAGGGTGGGGGTGGGGGCCCGGGCCCAGCCCTCCCACCCCGACACGCCCAGGGAAGTCACGGCCCACAGGGCCGGGCCCGCGGGCGGTGTCTGGGCGAGCAGGGGCACACGCATCGCCCCACTTTCCAGGGATCGGAGTTGGGGCCCCTGGGCACACAGGGGGGCCGCCCGGAGCCAGGCTGGGGACACAGCCCTGATGGGGGAGCGGCATCCCCGTGTCCAGGCTCTGTCCCAGAAGGCAACGGGGCTGACCCGCGAGCCGCCCCCGGACTCCCCGAGCACTGTGCCGGGATGGTCTGCCTCACACGCTGCAACCAGCTCAGCCCTGCCAGGAAGCAGCGTCCACTCCGCCCCGCGGCCAGCCTCGGAGACACCGGGGCTGAGACCTCAGACCCCTCTACAACGACTCTCATTTGCTGCCACAGCGACCCTCAGTGCCCGTCACTCAGACCCTCAGTGCCCGTCACTCAGACCCTCAGTGCCCGTCACACAGACCCTCAGCGCCTGTCACACGAACACTCGGCTTCTGTCACGGGGGCTCGCAGCTTGAATCGCAGGGACCCTCAGTTTCTGTCACACGGACCCTCAGCTCCTGTCAAATAACTCTAGGATTCTGTCCCAGAGATACTCAGGTCCTGTCCCAGGGGCCCTCAGCACTTGTCACATGATCAGTTCCCGTCGGAGACGGTCAGCTCCTGTCACACGGAGCCCCTAGCTGCCACATGAACTCTCAGCTGTCACAGGTACCCTCGGCTGTAACTCGGACCCTCGGCTCGTGTCACAGGGTCCCCGAGCATGTGTGACAGGAACCTTCAGTTCCAAATGGCCCCCGTCTCCCAGGCACCTGAGGCCCCTCCAGTGTGGCCGCCCGCAGGGCCGGGCGCTGGGGGGTTGGCGGGAACCGAGAGACGGACAGACTGGGAGGACGAGGGACGCGGGTTGGGACCGAGGTGGCTTCCGGGCACCGAGAGCCGAGCTCTGGCGGGCGGCCTGGGCACGGCGAGGGCCGGGCCTGCGGGGCCGGTGCTCCGGCTCCTGGCACGAGGCTGCGGGTCTGACTCCGGGACCACCCGGTGGTGCTGGGACACTGGCCCGAGGCCTCGCGCACCCCCAGCCGGACCACAGGGAGGCTCCTGGGAGGGTGGGGGAGGGGCAGACGCTCAAGGTCAAAGATGGCCCCGCAGTCCAGCAGGGGTGGGGCGGGAGGGGGAGGACGGCAGAGGCCCTCGAGGGCCCCTGGCCGTGGGCTGGAGACCCCGGGTCGCCGCCCCGAGCCCCACCTTGCGGCCGCGCTATTTCCGGGGACTCTGTCGCGCTTATTCCGGGCCTCGCCGAGAGTCGCGGTGTTTGTGCTCCTGGTGGCGCTGCCCCCCGGGAGGTGCCGGGGCCCTGGAGGCCGCCTCGCCTGCACTCCTGACCGCCTCCCACGGAACGGGGCAGCCCTGGGCCCCGCGGGGGGCCGGAAGAGGAGAGGCCCACGTCTCCCTGGCGGGGGCGGCGAGAGAGCCGCAGGCTGAGGGGTCCTGCCCACTCGGCACGCGGGACGGGGCCGGGCGCCAAGCCCACCCACCGGCAGCGCGTCCGTCCCCTGCAGCCCCGTGCGGGAGCGGTGCTCCTTCGGGTGCTCCACCCAGAGAGGGGCCCCAGGGGGTCTGGGCAGGGGCTCGCCCCACCGCGGCCAGCATGGACACGGCACTGTCACCTCAGCCACCGCCGGCATCTCCATCACCTCCAGCGACCTCATTACTCCCGGGGAGCATCATGCTGAGTGAGGCGAGTGAGAGAGGGACAGATGCGGAGGGGCTGCACCCATCTGGGGAGTGTGGGGAGCACCACACGAGGCTGACACCCAAGGACGGCAGACACAAGGGCCGGGGGGTTGCCCCAGAGCTGGAAGCCTGCTTCATGAGCGAAGGGGAGAAGGAATAGAGAAGGGAGCACTGAGAGAATGACGGCTGGAGGGACCAGTCGGGATGGGAGATGCTGAAAGTAGATCATGGACCAAACATGATGACCTCTCGGTGTCTGTGCTGCAAGCCATGATGCCCATCAGTGGAGACAGAGTATGGGGCATAGTGTCTGCCATGGAGGCAGGGGAGGGTGGGAAAGGGGGGTATACCCGGGATATTGGTGGTGGGGAGTGTGCACTGGGGGAGGGACAGGTGTCTGATCATTGTGAGACTGTAACCCAAACAGGAAAGCTTGTAACTATCTCATGGTGATTCAGTAAAATTAAAAAAATAAAAAAAATCTTTATTACTTCCGTCACCTCCACCACTGTCACCACCTCCATCACCTTTGTCCGTCTCACAACCTAATGTCTCCACCATCTCCGCCACCTCCGTCACCTCCGCCACCTCCACCACCTCCAACCTCTGCCGCCTCTGCCCAACACCTCCCTCCTGTCGCCTCCAGGATTTCCCTAACCGCCATCTCCTCCGCCCCAGGTGGGCTCCTTCCTCTTCAAAGGCCCCGGGGTCCCGCTGCCGGAGACCCGCCCCCAGAGCCTCCACTTTCCCCACCGTCCACGTGAGGCCCCGCTGTCCCCTCAGCCCGTGTCCCTCTCTCTGCTTCCGCTGTGGCCCTGCCCCTCACCAGCCCCAGGGCCCGGGCGGGGGCCACTGGCATGGCTGGGGGTGAGCGTGGGGGGGTCCTGTCTGCACCCTCCCAGGGCCCGGGGCTGCACGCGTCCTGCCCTCGTGGCACGGCTCCAGGGCCGAGCACTGCCCACAGGGGCTCCCCGGCCTGTGCTTCGTGTCCAGCGGGAGCTCACGGGGCGGGCAGGGGCCCGGGGCGGGGGCTTCGCTGAGTGGCCGCCAGCCCAGGGCCGCTGCAGCCGTGGACACAGGAGCCTCCACCCTGGCTCCCGGGGAGACGCCGTCGCAGGACAAGGCGGGCTGGGTGCTGCCGGAAGCAGGGTGCCCCCTCCCCAAAGGACTTGGAGCCCACGGTGCCCCCTGGTGGCCGAGACTGTCCCGCTGGCCCTTCCCCACAGGCCGCCAGGCCACAGCTGCTCCTGGGGCAGACGGGGCTCCCAGGCCCCCCGGGGGACCCCCGGCCACGCTTCAGGCACCCAGAAGGCAGCTCCTGGGAGATGAGGGTCACTCGGGGCGACGCCCCGGCCCCCAGCAGCCCTCAGGGCAGCTAGAGCTGTCCGAGGTGCTGACCGCCCCTGGGCTCTCTCTGGGCGCACAAAGCCCCCCTCCCCCCGCCCTGTGGTCAGCGGGAACAGGACACAGGGTGAGGACCCCGTCCCAGGGTGCTGGCGAGGACGCCCCTCCGGCCGCAGCCCCTGCCCCCCTCCCCAGCTCTCCCGGCCGACCCCAGGGCACGGCCCAGTGCAGGCCGTGGAAGGGCAGCGCGCTGGGGGTGTCCGTGAGGGGCAAAGCGATGCGGTCTGGAGCTGGGCTGCGGGATGACCCGCGGGAGCACCCAGGGAAAAGGGGAGCACGCGCAGACAGGAGCGGCGCCTGCCGCAGAGCCCGACTCAGCAGGGGCCATGGCGGGGTGCTGGGAGCCCCCGCTCTGCCCGTGGGCGGGTGTGGGCCTGGTAGCCGCTTACACCCCGAGCCAAGCCACCCCGACACGTCCCCATGCTGAGGGGAGGGCTCCCAGGCCTCCCCACTGGGGACACCTCCCGCCGGCCACGAGGGGTGCTGGACTGAGTACGCCAAGCACTGTCCAAGGGGTGCTGGACTGAGTACTCCTAGTGCTGTCCGAGGGGTGCTGGACTGAGTACGCCAAGCACTGTCCAAGAGGTGCTGGACTGAGTACGCCTAGCGCTGTCCGAGGTGCTGGACTGAGTACACCCAGTGCTGTCCAAGGGGTGCTGGACTGAGTACGCCAAGAGCTGTCCAGGTGACCCGCTAGGTGGGGCACACCCTGTTCCGTGCGGGGATCAGAAGGCAAAGGAGGGGCGGGGGGGGTGTAGGTTTGCTGGGACCCCCCCTGGGGCCCCACAACTCCCCCCAGGGGTCAGGTGACAAGCGAAGGGCCCGCCCTGGCCCCTGTGCCCGGGTTGGGCAGAACCACCCAATGACAAGTCGAGAAGTCATCACACCAGAGGGAGAACACAGAAGCTTCCGGGAGGAGGTCAGGGCAGGGGTCTTGGGGTCAGAGGGTCAAGTGGGGTGGCCCTGGAAGTGGAAGGGGCTGCTGGTGCCTGGGGCATCGCCCCCAGGGCAAAAGCTTCTTTGTGTTTTCCTGGGCTGGCCTCGCCTGGCAGTGCTCAGGGGTCAGGCGCAGGCCCTGGCCGGGGCGCCTTTGGGGGCCACTCCCGGTTGGGCGCTGGGTGGGCACGAAGGCGTGTGCGGGCGCCCCAGGCGAGCCTGCGGGAGGTGAGGGACCCCCGGGCGGGCGCCAGGACGCCCCCAGGGGCTGAGACGCTCCCGCTGGGGGAGGCTGCGCCTGGGGCAAGTCGGGTCCTCCGAGACCCCAGGGGCGGGGCAGGAGTGGGGGGCCGGCACGGCGGGCACTCGGGGCGTACGGGGTCAGGCGGCAGCCGCGGCCGGTGCAGCGGAGACTGACGGCCGTCCACCCTCCCCGCGGCCAAGGCCACCGGCCCCAGGACCACCCCGCGCCCCTCGCTGCCCCCCCACCACGTGACCTTTGTCCCCTCGGTCCCCCTCAGTGGCGACCAGCGGCACCCGCTGCCGAACGAAGGGCTGCTTCCCCCCGCCCGGGCCCCCGCCCCCCGGGTTCTCAGCTCCCGGGAATCTGCGCGTGGGCCGGGCCCTCCGCCACCTGCACCCGGGAACGGGCCATGTGGCGCGGGGACGGCCTGGCAGGGACGGCGCTCTCTCTCTCTGCATAATCAGGCGGCCCCAGCGCCAGGAGCGCCGTCCTGGGTGCCCGGGTGCCGGGCTGAGCGGGGGAGGGGCCTGGTGTGCGGCACAGCTGGTGCCCCTGCCCGCTGCCCGCCGGCAGACCGTGCCCCGGGGACGGCCCAGGCGTGAAGCCCCACGGCCCGCCAGGGGCCACGGCTCCTGGGGCCCCCACAGCCTGAGGGGCCCGAGAGAACGGGGCTGTCCCTCCGGCCCTCGCACCCCCCGGGACGGGCTGACCGGACGCTGCCGGCAGGACGCCTGGGTTCAATCGGGGGCTGCACGGACCCCCCAACACCACCAGGAGAGGGTCTGTGGAAGGGCTGAGCTCAGGCTGAGTGGCTTGGGGGGCTGCCTTGGCGGGGTTCGAGCACCCCAAGCCAGGGGCCCCAGAGACTCGGGTGTGGCAGAGCGCCCCCTGCTGGCCCGAGGGGGCGGTGCCCGCCTGCCGTGGCTCAAGGTGCGGGCGCGGGGCGGTGCGGAGTGGCCCCACGTGCGGGATGGCCACTGGGCGCAGGGGGAGGGCCAGCACGGTGGACATGACAGTGGCCCGGTGACAGGCTAGCTACGCCTCCCCTGGCCCCCAGGGGGCTTCAGGAGACGAGGGGTGCAGCCTGGGGGTGGGGCGTGGGCGAGGCCTGTCCCCCCACTGTCACCGGGCGCCAGCCTCAGCCTGGTAAGCCCAGCAGGTGGCCGGGCCGCGCGGCTCCCCCATTGCCATGGTTACCAGGCCGTGGGAGGGCGCGAGAAACGTCTCCCCCACAAGCCTCCCAGCTGCACCCCGATCGCCTGGGGGTGCAGCCGTGTGGGAGGCCCCCCAGCCCCCGCCCGGGAGGGGAGGCAGAGGGCATCTTCGTGGGGGGCCGGACAGGCCCCGGCCTCACCGTGACCCCTGACCCTCCGTGGGCCCGCCTGAAGGTGGGCGGCAAAACCTGACCCGTCCACCACGCGCCTGCGGACACGGGCACCGTCCACCACGCGCCCACGGACACTAGGCACTGCCCTGCACTCGCCCGTGGACACCGGGCACTGCTCTACACCTGTGGACGTGGGGTACTGGCCTGTGTCTGTGGACACTGGGTACTGGCCCTCGTGTCCGATGTCCCTCGCCCGTGACCTGTGCCCTGAGGCCGGGGGCTCTTCAGGACCCACTTTTTAGGCCAGTGAGGGAGGGAGCCGCCTGGCGCCCCCTGCCCGGGGTGGCGGGTGACCCCCACTCTGGTGCGGGGGCTGCTCAGGAGGGTGAGACTGTCCTTGGGGTGGGCCCCCGGCCGCTGAGTGCCCCGTGTCTGTGTGGCCGCTGCCTGTGGGGGCCCCTGTCCGGGGGTCTCTGCTCTGTGGCCCCGTGCTCCTGCGGAGGGGCAGTTGGGCTGGATCTGGTTCTGATTCTGGTGTGTCCTGCCCTGGCCCGCCGCCTGGACCCCTGCTGGCAGGGACCCGGCCTCACTGTGGCCGTGGGGGGAACAGGGGCCTGGCTGGAGGCCGCAGGCTGTCTGTGCAGAGGCAACGGGGACGGGGGGTCTGAGGGCGGGAGGAGCTGGGAACCCAAGCCGGGGACTGGAGGGGCCCCTCCAGGCCCCCCACGCGCCGGCCTGCCGCGCTGAGCCCAGAACACGAAGGGACAGAGAAGGGCGCTGCCCTCGCAGGCCACCGCGTGGGGACCAGGAGCTCATGCAACGGGGGGGGTCTCTGGCTCCTGCACTCGAGCCCCAGTGCCCCCCAGAGCAAGCAGCTGAGCGGGCACCACGGGCCGCCCCTCCCCCCGTCCCCTGCCATGCGCCCTGGGCTCCTGCTTCTTGCTCCGCACACGGGGACCTGGTGCCCCAAAGAGACCCGGCCAGCCTGTCCATGCCGGAGCTGGACCGCACACCTGGACCGCGTGTCCAGCGCCGCCGGCGGGGGTGCTGGCCCTAGGTGCCCGCCCTGTCTCCACGACCCTCCCTGACCGAGCACACACAGGAGAGGGACAGTGGTCAGGGTCCCTGTGCCCCGCACGGGTCAGGCCCCGAGTTCGACCCAGCCGGCATGAACTCCAGGGAGGCGGCATTCTAGGTCCTTCTGTGCTGGACTGCACGGGCGGTGCATGGACACTGGACAGCTCCTCCTAAGCAGACCCCGCCGGCCTGTGAGCTCTGCCCCCCCTGCCCCGTCTGGGGTGACACCTGGCCGCCCGAGGGCACCCGTGTACAGGAGCAGACGTGGCCGGTGGGGGGACAGCTCGCAGGGTGCCATCCAGAGGGCACTGCCCGCCAGGGGCGTGAGAGGGTCTTAGCTGCCGCAGGAAGGGGGGTCTCAAGGCCGAGATCCAGGCCCAGTTGGGGCGAGGCCCCGGGCTGGGCTGCAGTGCGGGGACAGGGGGGCAGGGAGGCGGCCTGAGTGGGGGCTGGGCAGGGCCGGGGCATGAGCTGAGATGGGCACAGAGCTGGGCATCGGGGTGAGCCGGGGCCCTCGGGGGACTGGACACTGCCCTGCAGGGCTGGGAGAGCCGCCGAGCTCGGCGTGCGCCTAGGGGATGGGAGGACACTGTCCACTGAGGCCGGGCAGACAGAGCCGGCACCTGGGTGGGACGGGCGGGGGTGCAGGGCAGGACGGGGCGGGGGTGGGGGGAAGGACGGGGAGGTGAGCAGGACGGGGGGGGGGGGGGTGGGGGCAGGACATCTCCCCGGGCTTCTCCTGTTCCCGTTATCTCCTCCCCAGTGTCTGCGCAGGGAAGGGCTCTGTCCCTGTCCTCCCGGTCACCCCACGAAAGGACCCCCTGGGCCTCCCCCCAGTGACGAAGTGGGGGACCCCATGTCCTCAGAGCCGGCATATTCCAGCCAGCACCTGTGGGGGACGGGGCTGTCTCCCGGGGGCCCATCTCCCCCTCCAGCTTCCCTGGGCCTCCAGGTGGCCCCTCTGCCGGCTGTGTCCTTACGGGGCGGGGGGGGGGGAGGGCGCCAAGAGGGCAGCACCCAGAATGTTCTGTGGGGGGCATCTTCCCCCCAAGGCGGAACCCCCCACTTCTGGGCCCCCCTCACGCCTCCACGGCGGGGCTGTGGGCACTGCGGGACAGTCCCCACGGCTGCTCCCTGACCTCCGGCACGGGGCCCCCGAGACCCGCTCCCCAGACTCTGCCGTTACCAGGGCCCGCGCCCACAAACAGGAAACTCTCAGGGGCCTCCTCCCGCCCGCCCCAAAGTGCCAAATCACAGTGCAGAGCCGCTGCCTCCACCCGCCCGCAGCCGGCCACGACCGACCCTCGCTCGCTGGTGCTGCAGAGCCCCCAGACCGAAAAGGGATCTGAGCACCCGAGACCTGGTCTCCTGCTCGGGACCCCCGTCCTGCGGCCCGGCAGGAAGAAGCCCCCCACCGCAGGCTGGGGGTGCAGGCTGGGGGTGCGCGCTGCCCTGCGCAGCCCCCTCCCCGCCCAGCCGCCCGCGCAGGGGGCTGCCCGCGAGCAGGGAGGGGCTGGCTGGCGTTTCCCCGGGGAGAGAAGTTGCAGGGAGAGGTGAGGCCGGCCAGGCAGGGGCCCGCGGTGACCTGGACGCGTCCCCGGTGATGCATTAATTTCCATACCCGCGAGGCCGCTTCCCCCGCTCTGCTCGCGGCCCGGGGATGTGGCTGGCGGCAGAGGCGCAGGGGCATCCCCCCGCCCGAGCCCACCCGCGACCACCGCCCAGACCCGCGGCCCGGCCGTGCGGGGAGCAAAGAAAGTTACCAACCCCCAAAATGCTGAATCACCAAGTGAGGCTGACAGGGGAAGTGGGGGCGGGGTGGGAGGGCGCCGTGGCCAGGCGCGAGGCGGCAGGGGTGCCGCGGGGTCCCCTGGGGGTCCTGCCGGTCCCTCCCGGCCGCCTCCGGGCCGGGGCTGCAGGGCGGGCGGGCTGGAGGCCGGGGCGCGGGGATGCGGCGCGCGCGGCGGGGGTCAAGGTCCCTAGGGGCACGCCAGGGTGGGGGGCCGCGGGGCAGCGGGCCGGGCGGGCTGCGGAGGGCGGGCGGCCGGGCCGGGCGGAACCGGGCGGAGGGCGACGGGGCAGCGGGCCGGCGGAACCGGGTGGGCTGCGGGGGGCGGGCCGGGCGGAACCGGGTGGGCTGCGGGGGGCGGGCGGCCGGGCGGGGGGCGACGGGGTAGAGGGCCGGGCGGAACCGGGCGGGCTGCTGCGGGCGGACGGGCGGGCGGAACCGGGTGGGCTGCGGTGGGTGGGCGCGCGGGCGCGCGGGGGCGCGGGGGCGCGGGGGCGGCGCGCGCGGGGGCCGGGCCCGGCGCGGCCGGGGGGCGCGGGGCGGCGGGCCGCGGGCCACTCACCTGGGGGCGCGGGCTCCGGATCCCCTGCCCGCTCCGGATCTTCCTTCCCGCCCCGCTCCCGCCGCCCGGGCGCCCCCGAATCGCGCCGCCAGGTTCCGCCCGCAGCAGCCTCACCTCGTGGGACGCCCGCGGCCACGCCCCCGGCCGCCTCCCATTGGCCGGCTCGTCCGCCGGCCGCGCTCCCGTTGGCTGTCGGGGTCGCCGCTCACGCGAATCGGCCCGGGCCCGCCGCTCCGCCGATTGGCCGGCGCAGGCCGAGCCGAGCCGCCGACTCGGGCTCTGATTGGCCCCCGCGTGACGTCGGGGCGCGGGGCGGGGCGCGGCGGGCCGGGCCGCCGAGGGGCTTCTCGGGGCGGCGGGACCCCGCGGCCCGCGCTGCGCCCCTCCCGTGCGGCCCTGCGGCGTCGCGGGCGCTCCCGGGGACGTCGGTCCTCGCCGGGCCGCACGCGGCCGGACCCGCCGTCTCCTAGGTAACGCGGCCCGCGGGGCGGGGCGGGGCCGGGGCTCCGGGGCGGCGCGGCCGGCCCGACCCCCGCCCGCGTGGCTGCCCCCCGCCCGGAGCAGTCCCGGCCCCTTGCGCGGCCTTTCCCGGGGGTCCCCGCGGGGATGGCGCCTGGGCCGGCCCTTCAGCTCTGCCCCCCGCCGGCGCCTGTCCCCCCGCGTGTCCCCTCCCGCCGCCGGCCCCTCCCGGGGTGCCTGTCCCCACCTGCCCTCGCTGGCCCGCTCACAGCCTCGCTGCCCACCCCAGCGCCCACCCCCTACCCCCGCGCGCACGGTCCTGGCTTGCTTGAGACCCACGGGGGCGGGTCAGGGCCAGCAAGTGCCGCAGACTGTGGTCCGGCCCGGGCCCGTCCGCAGGCTCCCAGGCGGTGCCCACCGGCCACTCTGGGCGGCCGGAGCCCGGTCCAGCGCTTGCCTCCCACCCGCTCCCCGGAAGGCTCCCCCGGGCTTTGCCCGACAGTCCAGGTCCTGTGCAGTGCTGGCAAGGGGACTCCCCTGCGCGGGGCAGCTCCTGGCCAGGCCGCCCCTTTGCCTGGCCAGCGGCTGCCCCCGGACCTCAGCCTCCCTAGCTGCGGAGTGTCCGCTCGCCGCGCCCCCTACCGGCCGCCGCTGGACTTCCTGGGAGGCTGGACCGCAGCGCTGGTCCCGGGCGGACCTGGTTCTGGGTGCCCGTTTGCGGGTGGAGCTGCAGCAGCAGCACCCCGCGCGGGCACCGGCGCCCTTCGCATCTGAGGGCACTTGGTGAGGAGCTTAGAGGGGCTCTGGGTTCCTGCTCCAGCCCTCCTTGGCCGCTGGGCTCCGTCCCTGCCACACCTGGCCTGGGCATCTAGCTTCAGGGGCCTCCTGCCGGCCCCCTCATGTCACGGGACAGCAGGACTTGCTCCGACGAGCACTGCAGGGGCACCTGGTGTTGCGAGGACCCGGAACAGAGTCCCTTGTGCCTCCCCCGCAGCCCAGTGCATTCCCTGCCTGTCACTCCTGCAGGCCCTGAGCCCCTGAGCCCGCCCCTGACCCCTGCAGCTGGGGAGGGGGCCGGATCCCTGGTCCCGCTGCCGTCGCTGGGGGCTGTCTCCCCGGGGTCCCTCCCCAGCCCCCATAGGACAGCTGTCCCGGGCGTCTCGGCCGCAGACCGCTTTACCGGGGGGCCTTGGGGAACTTTGTGGTCTAACCCCAGGAGAAATGAAAACAGAAGGCCCACAGTCGTAGTCACTGAAAAAGCACAGCAGAGGGGCCAGAGAGAAGGTGCAGCACTCGGCTGGCCCGTGCTCGGTCCCTGGCATTCCCGAGCACCGCCAGGAGTGAGCCCTGCGCGTCGCCGGGTGGACCCCGGACAGTAAAAGGAGTGACTGGTGAACCTGTTATATGTTCTTTGCGTGGGGGATTCGGGCCACGCCTGCTCAGGAGTTGCCCAGGACAGCTTGGCGGCGGGGGGGGGTGGGGGCGTAGGTGGTGCTGGGACCAAGCCAGGGTCCGCTGCTGCGTGGACCTGACACTGGACCGTCTCTCCTGCCCCCCTGCCCCAGGACGTTTTCTTTAAATGAAAACCAGCTTTGGTCTGTGGAACAAGGGTGTATGTGTGCGTGTATGCGTGTGCGCATGCATGTGTGTGCGGGTGTATGTGCATGGGTGTTGCATGTGTGTACGTGTGCGTGTGTGCATGCATGTACTCAGCTCATGCTGGTGTGTTTGGGCCTGAGTTCCCTCGGGGGTCCTCTCTGAGTGGGCCGGGAGGGCAGCCTTTTGGTGGAGCCCCCGCCCTGCTCCCTTGGGAAGCTCCCGGTGCCGCGTCTCACCGCCCAGGTGCCGGGAGGGGCGCGCTCCTGGTTCTGGGCTTCACACCGGGCATAGGTCTCGGTCTCAGGTTTTCGAGGCCGCGGCGCTGTGGGCTACCGGGTGTCTGTCTGTGACCCAGCGTGTCTGGAGCGCGGGGCTGGGCTCTAAGCCGGGTCCGAGCTCTGCTGGGCGGCACCCTTGATGCGACCTTGGGGACCCTCAGGGGTCTGCGCCCCCCCCATACCTGCCACCCTCGAGGGCCTGTGTTTGCTGGGGCCCAGGGTCCAGCCTTATTGGGGCCCGGGCTCACGCTTGGGGGTGCCGGGAAGGGGCCGCTGGCTGGAGGTTCGTGTCCTGTGGAGCCTGGTCGCCGGGAAGCCGCCCCAGCAGTGGGGGCCGGCAGTGACCACAGGACACTGTGGGGACTCAGTTGCCCTGGGCAACTGGCCGTTGTGTCGCCGTGAGCTGGTGCCCTGGGCGTGTCCTTGCTTTCTCCCACCCGTGTGCCCGTCTGTCTCGGGTCTGCGCAGGGCTGGGGCAGAGCTGGCAGGAGGCCCGTGTGTCCCTCCCGGCAGACCAGTGGGGGTCGGGGCTCAGGGTCACGGCTCTGAGCTGCCCCCGCTGTCCCCTCCCCGACAGCCGCAGCGCCCAGGCTGCTGCCCCCAGACCTGAGCTGAAGGAGGCTGAGGCCCTGGAGTCAGGTGGGCACGTGTGCCGGGGGAGGGCTGGGGGTCCCGGGCTGGGCGGGGGGTGGTGACCGCCTCGGAGCCGTGTCCGGCTGATGCCCCCGCCCACCGCTGCAGGATGGGCGAGTGGCAGCGGGCGTTGGAGCAGCACGCGCTGGTGCCCCCCCACCCCCAGAGGCTGCGCCAGCCGCCCAAGGCGTCCCGGGGCTTCCTCTGCCTCCTCAAGTTGCTCGAGGCCCCGCCCGCCACTCAGGTGAGCCCCCCCCGGCCCCCCCCCCCCCCCCCCCGCCACCGCGGCGCCATCGATTTGCGCTTGTTTATCCGCGGGTCCCCCGAGCCTGGGCCGGCCGGGCAGAGTGTCCCGTCAGCACGGGGACCTGCCAGCTCAGCAGGCGGCCGGGCCCAGCGCAGGGTCAGAGGCCGAGCTGGGGTGCAGGGGGGCCGCGCCCGGCCCCGCGCCCTGCTCCCAGCCTGCAGCCAGCCCCGCGGACCGCGTCTGGGTGCCCGGCCCCTCATGCACCCGGCCGGCGGTCTCTGACTCGGGGCCCCCTGCACGGGGCAGAGCCGGGGACCCAGGACAGCTCTGGGTGGGAAGACGTGTTCACGCCTGGGGAGGGGGGAAACGTGCGTGAGGCAGTCTGAAAATATGCATGGGGGGCCTGAGGACATGCGTGAGAGGGGTCCCAGAACATGTGTGAGGGGCTCTGAGAACATATGTGCGGGCCCGAGAACATGCGTGAGGAAATCTGAGAGCAGATGTGAGGAGTCCAAGAATATAGGTGAGGGTCTGAGAATATATGTGAGGGGGTCTGGAACATGCGTGAGGGGGTCTGGAACATGCATGAGGGGATCTGGAACATGTGAGGGGGTCTGGAACATGCATGAGGGGGTCTGGAACATGTGTGAAGGTCTGGAACATGCATGAGGGGGTCTGGAACATGTGTGAGGGGGTCTGGAACATGCGTGGGGGTCTGGAACATGTGTGGGGGTCTGGAACATGTGTGAGAGTCTGGAACATGCATGAGAGGGTCTGGAACATGCATAAGAGGGTCTTGGAACATGTGTGAGGGGTCTGGAACATGCATGAGAGGGTCTGGAACATGCATGAGGGGGTCTGGAACATGCATGAGAGGGTCTGGAACATGCATGAGGGGGTCTGGAACATGGATAAGAGGGTCTGGAACATGCGTGAGGGGTCTGGAACATGTGTGAGGGGGAGAGGGCTGTGAGGGCCCCGCTGTGGAGCAGTGTGGGGTGTGGGGAGGAGCCTGGAGAGATTTGGGGGTGCGCAGGTCCGGGTGGGCCGTGTCTGCCTGGGCCTTGGGGGTCCCGGGCGGGGGGCCGGGACGAGCTGCGGGTTCTGGTCTGTGGTGCTTTCCGGCAGCTTGTAACCCCCGAGATGTTTCTCTGCGGCCCAGGCCTGTGGGCTCTGAGCCGGGACGAGTCGGGGGGTGTCTGAGGGTGACCCCGGCCCCTCGCGGACCAGGTGCTCTGATGGTCAGAAGGGGCCGCTGCCCTGGGGCTCAGGCCCCACCCTCCGTCTGTCCGCCCGTCTGTCTGTCCGGGCTCAAGGGCGGCGGCTGTGACCTGTGTCCCCAGGGCGTGCTGGAGGCGCTGTCCGATGTGCGCTGTCACCTGCGCGTGTCACTGTTTGATGTCGCCTACCGGCACTTCTTCGGGAGGACATGGAGGACAGCAGAGAGGCCGGTCCAGCCGCTGCCGGGGTCACCGCCCAGGATCGTCTTCAACGAGGTGGGTGCCGGCGGGGGTGCCAGCCGGGGCGTGTCCTCTCGAGCCTCGTGTCCCCTGCTCCCCCTCCCCTGCCCCGGGACCCCTGCCCTTTCGCCTACAGGCGGAGAAAGGCTCAAGTGGCCTCAGGCCCCCCGCCCGCCGCTGACCCGGGCCTGAGCCCTGAGCACTGCTCGGTGAGGCCTCGGCCGGGCACAGACCGAAGCAATCCCTTTGGAGAGTGCGTGACCCCGGGCACCCTCTGTGCTTCCGGCACCCCAGGGGGGTGACCCCCGAGTGCAGGCCAGGTGTGGCCCCGAGCCTCGTCTCTGCTCCCCCCAACCCGAAAACCAGCCCCTCCGCCCTGTGCCCCGACCAGCCCCCGCGGTGGCGTTTCTGTTTTTCGGGGCGCCGCAGGCTGCCCTGTGCCCGGCTGGACGGGGGCGAGGGGCGGCGGCAGGGGTGGTCTGGGGCTCCCCACGCTCCGCCCCTCCTGAAGGCGGGAGCCCGGCTGTGGGGCGAGAGGCGGGTGGGGCACGGCCCGGAGTCGCCCGCGAGGGGACACTGCTGGGGGCTGCGGGGGGACTCGCACAGCTCAGTGCGGACGCCCCAGCTCTGGCCTTCCCTGTGCCTGGAGCCCGGGTTCGAGGACGGCATTGTGGAGCCCTGCGGAGAGCCGAGTATGGGGGTACAGCCGAGCCCCCGGCCCCTGGGGCAGACGCTTCC
The DNA here is from genome assembly GCF_027595985.1 of Sorex araneus. Taxonomy (NCBI): domain Eukaryota; kingdom Metazoa; phylum Chordata; class Mammalia; order Eulipotyphla; family Soricidae; genus Sorex; species Sorex araneus. The sequence continues at coordinate 1,748,787 of NC_073306.1, read as the reverse complement.
CGGCCCTGGGCCTGTGGCCTGTGGGGGCGCAGCCTTGGTCCCCTGGGTGGGCCCACCCCGCCCTCTGGGGCCTCTCGGCCTTCCTCTGCTCGGTCTCCGAGGGGCCGCGTCGCCCTGGGGGTGCCCGAGAGCACGGAGGGGGCTCTGACTCAGGCCTCAGGCCCCGAGTGGCCCCAGCCCCCCGGCTCCACCCAGCAGGGCGGGGCTGGGGTCTGGGGGGGGGGCTGCCCCTGCTGGTCCTGCTCGCTCCTCCGCCCACCCCACCTGGGTGGGCCTTGCACTGGGACCTTCGCCCCGGGAGCCGGAACTGGGTGAGCTCCCGGTTCAGGCCCACTTTAGGGAAACTGAGGCGATTAGGGGGGCCTGTCAGAGCCCACCCCTGCTGGGTCTGGGCTGCTGGCCCGTTTGCCCTGCTGGCAGGGCCCGCGGCCCCCCGTTTCCAGAGAGGCTGACGCCCTGGGGCAGGACACCGGGCCTGGCGCTGTGCCCGCCAAGGCCAGGGGCACTGCCCAGGGACAGGCTGTTGGCCAGACGCCTCTCTCAGCGGCCGGGCCGGACCCCCTGTTGGGGGCACTGGCTGGCACCTGCAGTGGGGTGGGGTGTCCCGATACCCGGCTGGCCCGGCTCAGCGGGGACCCGTGCCCATGGGGCCAGCGTGCCCAGCTCGGGCGGCCTGAGCCCTCTGCCTGTGCTTGTCCGGCTCGTTGGCCCAGGGGCTTCCGGGGACCCCCACTGTGGAGGGCCAGCGGCACTGACTGGGCCGGGCCCTGCCCGCGGCTCCCTGCGCGGGCGCCTGAGGCATTCACCTCCCGGGCAGGCGGGAGGCGGGGCCCAGCCAGACTCGCTGCTCCGGCAGGTGCTCCGCCCTTCTCCGGGGTGCGTGTGTGTGTGTGAGAATACGAGTATATGTGAGTGTGTGTGGGGGGTGCACAAGTGTATTTGTGAGTGTGGGTGAGTGTATGTGTGAGTGTGAGTATGAGTATGTCTGAATGTGAGTGTATGTGTGTGAATGTGCGTGAATGTGTGTCAGTGCGTGAGTGTGTGTAAATGTGTGAATGTGTGAATGTGAGTGGTGTGTATGAGTGCATGTGTGTGGGTGTATGTTATGAATGAGTGTGGGAGTACATATAGGAGTGTGAGTGTATATGTGTGAGTCTGAGTGTATGAAAGTCCACAGCGGGGAGGGCGTTTGCCTTGCATGCGGCCGACCCAAGTTCGATTCCCAGCATCCCACATGGTCCCCTGAGCACTGCCAGGAGTGATTCCTAAGTGCAGAGCCAGGAGTCAGCCCTGTGCATCGCCAGATGTGACCCAAAAAGCAAAAAAAAAAAAAAAAGCCTGTGTGAGAGTGTGTGTGTGTGAGTATATGTGAGTGTGTGCATGTGTGAGTACGTGTATAAGTATATGAGTGTGTGAGTACATGTGAGAGCATGTGTGAGTGTGCATGTGACTGAGTGGATATGTATGTTAGTACATGGGAGCATGTGTGTGTTGTAAGTGGATGTGTGTGTGAGTGTGTGAGTGGGTGTGTGTGTGAGTGGATGTGTGTGTGAGTGGATGTGTGTGTGAGTGTGAGTGGATGTGTGTGTGAGTGTGAGTGGATGTGTATGTGAATGTGTGAGTGGATGTGTGTGTGAGTAGATGTGTGTGTTTGTGAGTGTGTGAGTGGATGTGTGTGTGAGTGGATGTGTGTGTTTGTGAGTGTCTGAGTGGATGTGTGTGTGTGAGTGTGTGTGTGAGTGTGTGTGTGTGTGTGTGTGTGAGTGTGCGTGTGTAGTCAGGCTCATCTCTGCTGCTGAGACTCAGGCCCGGGCGCGGTCACAGACGGGCACTGTCCTCCACGGGACAAGGTGACTGTCCTGCCCCTTCCCCCCCAGCCCTAGAGACCCGCCCCTCAGTGCCCATTTGCAGGGGACGTGGGTGCCGAGGGACTTGAGTGCTCTCCATAGACACTTCTGGAAGCTCCCCCAGGGGGTGGCCGGTGTCCTGAGCAGGGCACTGGCGAGCGGAGCCCCCGGGGACCCGGGATGGGGACCCTGACCCAGGGTCAGGATCTGGGACCAGGAGCAGACCCGGGGGCGGCTGGCCTGGCGCTGTGCCCGGCCCTGGGTGCAGTGAGGCCAGCCCTGGGGACTCGGGCCGACGTGCTGGGCGAGGACGGACCCACGGTCGTGTCCCTGGTGGTTCTGGGCCGGGGTGTCGCTGGACGGAGGTTGCTTTGGGGTGGTCCACACCCGCGGTGCTGGGCTTCCCCGGCTCTGCGATGAGGAGCCCCCGGGAGGGCTGGGGGGCGAGTCTGGGCTGGCCGTGTGCAAGGCCAGTGCCCTCCCTGCTGTGCCCTCTCCCCCGCCTCACCCCTGCTGGTGGAGGGTCAGGCTGGGGCTGACCCCCCCCCCCCCCGCACAGACCCTGGGGGCGTGACTGCCCGAGCCCCGGCCCCGGCACAGGCCGGAGTGGGCATGGTGTCTGGGGTGACAGTCTTGCAGGATGGAGCCTCGGGACCAGTCTGGTCAGGTCCTGCTCGCGGCCCCCAGCTGGCCGTCCTGTCTCCTGGGCCCTGCTGTGGACCGCAGGGCGGGGCCTTCAGCCCCCGACTCTGCTCTCTCTCGACTCCCAGACGCGCCAGACCTTTGTCCCGGCCTCTCCTGCCGTGTGCGTTTTCAGTGAAGCCTCCGTGGGCTTCCCGGGGGCCAGCCGGGTGGGCGCCGCGCTGGGCTTTGTCCTGTTGCTCTCAGGGAGGACAGTGGCGAGACCGCGGTGTGAGCTGCTCCCACCTTCTCTGGGAGTCTGGGGTCCGCTGCAGCTTGTTTGGGGCCACCCCAGGTGGTGCTCAAGGCTGCTCCTGGCTCTGTGCTCAGGGACCGTCTGCGGGGCCGGAGGTGGGCCTGGGGCTGGCTGCGTGCAGGGAGCTGCACACGGCGGGGGGGCTCGTCTCTCTGGGGGGCCCGTAGCGCCCCCCAGCTTCTGTCCAACCGGGCTCGCTCTCCGCCCCGCAGCCCCTGTATTTCCACACGTCCCTGGACCACCCCCACATCGTGGCCGTGGTGGAGGCCGTCATGGAGGGCCGGAGGCGGGACGGCGCCGCCCAGGCCCTGGCGAGCGGCTTCGGGATCCTTCGGCTCTTCAGCAGCAAACCGGAGTCGCCCACCCCCGCCTCTCAGGACAAATGGTACCAGGCTGCCCGCGGGACGGGCACACGGCAGCCCACGGGGAGTGCCGGGCACGGTGGGGGGCATCACTGCTCTGACCTGACCCCCGCCCCCCGCTCTGACCCGCCCCCCGCCCCCCCGCTCTGACCCGCCCCCCCACTCTGACCCGGCCCCCCGCTCTGACCCGCCCCCCGCCCCCCGCTCTGACCCGACCCCCTGCTCTGACCCGACCCCTGCTCTGACCTGAACCCCCACTCTGACCCGACCCCCGCTCTGACCCGCCCCCCCCACTCTGACCCGCCCCCCGCTCTGACCCGCCCCCTGCTCTGACCCGACCCCCCCCCAGCTCTGACCCGACCCCTCTGTTGTGCATAGGTTTCCTCTGCAGACTTGGTCCTTCTGACTGGGTCCCTTCCCCTCTGACTCGACCCCCTCCAGCCTGGCCCCTCCCCTGCAGGCACCAGTGCGAGGGTGGGACAGGGGTGTGGCTCTGCTGCTGGACGCTGTCGGTCTGTGGGGTGGGGCTCCACCCCTGGCCAGGCCCGGGCTGGCAGTGTGGGAGCCTGGGGACGCCCCCAGGGACACCAGTGTCCTGCAGCCCCCGGTGGTCTCCTTGGCGTGTGCTGGCAGCAGTGTCCCGTGTCCCGGGTGCCCGAGCTGGGGGGCGCCCTGGCTAAGCGCCTCCTCCCTGCAGGCTGAGGCTGTACCACGGCACCCCCAGAGCCCTGCTGCACCCCCTGCTGCTGGACCCCATCGAGCGTGAGCCCCCCACCTGCACCAGCCCTGCCCGCGGGGCCCCGGGCGGGAGGCGGGGGGTCCCACAGGGTGCTGTCCCGGCAGTTCCAGAACATTCCCTGCCGGGCGAGGTGGTGAGGGTGGGAGCCGGGAGAAGCCCCCAGCCCGTCTCCTCCGCAGAGAGCCGGCACCTGAGCCCCGTGAACGGCCGCGGGCTGCGCTACAGCCTGCAGGCGCACCCCCCGCTGGAGCCCGCCTTCCCGCTGCTCCCGGAGAACCTGCTGGTGTCGGGGCTGCGGCCCGTCCCCGGCCTGCTCCCGGCCCCCGCCGGCCCCGGTGAGGCAGCGCGTCCCACGGTGTCCCGTCCCACGCGCGCGCTGTTGGGTCTGGCCCTCTTTCTGCCGCCCCGTGTGTGTGTGTGTGTGTGTGTGTGTACACACGCATGTGCCTATGTGTGTATGCACGTGCATGTGTGTGTGTGTGTGTTCGTGCATGAGTGTGCTGGCATTTCCTGGGCGTGCTCTGGGCCCTACACATGGTCCCGCAGCGGGGACACCACCCCCCTGGCCCCACAGGACTGTTCTCGGGCAAAGCCCACCTGGCCCCACCCAGAGCCCCCAGCCCCACCCCGTCCCTGTCCATCTCAGAATCAGAAGCACTCAGCGCCCCCCCTCCCCGGCCTCATTGGGGTCTGTTCTTCTGGTGACGCCCACCACCCAGCACCCCCACCTCCCCTGTATGGTCAGGGCAGACCCAGCCTCCCCCGCCCCCTGGCCCCTGGGGGAGGACCTGGCGTTTCTCGCTCACCTTTGGGGAAGAGAAACGCCTCATGCCGCCACCTTCTGGCCGCTGGGGGTACTGCTGCGCTCACCGCGCCTGGGTCCCGGCTGGGACTTCGGAGCTGGCGACTGACCAGGGGCACAGGCGCTTCTTCGGAAGCTCACAACCGTGCACCTGTGCCTGGGGAAGGGGGAGAGCCCTGCGGGGGTTGCTCACACGCACACAGGTGCACACACACATGGACACCTGTACACATGGCACATAACGCACATGCACACACATGCACACATGTCTGCTCAGTGCTCGGGTATTGGTTCCGGCCCCTCCCCCCTGGCTGGACAGCGGTTCAGGTCTCCCGGGCTCTGGGGTTTCCTCTAGGCGGCCTCGGCCCCGTTCTGCAGACTGGGCTGACGTAGCGGAGGGGCCAGATACTGGGTTCACGGCCTCCCGGGCGGCAGGCAGGGGCAGCTACCCCCACTCCGGTCTCGCGGCCGTCCCTGTCACTGTCCTTGCAAGGACGCTTGGCGGCGGAGGCCTCGTCCCTGCAGCGCCAGCTAGCCTGGAGCTCTGGAGCAGAGGTGACAGCTCAGGGACGTCCTCGGGGGCTCCTTCCGTGGGCCCTTCTCCGGAGCCTGGAGGCCGTGTCCCTCGTGGGCATGGCCTGATGCGGGAGCCCCACCGGGGAGACGCTTTTTTTTAAATTTTTTTTTTTTTTGGTGAATCACCGTGGGGTACAGTTACAGACTTACAGAGTTTCATGCTTACGTTTCAGTCAGTGAGTGATTGAGTGCCCAGCCCTTCATCAGTGCCCGTTCTCCACCACCAGTGACCCGGTAGCCCTCCCCCACCCCCTCTGTGGCAGGGCATCCCCTTTCTGCTGAGAAGACGCCTTTTTGTTTTGGCTTTGGGCCACACCGAGCCCAGACCCACCAGCTCTGCACTCAGGAATCACTCCTGGTAGCTCGGGGACATCCAGGGTGCCGGGGATCGAACCCGGGCCGCCCGCCTGCAGAGCCCTCCCTGCTGTGCTACTGCTCCAGCCCCCGGCGCCCGTCTGGGGCTGTCTCCGTCAGGACCCGCTTTTCTTGGGTGCACGCGTGTTGCTGGCTGACCGTGGTCCAGGACGGCCAAACCGGCCGAGCTGCTGGGAGCAGGTGCTGCCCTGCCCTGGGGCCCCGCTGGCCACTGGCCTTCGTCTCCCCGGCAGCTTCCAAGCCTTGCACAGCTGCGGCGGGTGGAGCACACACAGAACCTCAGCACTTCCTTTGTGCTGCAGCCCACCCCCCAGGTGACCCTGGGGCCTTTGTCCTCCAGGGGATGCCTTCCGGAAGCCTCGCCTGCAGAAGCCAGTCACGTGGCTCCTGGACGCCGTGTCCTTCACCCTCTACCCCTCCCTGGAGAAGTTTGAGGAGGAGCTGCTGGAGCTGCTGGCCAGTGACCACCTTTGGGAGGTACCGGCCACCCGGGAGGGACCCTCCAGCCTCCCGCGCTGCCATCCTGGACGGTGGCCACTGGATCTCGACCCTCCCGGGAAAGCCTTTCCCCATGGGGGGGTCTCTGGCACCTGTCGGCTCCGTGTGGCTTTGCCCTGCAGCTGGGCTCCTTCGCCCGGGCACCTGTCCACACCCGAGCGGCAGACAGCCAGACTGGTGGGCGTGCCCCCAGACTCAGGGGCTCACTGCGGGGTGGGGGACAGGGGCGCGGTTGCAGAGGGGCTGCCCAGCTGGCCTGTCCCACGCGTCCCCTGCAGGAACTCTGAGCTTCTCATCCTGGGCCCTTGCTGGCGGTCACACTTGTGTGGCTGACCACTGCAGAAACGTCCCCACCCGCTGCCCCGTCCCCCCCATCTGTGCTGGCCCCATCATCCCTCCCCTTCTCCGGAGGAGCTGGGTGGCTGGTCCCGGGTACACCTTCACCACCATGGGTCCCCGGGCACGGAGGGGCAGGCTGGGCCAGTGCTCAGCTGTGTGGGATCCCCCCTCACGTGCGCCTTCCTAGGGGGGCGCGCTGGAGATCCAGGAGCGGCGGCTGCACGTGGGCGCGCACAGCGGGCTGGGCTTCGTGCACCGGCCGCAGGTGCTGGTGCTGCTGCCCGAGCGCGAGGTGGCCCTGACGCGCTCTGCCAGCGGCGGCGGGAGGCCGGGCGCCTCGGCCAAGGCCAGGTACTGCCCGGCAGGGGAGGCGCGGTGGCCACGGGCAGAGCCGGCCCCGCCCCTGGGCGGGGGCTGGGGGTGGGGCAGGGCTCAGCAGGGGACCACTCTGCTCTTCACACCCGGGGTTGCAGCCAGAGGGTCTCTGGAGAGCCCGGGGCCGCCCTCCAGGTGGGCCTTGGAGTGGACAGGCGGAGAACACAGAGTCCTGCCGCTCTGCGCAGCCCCTGCTTCCCCCATCCAGAACTCACGGCTCCCTGTGGCCCCGCCCCACTGCCAGAAGCCCCGCCCCTCGCCCTCCCAGCCCCGCCTCTCAGCTCCTCTGCCTGAAGCCCCGCCTACACCCCTAGCCCCGCCCTATTTGCCTGAAGCCCCGCCTGCACCTCCTTAGCCCCGCCCCATTTGCCTGGAGCCCTGCCCACAGCTCCCTAGCCCCGCCCCACACTTTCCCAGCCCCGCCCACACCTTCCCAGCCCCACCTACCTCTTCCTGAAGCCCCGCCTCTTATCTTCCTAGCCCCTCCCATAGCCCTGCCTCCACACTCGCCCCGCCCAACTGCTTGAAGCTCTGCCCCTGGCCCTCCCAGCCCCTCCCCCTCTGCATGAAACCCCCCTCCTCACCCTCCCAGTCCTGCCTCCCCTCTTGCCTGTCCCCACCACCTGAAGCCCCGCCCCATGCCTCCCTAGTCCCACCCATTTCCCAGCCCCGCCCACTACTTAGTCCCACCCATTTCCCAGCCCCACCTGTGCCGGGTGCTGGAGGCTTGGAACTCAGGGTGGTCGTGGCGCTTTAGGAGTGTAGGGCTGGGGACTGGCACGTGTTTCTTGAGCGCTTCCGACACAGGGTGGGGCAGTGGCACCGGGCTTGGGGTCCTCTGGCCTGACGTGGCGGGCGCTGTCTGCCCCAGCCCCGGCAACCAGGCCCTGGTCTCGAGGAGCTGCGTGCGGCTGCCCGGCATGGTCCCGCACCCCGCCTTCGCCGTCGTGTTCCAGCTGGAGTACGTGCTGAGCAGCGTGGCGGGGGCCGACGGCCACGTAAGCGCCGGGGCTGAGCTGCAGAGAGGCAGTGTGCGTGTGTGTGCGCACGTGCATGTGTGTACACGTGTGTGTGCGTGTATGCAACCTGGGCTCTTGAACACACCAAGGGACGTGTAGAGCCAAGCCCCGCGTTTCTGCAGCCAGTGAGCCCGTGGGTGCCAGGGCAGAATTGCGCCCTGGTGTTACCCAGTGCCTGTGTCTCAGCCTCCCCAGGGCCCTCCCCTGGGCCCTGCCACATGCCGCAGGGGCGGGTGTGGGTGGGGAGCGCGTCCCCCAGGGGTGGCCGGCCCCTCACCCGCAGAGGGTGGGCGGGGCCGGGCTGCTCACGCGTGTCTCCGCAGGCCGCCGCGCCCTCGCTGTCCGCCATGCACATGGTGCGCTGGGCCTCCTGGAGCCCGTGTCCGGGGGCCAGCTCTGGGACGGTGACCGTGCCCCTGCAGGGCGGCACCCGGCCCAGCCCCGCGCGCTGCCTGGTGTTCAAGGTGCCCTCGGCCAGCCTGAGCTCCCAGGAGGTAATTGCGGGGCCTGGCCTGGTGGTCTGGAGCAGCCGGAGGGGACACCCTCTCTGTGCTGTCGCTGTGGCCCTGAGACCCCCCTTTTGGGTAAAGACGTTTTCTCTAAACCCGAGTAGAGGGGCAGGAGCGATAGCACGGCAGGTGGGCGCCGGCCTTGCCTGCGGCCCACCTGGATTCAGCGCCCAGCATCCCCTGTGGTCCCCCGAGTGCTGCCAGGGCGGAACCCTGGGCACTGCTGTGTGGCACCCCCCAAAAGCCCAAAAACCAAAAAGCAAAGAAACTTCCTGGTGGAGGCTCAGGCCTTAGGACAGGGCCTGCTGGTGGCGTGGTGGACGGCAGCCACGGTTCCAGGCCGGCGTCTGCCCCAGCTGGACTCTCGCCCCCGTCCTGCCTCCCTGCAGGGTCCCTGGGGTCACTGCCCCGGTGCCAGCCGTGCCTGGAGGGCAGGCTCCGAGGGACCCTGGCCCTGGGTGCGAGTGGGGAGGGAGGGGCTGTGTGACCATCCCCGCCCTCGCAGGTGCAGCAGGTGGAGTCAGGGACCGTCCAGTTCCAGGCCTCGCTGGACCCCGACACGCACCCGGACGCGCCCGCGGGCTCCCAGCTGGAGCGGCGGCCGTCCAAGAAGCTTCCGGGGGCGCCTCCGAGTGAGTGTGGCGGAAACAAGGCCGGCAGGGCGGGACCCTGCGGGGGTCCCTGCCTGTCCCCGGAATAACGTGACCTGCTGGTCCAGCTCCTTGCTTCCTCTCCTGTCCCACCGGACGGTGACAGCCTGGCCAGCGCCTGTCCCCCCAGTCCTGGCAGCCCCGACCCAGGGCCTGTGGGAGCTTCCCGGGACTCCCAGGGGATCAGGCGAGGGACATCCGGGGCGGGCAGCGGCCTGAGGGTGCTGAGAAGGCTCTCGGGGCTGCGGCTGGGAAAGGGAAGGAAGAGACGCGTGGACGGGGGGTCACTACAGGGCCAGGCCAGTGTCGGGGCAGCCCGGTGTGGGGGAGGAGCCAGGCGTAGGCCAGTGTTGGGCAGAGCCTGGTGTGAGGGTGTCGCCCAGCGTCGGGAAACCGCCCTGGGTGGGGTGACTCCGCCCCTGGGCTGCGGGACCGGGTGTCCAGGCCCTGGCCGTGCCCTCCCCCGCTGTCCCCGCAGCGTCTGGAGGCTCGTTCCTGGGGTGCCTGCCCGGGTTCGGGCTTCCAGCAGCCCATCTGGTCCCCTCAGCTCCCTGGGGTCACTCTCGGACCCGAGGAGAGGATGTTCTCGGGGGGGGGGCAGTGCACCCTGGTCCCTGCAGGACGGGCTTCCAGGGCCCTGTCTCCCGTGACCCTGGGCTCCCCGCAGGCCCGCCCACGCCTCCGCCCCAGCAGCCCTCTGGCCCCCAGGACTCGCCCGTGGGACCCGGGGTAAGTCCCCCGTCATCGTGACCGGGTGCTGCCCGCCGCCCTCCCCAAGCCCCTGACCGCCGCCGCCCTGGCGTCCTCACCCCCTGCGCCGGCTCACTCCTGCCGTCCTCCCCAGCTGTCCCTGTCCCAGCTGGCCGTGTCCCCGGACCAGCACCGCCCGGCCAGGCCGCTCTCACAGCGGCCCCCGAGCCCCGAGGCCCCCGAGGCGGTGAGTCCCCTGCGCCCTGCCCGGCCCCCGAGACGCGGCCACCGCGGGCTCAGCTGTCCCTGGCACTGGGCTCCCCCCCTCTCTGTTCCCGCCCTCCCCGCCCCCGCGTGCCCGGCGGTGACCCGTGTGCGAGGGGCTGAGGTTCGGGATCCCTGCGGGCTGCTCCGGGCGAGGCCCCGGGGCCCGTGTGACCCAGGGTCCCGCCAAAGCCCGTCTGCCGCAGGCGCCGCACTGGGGGGGCGCCGTCTCCCACCTGGAGGCCGACCTCCGCCGGACGCCCCGGCTGCCGGGGCCCTCGCTGGCTGAGCCCCTGCAGGAGCTGCCCTTCACCCCGCTGCACGCCCCCATCGTGCCGGGGGCCCAGAGCCGCGGGTGAGGCCCCGGGAGGGCCGGGCGGGGGCCGCCGGGGACCCTTGGGCGCGGCTGAGCGGGCTCCGTGCTTGCAGCCTGGGCCGGAAGCCCTCGAGGGCGTCCATGCTCCTGCTGCAGGCGTCCGGCTGCCCCCCGGTGCTGGATGCCGACCAGCAGCCGGCCGAGGAGGTGGACCCCACGGCGGCCGTGAGCTTCAGCGCCCAGAAGGAGGCGGCCGACCCCCTCCAGGGCAACGAGATCGCGCTGCACTTCCTGGCCTTCAGCAGGTGCCCCGGGGTCGGTCTTGGCTGTGCCCGCCCGGGCCAGCTGCGTTGGGGGGCCCTGGGGAGCTCCCCGCGGTGCTAGCCCTGCGCTCAGGCCCGCCGCATCCGTGACGTTCGTGTCTGTGTGCCCGCTGCGGCCGCTTCTCCTGGACTCTGCAGGCGGTTCTGGGGAGGCGTCCCCGCCCTGTGTCCCCCCCGCGCCCCCACCCGCCCCGCGTCCCGGCTCCCGCCCATGCTGTCTGCCATGGCGGTGCTGGCTGCTGGCCCGGGGCCCTGCCCGGCCTCCAGCTGACCGGGACTTCTTGTCGGCCGCAGGGTGTCCCAGGACCCCCAGGGGCTGCCGTGGCCGAGGACCGTGTACTTCACCTTCCAGTTCTACCGCTTCCCCCCGGCCACCACGCCGCGGCTGCAGCTGGTGGAGCTGGCGGGGGCCGGGGAGGGCGGCATGGGCGCCCTGTCCCACGTGCTGGTGCCCGTCGGGAAAGACGGCTCCTGCGACCCAGGTGAGTGCCCGCGGCCCCGCGGGGCTGATGGACGTGGTTCTGCATGGTGGCTGCACGCTGCATGTCGCGTCTCGTGTGGGGGCCCCCAGCTGTGCCCAGGAATCTCCCCGGCACAGCTCGGGAGCCCTGGGTGCAGCTGGGGGTTAAATCCAGGCGGCCTGTGTGTGGAGGAGGCACTTCCCACTGTCCTGCCGCTCTGGCCTGGGCCGGGGTTTCCTCGTTTGAGGAGGCGCCTTGGGGGGGCCTTGAGGCCTCTCGAGCCCCCCCGGGGCAGGGCAGTGTCTGGGCACGGCTGTGGTCCCGGCTCCAGGGCCCCCTGGGGTATCTGCCCCTGGTTGGTCCTGCAGCTGCCTGCATGGAAGGTTCTGGAACCCATGTGGCCTGGTGACAGCCTGTGCCAGGGCCCCTCCGGCCTTCAGTTCTGTGGGGGGTCCTGCTGTCCCCCCTTCCTTGTGAGAGGACGACCCTGCAGACCCTCTGCTGCCGCCCTGTGCCCCCTTCCCGTGGGGTCTCTGCTCCAGTGGGCCTTGGCTCCGCGCACGCGTGTCCGTGGTGTGTGCGTGTGCTGACCCACTGTCCCAGCAGTGGGCCCGGTGGGCAGCGGGGGGGCCAGGCCCTGGGTTTCCCGGCTGCCCCCGGGCGTGGGGGTGCCCGGGACGCAGTGGGCAGACTCGCCGTGCGCCCTTGGCCCAAGCACCCTCCGAGGAGTGTATGTGTGAGCGGGGTTGGCATCGGAGCAGGGCCCCCTCCCTTCCCGCGCTGCCCGGCTCACCCGCGCTGTGCACAGGGCCCCCCGGCGTCCGGCTGCAGTACCTGGTGGGCCCCGGCGCCCCGCCCGGGGAGCGCGGCGGCCTCCCCCGCTACCTGGCCGCGCACAGCCTGCAGATCGACGTGTGGGACGGGGACTCGCTGCTCCTCGTGGGCTCCACGGCCGCGCCCCTGAAGGTAGCAGCGGGCAGTGGCCCGGCCCCCCCACCCGCCGCTCGGAGACTGCCCTGCTCTCAGCTCTGCCCCCGAGCTCCGTCCCCGGCTCCCGGCTGGGCCCTCTCGGCCGGCCCGGCCTTCTGCTCTGCCTGGTGCAGACGCCGGCTTTGCCAGCTCCCCGGGGCCACGGGCCCGTGTGCCCGTCCCCCTCCTCAGCACGGGGCAGAGACCCCGGAACAAGCCCCGTTTCCAGCGAGCTGGGTTTGGGGGCGCGTTCTCCATCCCTGCCCGCCCCACCCCCAAGCTGTGGGCCGGCCCCCCCGCGGCTCTCAGCCCCACCCACCCCCTGCAGCACCTGCCCCGCCAGGGCCGCCCGGCTGTGAAGGTGTCACTGGAGCTCGAAGTGGTGTCCACTGAGTACGCGCAGGACGCGGCCGTGGTCAGCGGGGACGTGGCTGGCCTTGGGGGCGTCCAGCCCATCGGCGTCCACACGGTGGTGCGGGGCCGCCTGCACCTGACCTTGGCCAACGTGGGTGAGTGTGCCGGCCCTTTCCTGTCCCCCGCTGGGTGGGCTCCCTCGGGCAGTGTCCTCAGTGGGCAGCGAGTAGCGGGGAGTGGCCTGGGCAGTGCCCGGTGTCCTCTGAGGGCGTCGGTGCTCGGGGGGGCATGGAGCCAGGGCTGTGCCCTGAGGGAGCCCCGGCCCAGTGACCGGCCTGGGCCTCCTGGGGAAGGTGAGGCGGGTGGGCACTGTGGGCACTGTGGGCACCGGCCCTCTGCCCTCCTGGACTGTCTGCCTGGCTGGCGCTCGGCTCTGTCGCTCTGCCTGGGACCCACAGGGCCTCGTGCTGGGATCAGAGCCGGGGGGCAGGCGGGGACCAGCAGCGGCTGAAGTGGGCGACCGAGTGTCCCGCGACCCCGGGGTGGCGGAGGCAGGTGCTGTGGGCACTGCCCGCCCCAGGCCCGCCTGCTGTCCCTGTGGAGCCGCCTCAGTCCGCCTGTCCATCCTCCCGGGCCTCGGGGCAGCTGCTCTCGGAGCAGAGCCCAGGCGGTCGCCGGCCGCTGGACCTGGGGGCCCTGTGCAGGCAGGGTGGGCGGGTGGTCAGCGCGCTCACTGGGGCCGGCCCAGCTGCCCCTCCTGCCTGCCCATCCCCCTCCTGCCGAGCTCGAGCGTCCGGCGGGGCCACCGGGGAGGCAGCAGCGTCTCCCAGCCGGGGCCCGGGGGCTGCTCGCACCCCAGCACCCCACCCGCTGGGCTGCCCCACGCCCGCGTCAGCTGGGAGGCGGGTGCCAGGGGTGGCTGGGGGGCTGGGCCCTGGGGCTCAGCGCGGGCTCCTCCCCGCAGGCCGCCCGTGTGAGCAGAGCCCGAGGAGCGACAGCCCCGCGCCCCCGCCCCAGGCCCGGGTGATCTACAGCGACGCAGCCGGCCGCTTCCCGGGAGGCAGCCTCCTCACGAGTGCGGGCCCCAGACGTGAGTGGGCGCCAGGACCTGGGCCCTGTGGGGGGGAGGGAGGGCAGGACACACGTGTCCGTGCACATATGTGTAGCATGTGTGCACACACGGAGGTACGCAAGTGACAGGCACACCTGTGTACACGTGTGCAAATGCCAAGGCACACATGAGTGTACGTGTGAACATTGACCTCTGCACATGGGAATGCATGTGTATCTGCACGTGTGAGCATATACCAGCATTGTTCATGTGAGCGCATTTGCTTTCACATGCATGAGTGTGTGCACGTGACTAAACATGTACGAGCCCACACAAGTGCACACACCATGTGATTATACATATACATGCACCAGACACATATGAGCATGTACACATGTACGTGCATCTGCATTCACACATGTACATGTATGTGCAGAGTGCACATTTACACACGCATGCATGTGAGCATGAGCATTGTGCATGTGTGCATGTGTGTGCCTATGAGCATGTATACACATATGTGCATGCTTACACATGTGTGTTTTAAGTTTTGTTTTTGGGCCAGACACTCACGTATGGGCTAAGTCCTGGCTCTTCGCTCAGGGGTCACTCCTGGCGGGTTCACGGGACCATATGGGGAGCCGGGGACTGTACTCAGGTTGGTCGAGGGCCGGGCAGGCACCCTCCCCGCTGCACTGATAACACATGTGACCATGAAAGCATGTGTGTATGTGTGAATGGGCATTGAGTCCAAGCATGTGCATGCATGAAAGCACATGTATCTACATGCATGAGCACGGGTATGCACCTGTGCACAGGTGAACATGCATGTGAGCAGCACATATACGCTTGTACACATCACGTGCATATATATGGGCATATATATGGGCACACACAGCATCCACTGTGCGTATGAGAGCACATGGCACTGTACGTGTGTGTGGGTGCATATGTACATCCATGTGCAGACATGTGCGTGTGCGTGCATGTGGACTATGTATGCATACGTGAGTATCAGCATGTGTGTGCAAGTATGCACGTGTGTAGTGGATGAGTGTAAGTGGCCTGCAGCGCACGTGTGAGCACATATGTGCATATGTGTGCTATATGAGTATGTGTTAACTCCAGCTGGACTTCATGGGTGCTCGCTCTTTCCTGGGCGTGGGACCTGCAGCAGGTTGGAGTCTGGTCACATGGGAGAAACTGAGGCAGAGAGCAGTCAGGTGACTGTGCCAGTGGCGTATTTAAAGGTGGTGACCTAGGGTGAGAATCTGAACTTGCCACTTTGGGGCTCCTCTGGCCCCCGGGGCCTGTGGGACCAAACACGTGCATGGGGCGGGGTCCCCCAGACACTGCCCTCGGCCTGGCGGTCAGTGCTCTGGGTGGAGCAGAGGGGCGGGGCCGGCAAACTCAGGAGAACTGGGGACCCCCTGAGTCACCCACCACCAGCCCGTCTGTCACTGCCCTCGGGCAGTGCTGGTCCGGGAGCCGCGTGTCCCCCATGTGGGCACCCGCGAGGCGGGGGCTGGCGCGGGGACAGGGGACAGGGCTGTGCTGCAGTGGCCATCTGGTCCCCGGAGCACGTCCTGGGCGGCCACGTGTGGCCCAGCAGTGCCCGTGTGCAGAGACGTAGCCGGGGGCCGGGTCGCGGCGTGCACCGTGTGGGCTCCCGGCCGGCAGGACGCGACTGGCACCCACCCCCTCCCCGGGTTTCGGGGGTCCTGAAGGTCCCCCTCCTGTCGGGTGCCCCCCGCCAGCCCGCGGGCCGCCTCCTGCACGCGTGATGGGCGTGGGTCCGTCTCCCCTGCCCGCGGCAACCCCGCCTGCAGCCTGCTCAGCTCCGGGGTGGTCGCGGCTGCAGAGGGGGCGTGGGCGGGGAGCCCTGGGGGAGGTCGGCCCGGGCACCGCAGGTCCCTGACCCCGCCGGAGGGGGGCACGGCCAGGACCAGGCTCCAGGGCCCGACTGGCTCTGGGCGTCGGGAGGGCGTGGCTGCATGGGGGTGAGGGAGCAGCACCCAGGGTCTGAGAGCAAGAGCTGGGGGTCCCGGGCGGGAACGGGGGCTGGGAACAGCAGTGAGAGACCTGAGTGCTGGTTGGTGGGAGGCATGGGGCGCGGGGAGCACGGAGAGCATGTGGGGAGCACGGAGAGCATGTGGGGAGCATGTGGGGAGCATGTGGAGAGCATGTGGAGAGCATGTAGGGAGCATGTGGGGAGCATGTGGGGAGCACGTGGAGAGCATGTGGAAAGCATGTGGGGAGCATGTGGGGAGCATGTGGGGACACGGGACACAGGGCTCAGGCCTGCAGCTGCTGGGGGAGCCGTGCAGTCGCGGGCGCCCCCGGCCCTGTGCCCTGACCTCCGCCCCCCCGCACCTCAGCCCTGAAGAACGTGGTCCGGGCGCAGAAGCTGGTGGACCTGGACGGCGAGCTGGCCGCCCTGCTCTTCAGCCCCTGGCCCCGGGAGCGAGCCGGCCCCCGGCTGGCCGAGGCCGAGGCCGTTCGCCGGCGGAAGCTGGACCGAATGCGGGCCGTGCGCGTGCAGGAGGCCGGTGGGGAGCTCGGCCCGAGGGCCAGCGCGCTGGTGAGGCCCCTCCCGCCCCCCCTGCCCTGGCCACCCTCCGAGCCGGGGCCTGTCCGGGCAGGGCTCACTCTGGGCTCTCTGCGAAGGGATTCGTCCTGGTGGGCTCAGGGCCCCCAGGAGTGGCCAGACCAGGCCCTGGACCAGCCCCTCTGGCCCGGAGCCCCCGGGGAGCCAGGGGAGCTGACGGGAGCCGACGGGGAGCTGACGGGAGCTGACGGGGAGCTGACGGGGAGCTGACGGGAGCTGACGGGAGCTGACGGGAGCCGACGGGAGCAGGCCCCTATTCTCTGCAGCCCGGCGCTGTCCAGAGTGGACACGGGGCACCTGGCCGGGCCTGTCCTGGGCCAGAGGCGGCTCTCTCCTCTCTGGCCCGAGGCCGCCTGCCCCCGGCACCTCCCAGCTGTGGACGCGCCCCCGGGGCGACACCGGGACTCGGGCGGGGCGGGGGCGGGGACTGAGGCTACCCACTCCGCAGGCCCAGCAGCGCGTCCACGCCCAGCACGCGCGGGACCTGCAGGTGATCGCGGCGTACCGGGAGCGCACCAAGGCGGCGAGCATCGCGGGCGCCCTGGGCCGGGCGGTCACCACGCAGCACACGCTCCACGCCTCGCTGGGCACCGCCGAGTTCTTCGAGTTCGTGCTCAGGAACCCCCACAACACGCAGCACACGGTGACCGTGGAGATCGACAACCCCGAGCTCAGGTGCGGCCCCGGGGGCCCCCCCCGGCAGCTGGCGGGGGAGGGGGCGGGGGTGGGTGGGGAGGGGGCCCCCCCTCGGCCCCGCGGGACCAACGCTCGCCCGCGTCCCGCCAGCGTCATCGTGGACAGCCGAGAGTGGAGACACTTGAAGGACGCGGCCGGCCTGCCCTCGGCGGTGGAGGACGACATGTTCCACGTCGGGGGCGGCCTCGGCCCCCAGCTCTGCCTGCGCCCCCGGGAGACGGCCCACATCCCCTTCAAGTTCCAGAGCTTCTCGCTTGGCCGCGTGGCCCGGCCACAGGTGCGGGCCCCTCCCGGGTGGGGCCGAGCTGGGACCCCCAGCTCCGCCACGGGCCACGAGGCCCCGCCTCCCGAGGGGTCTGATGCCCCGGGGCCAGCAGCCTCTCCCCTGCCCCCCACTCACCTGCCCCGTCTTCGGGACGTGGGGGTCAGCGGGCAGAGGGCATGGGGGTCAGGAGGGACGGGACGGGGGCGGGGGTCGCGGTGGGGAGGGCAGAGCGTGGCTGAGTGGAGGCGACCCCGTGTCGGGTCCATGCGGCCCCGCCTGCCCCGGGGAGCGCGGCTGGTCAGTGGGGGCCTCCCACAGGTGCCCGCCCCGCCTAGCACAGAGAAGGACGCAGACGCCGGGTCCCTTCTGACGTCAGGGACACCCCCGGACACGTCCCGGCACGCCAAGGTGAGCGTAACACGGCTGCCCTGTGGCCTCCTGAAGCTCCGGGGACTCGGGGCTGGCCGGGCAGTGGCCGTGTGGACCAGCTGCCTCGTCCATTACTGTCCAGATGCTTGGGGTCACCCAGTATCTGTCCTTCTGACCCACATTCTGGGGGGCTCTGGGTGTGGGGGCCTCTGGGGAGCCTGTGGGGGGCTGTGGGGGCTCCGGAGGGGGGGACGACAGCTCTGCGACCCCCCTGTCCTCGGCCTGGACCCGCTCCCCTGCCCCGGCCAGCCACATGGTGACCTCAGGCCCGTGCCTGCGCTGACCGCTCTGGGTGCCGCGTCTCCTTCAAAGGCTCCGAGCCCAGCTGACCCCGGGGTCCCGGGGTCCCGCGAGCCATGCCTGGACAGTCCCCCCGCAGGGGGCTCCGTCCCCGGGCCCTGGGGCACAGCCGCCCTGCCCGGCGGGATGGCTGTACTGCGGACGCTGGGTGGCCGTGCAGGTCCTTCCGGAAACCTCCCCGGGTGGCCGTGCGGGTCCTTCTGGAAGCCCCCGGGTGGCCGTGCGGGTCCTGCCGGAAGCCCCCCTCTGCAGGCCGTGTTCCGCGCGGGCGGCAAGGCCCTGGCCGTGCTGTGTGTGACGGTGGTGCCGCAGCCCCACATGGTGGACCAGATCTTCCGCTTCTACCAGCCCGAGTGCTCGTTCCTGAAGAAGGCCATCCGCCTGCCGCCCTGGCACACGCTGCCAGGCAGGTGCCTGCCCGCGCCCGCTCAGGGCGGCCCGTGTCGGGTGGGGGTGCTCTGGGCCGCCCAGCCCCCAAGGGGGTCCGCGCAGGTCCCCGGTGGGTTTCCAGCCCGCCCGCCCCGCTGTGCCGCTCGCCGGGGGCCTGTCAGGAAGGGCGTCTGCTCCCCCCGCAGGGGCGCCTGTGGCCATGCCCGGGGAGGAGCCCCCGGTCCACGTTCGGTGCAGTGACCCCAACGTCATCTGCGAGACGCAGAGTGTGGTGAGTCGGGCCCCGTCCCCGCGCCCCGTCCCCAGGTGGGAGGGACCTCGCGCTTTCTTGCCTGCCGCAGTGAAGGACGGCGGCAGGCTGGGGGCGGGGGTCGTTTGCCTGGCACACGGCTGACCTGGGTTCGATCCCTGATATCCGGGATGGCCCCCCGAGCCCACCAGGAGTGATTCCTGAGCACAGAGCCAGGAGTCAGCCCTGAGCACAGCCGGGGGGGGGTGCCCAGCAGGCGAAGGAAGGTGAGAAACTGCGTGGGGGAGGTGAGGGGGGTCGCGGGCTGCAGGGCTGGGGCGGGGGGGGGTCTCCCCAGCTCCCGGGGGCAGAGCAGCCTCTGAGGGCCGGAATTCTTTTTCTTTTCTTTGGCTTTTTGGGTCACACCCGGGCGATGCTCAGGGGTGACTCCTGGCTCTGCACTCAGGAGTCACTACAGGCAGTGCTCGGGGACCCTGTGGGATGTTGGGAATCGAACCCGGGTCGGCCACGTGCAAGGCAAACGCCCTCCCCGCTGTGCTATTGCTCCAGCCGTGAGGGCCGGAATTCTGACTCCACGGGAACCCAGACACTCGGCCGGGAAGGGGCCGGGCCCCTGCCTGGGTTTTGTTGCTCGGACCTTGGGGTTCGGGATCAAGGGTCAGACGGGCGGGGGCTCATGACGTGCCCGCGGCTGCAGGGCCCCGGGGAGCCACGGGACGTGTTCCTGAAGGTGGCGAGTGGTCCCAGCCCCGAGACCAAAGACTTCTTTGTTGCTGTTTACACGTAAGTGGGCCGTGCCGAGGGCCAGGCCCCCAGCGGGGGGCTCCCTTTGCTCCGGCAGAGCGGGGTAGCCAGGGAGGGTGGGGGTCGCGGGAGCGGGACAGCTGTGCCCACCGTGCCCGGAGACTGTCCCCGGCCCTTCCTTGACTCCTGCTGCCATATGGACCCGCCCTCCCGCCTCTTCCTTGGGGGGCACCGGCCAGCCCTGGATTGGGGTGGGGTGCGGGCGTGCTCTCTGGGGGAGGGGCGCCTCTTCCAGCGGGCTGTGGGGCACAGGGGTCCCTGTGTGCTGGGGGGTGCGGGGGTCCCCGTGTGCTCTGACCCTGGTGCTCTTGCTGTTCAGGGCCCTGCTGGGCTCGGCCCTGCCCCCCAGTCCATGCCCCAGCCCCCCCCTTCTCTTGCCTCTCGTACCCCTGCGGGTCTCCCTGTGGCCCTGCGGGGTCTCGGGGCCTCAGCGCCGCCTCCCGCAGGGACCGCTGGCTGGCCGTGCCCGCCCAGATCTGGCAGGTGCACGTGCACGCCCTGCAGCGAGTGGACGCCTCCTGCGTCACCGGCCAGCGCACCCGCCTGTCCCTGGTCCTGCGGGGGACACAGGCCGCCAGGAACGTGCAGGCCTTCGCCTCGCACCCTCAGGAGCTGACGGTGCGTGCCCGCCGCCCAGGCCTGGGCCCCTGACATCCTGACGTGTGTGACCCACGTGACCCGCTGTGACGCCCTGACGGGCTGTGGCGGGCGTGTCAGACCCACACACTGTGGCGTCCTGAAGAACGCCAGGCCGTGTGTCAGTGACGCCTCCCTGCCATGCCACAGCACGCCGTGGGCCCTGGCGTCTGGTGACGGGCTCTGGGGTCGGCCCGCTGCGTGACGCGTGACAGGGTGTGGCCCTGACGGGCGGGCTGTGACATGGGGCGTGCAGGTCCCTGTGGTGGGTGGGGAGGTGGGTCCGGCCCGAGACCCCCGTGTCCCGGGAATGCTTGGCTGGGTGTGGCCGCCTGGTGGCCCCCGGACCTGTCCCGGGGTGACGGCCCCTCTCCCGGCAGACGGACCCCCAGGGCGTCTTCGTGCTGCCGCCCCGCGGGGTGCTGGGCCTGGCGGTGACGCTGCGGCCCCGGCGGCCGGGCAGCCGCTTCCTGCACCTGCACCTGGTGGACGTGGAGCAGCACCAGCTCGTGGCCGCGTGGCTTGTGGGCCTCTCCTGCCGCCCGCCGCTCGTCTCCAAGGTCAGTGGCCCCCGCCCCAGGCCTCGGCCCCGGCTGGGCGGGCGTGTCCGTCCCGAGCCTGGAGGCCTCTCCCGACCGACCGCGCCTCCCCGCAGGCCTTTGAGATCCGGCTGGCGGCGGGCGACGGGCGGGGGGTGCACAAGCGCATCACCTACACCAACCCCTACCCCGCCCCCCGCGCCTACCGCCTGCACAGCGACCGGCCCGACCTGCTGCGCTTCCGTGAGGATGCCTTCCAGGTGGGCTGCGGGCCGGGCAGGGCGGGGAGCAAGGAGCCGGGCATGAGGGCCGGGGCGGGGGGTGGGGGCAGGGGTGAGGAGTTGGGAGCTGGGGGTGGGGGACAGGGCTCAGTGGGGTGGGGGCAGGGCTAGGGAGTGGGGAGTTGGTGTGGGGGCACAGGCGTGGCGTAGGGGGCTGGGATGGCGGCAGAGGGTGTGTGGGACTGTGGCGTGGGGGTTGGGACAGGGGCCACAGGGTGGGAGCTGCCGGGGGGGTCTGCCAGGTGCTGCCCCTCCAGAACCCGAGGGGTGGGCACCCACGTGGGGCCCATGCTGTTTGGGTGCGAGCCCACCCGAGGTGGGTGGGCGTCAGGAAGCCGGCAGTCGGTGGGGTGCCCGGGGCAGTGGGCACGCAGAAGCCCCTGTAGGCCGTGGGGGGAGCCCCACCCCCTCCTGGTGGCCCCTGGAGCTTCTGGGCAGGACACTGTCCGCCTGCCCCTCTGCTGACCTGCCAGCCAGCTCGGGCCTCGCCGGTCCTGAGGGCCGCTCTGGGGGCTCCCGGCCACACGGGGCCAGTTCCCAGGAGAGCTGCTGCCTGGGGCGGGCTCCTCCCCACGGGACCCTGGGCCCAGCGGGCGCCCCCAGAGTCCGCATGTTCCAGGTGGGCCCCGGGGAGACCTACACCATCGGCCTCCACTTCCTGCCCGCGCCCAGTCCGGCCGAGATCCTCATCTACATCAACGACCATGAAGACAAGACCGAGGAGACCTTCTGTGTCAAGGTCACCTCCCAGTGACGGGTCAAGGTCATCTTCAGTGACAGGTCAAGATCAGACCCAGTGACGGGTCAAGGTCACACCCAGTGACTGGTCAAGGTCATCTTCAGTGACAGATCAAGGTCACACCCAGTGACGGGTCAAGGTCCTCTCCAGTGACAGGTCAAGGTCACACCCAATGACTGGTCAAAGTCATCTTCAGTGACAGATCAAGGTCACCTCCAGTGATGGGTCAAGGTCACCTCCAGTGATGGGTCAAGGTCATCTTCAGTGACAGGTCAAGGTCATCTTTAGTGTTGGGTCAAGGTGGCCCCCGTGAGGACAACCCAGGACTCCTCCAGCAGAGGAGAGGCTGCCGCCCTCAGGGACCCCCTCAGACCAGCCCCCTGGGTCCTCCTGGGCTGGGAACTGGCCGGAGCATCTGCGGAAGCAGCAGGGAGCCGGGCACCAGCGCCTGCACCCTGGACGCTGCTCCAGTGACTGTTCCCGTGGGAGCGGCCGGGGCTGTGCCCGCGCTGTCCACTGGCCGTGTCCACCTCCGTGGGTGCTGTTTTGTGTTCAAGCTCCTCCCGGGCAGTAAACACCGGCCTTGCCGGGGATGGTCCTTCTCGAGTGCTCGCCGCGCCCCTGGGGCTTTCGCGTCCAGGGCAGAGGGATGGGTGGGGCTGGGGGCCTGGCGAGGCTGTCTGGTGCTGACCCCTCCTTTCCCACCAGAACCTGGGTGACGCCGGGGCCCCTCAGAGAGTCCGGCCCTGACCCAGCCCGTGGCGGTGCCCCCAGGGGGAAGGAGCTCACGCCCAGCAGTAGGGGGTCAGGGCTCAGGACTGGGGGGTCAGCGCCCAGGATTGGGGGTCAGTACCCAGGACTGGGGGGTCAGTGCCCAGGACTGGGGGGTCAGTACCCAGGACTGGGGGATCAGTGCCCAGGACTGGGGGGTCAGTACTCAGGACTGGGGGGTCAGTGCCCAGGACTGGGGGGTCAGCACCCAGGATTAGGGGTCAGTACCCAGGATTGGGGGGTCAGTACCCAGGATTAGGGGTCAGCACCCAGGACTTGGGGTCAGCACCCAGGATTAGGGGTCAGTGCTGGAGCAATAGCACAGCGGGTAGGGCATTTGCCTTGTACGCGGCCAACTCGGGTTCGATTCCTCCGTCCCTCTCGGAGATCCCGGCAAACTACCCAGAGTATCTCACCTGCATGGCAGAGCCTGGCAAGCTACCCGTGGCGTATTTGACATGCCAAAAACAGTAACAACAAGTCTCCCAATGGAGACATTACTGGTGCCCGCTCGAGCAAGTCTATGAGCAATGGGACGACAGTGACAGTGATTAAACATGGGAAGGCTTTCTTTAGACTTTTGTTTGGGGGCCACACTTGACAGTGCTCAGGGCTTGCTCCTGGCTCTGTGCTCAAGTAATCGGTGGACTTGAACCCGGGTCAGCCACATGTAAAGTATCTTTCAGCCTCTGTACTGTCTCATCAGCCCCTACAATTTTTTTTAAGACCATTTTTATTGAGGCCCGGGATTTACGATGCTGTTGTTCGCTGTTTCCCCACATCCCTCCTTCCAGAGCCCGCCCACCCCGGGCCTCCCCGCCCTCCCCGTGAGCTCAGCTGAGACCCAGCCTCTGGTTCCTGCTTTGCCGTCCCCTCCCTGCGTTTCCATATACCCCACACACGAGGGAGAACTTTCTAGATTTTTTTTTTCGTGGCGGCGGTGACATCTACCCGATCAAAGCTCCCGAAATTCTGGAATTTGTCAATGATAAGTTGACAAATTTTTTCAAAAACTCCCATACCTAGTATGACTAATTTATGCTAGTTTTAAAAATTGACACAAGCTAGATAAATAAATCTTTCAAATATATAATTTAGGAAGAGGAGAAGCAGGAAAATGGAAAGGGGAAATGTGAATGGGCCCGTGAAAGTATCCGAGTGGCTGGCGCTGGGAAGGGCATGTTGGCTTGATGGTAGAAGACGTGATAGATAACGCTCACGCAGCCGCATTAATCAGTAAGAGGTCGGGAGAAAAGTCTCTGTGGTGTAAGATCACCTGCACAGAAATATTCAATAGGATGGACACAGTAGTTTACTATTGTTATTGTTATTATTATTATTAGTTGGCTTTTTTTGGGTCACACCCAGCGATGCTCAGGGGTTACTCCTGGCTGTGCACTCAGGAATCACTCCTGACAGTGCTCGGGAAACCATATAGGATGCTGGGAGTTGAACCCAGGTCGGCCGTGTGCAAGGCAGACGCCCTCCCTGCTGTGCTATTGCTCCCGCCCCTTATTACTGAAAAAGTGTAAAATCCCTTGGCAGACTGGGACGGAACAGCCCTTCCTTCCTCGAGGAGGGCGTGGCCCGTGCCAGCGCGGCGCTCGGAGGCGAGGCCTGACTTCCCAAAGCCACCCCGGGCCGAGTCCTGAGCCGTGCCCGTACAGAGCCGGGTCCAGTGGGCGCGGGCTCGGGGAGGCGCTCACTAACCCACCCTCTCTGCCTCGGGGCCGCTCAGCTGACGTCTGCTGTGACAGCCTGGCCCCCCCCCCATATTCTCCCGGGGGGGCCAGGGGAGTGGCCCAGCAGGGAGGGCGTGTGCCTGTCACGCAGCCGGCCCGGGCTCGGTCCCCGCATCCCCTATGGTCCTCTGAGCACCGCCAGGAGCAGTTCCTGAGCGCAGAGCAGGAGTAAGCCCTGAGCGACGCCGGGCGTGACCCCCAAAGGTCCCCCAAACCCCCACTTCTCTCTGGCTTTATTGTCCCCACACAATGTGTCTGTTTGGGCCGCTTTTCCCCGGACCTTCTGGTCGCTGGTCTCGGGGCCTGCGCTCCTCGGCTCCGGAGAGTTCTCAGCCAGGATTCCTGTCAGGAGTGCTCACGGGTGCGAGTCTGCCGTCCCGCCGGGACTCCTGACCTTCTCTGTGCTTGGCCTGCCAGAGGCTCCCGGCATCTCATCTGCAGCTCACAGGATCCTTCTGGGTGTGTGCATGTGTGTGTGTGCATGGACATGTGTGCCTGTGTATGTGCATGTCTCTGTGTGGATGTATGCATATGTGTATATTTACATGTGTGCGCACATGTGTATGCATGTGTGTGCGTGTGCATGTGTGTTTGAATGTGCCTATGTGTGTATGTGCATATGTGTGTGCACACGTGTGTGTGCATGTGAATACATGTGTCTATGCATTCGTGTGTGTATGTACATGTGTGCACGTGTGTGCGTGTGCATGTGTAGGTGTGTGTGCATATACGTGTGTGTGCGTGCAGCGTCACCTCCGCCCTGCTCATTTCTGTCCCCTCAGTCTCCGCTCACGCTTGCCCGTGCTTTGCCGCCTGCCGGGCCGTGTTTCTCTGCGCTCACTAACCCCCCCTGCCCCCCCATTGTCCTCTGGGCCCCGCTGAGCTGCCGGTGCCTCCCGCCGGCCTGGGGGGTGTCTGTGCGGGTCCCTGTTGTCTGCAGCCCGCCCGAGGGGGCTGCTGGGAGGGTGCTGGCAGGGTGGGCCCCGTGCCACCTGGAGGGTGGGCAGCTGCGGCCAGCCAGAACCCTGTCATGGCTCGGGGCCACCCAGCTGCTCCCCTCGGGCCTGCAGGGCCGCAGCCGGCAGTGCCGGGGGTCCCCGCGGTGTGGGGCACAGCTCTGGGCATGTACCCCAACTCCTTTTCTTTCTGGGTGATGCTCAGGGGTTTCTCCTGCCTCTACTCGGGAATCACTCCTGGTGGTGCTCGGGGGCCTTATGGGATGGGGGGCTCGGACCCAGGCCGGCCGCGTGCAGGGCAAACGCCCTCCCCGCTGAGCTGCCGCTGCAGCCCCTCCCGCCTCTTGCTCTCTCCCGGTTGCTAACAGATCTGTTACATTGTTACATAAATGCCCACGCGGCCTCCATGGCTGTCCCGGGCCCACGCCTGGCTCTCGGGGGTGGGAGGGAGGGACGGGCTCCTCGCCCCCGCCTTCGCTTGAGGCTGCCCGACACCCCCGGGGGCGCGTCCTCCCCGCTGCAGCCCCCGTCCCAGGGCCCCGTGATCCCCACAGGAAGGGCTGCTCCCCCGCCTCTCTGGGGACAGCCCCCACCAAGGGCGTCTGGGGATTATCTCCTCTCCTCCCCGCACCCCTCCTCGCACCGGGGACTCTGGGAAACGGGCCGGCGAGGGGCCGCTCGCCTCTGGGCTCGCTCTGATAATGATTCAACGCTGCTGCGTTTGTCTCTGTTCAGAAATAAATCAAGGCGCCTGAGACTGCTGCCCGGGGTCTGAGGGTCTGGGGGAACGGCCTCAGGTTCCTGACAACCGTCTCTGCTCCCCGGCGTGGGTGGCGCTGACCCCGACCCTCCGTGTGCCTCCTGGGGGTTCGGCTTCATCTGCAGGGCTGAGGCCTTGGGAGGCCACCCAGTGGCAGCGGGGTCCCCGCTCCAGCTCCCGGAGAGGTTGGGGTGCTCAGTGAGCACTGTCCCTTCCCCGGCCAGCTCTGCTGAGCCAGGTCCTGCGCACACAGCGGGGGGGCCTGGGCCCCCATGGCGGGGGGGGGGGCACCCCACAGCCGCGCCTCAGCCGCCAGGCCAGCACGCCCCTCAGCTCCGAGCACTGGGCGCTGCTGCGGGGGAGTGAGCGAGTCACGCACCCCCTCTCCTCGCCCCTCCCCACCCTCCCCCGCCGCCCCTCCCCCTTCCCTCCCAGTCCAGAGGCAGGTGAGCGGGAGGCCCATCCGTCAGCTGGACAGGAGGCCGGAGACAGGCAGAAATCGATGCGGCCTGGGGACAGATGCCCTGGGGACTGTTTAATCCTAGAAGCAGCAGGTCTGAGGGACTCAGCCGGGGCTTCCCTGCAGCCCCCCGCCCCCGGGGCCTCCAGCCGTGACGGCCCATAGGAGAGCGAGGCCGGGGTGTCGCTGGCTGACGGTTCAGCAGCCGTGACTCGGTCATTAATGTGCCAGGGGGGTCCCCCCCGCGCCCCCTTCCTCCCCTAGGACATGGCCAGCTGCCCTCCGACCGTTACGGTCACTGAGGTCGGTGCTGTCCCTGGTCCCCGTCTGCTGGGGACACGGGCTCCCAGGGGCCCTGGTGGGCAGGGGGGAGCAGGCACTGCCGGGTGTCGGGCGTCTGGACGGGGACTCTGGGCAGCAGCTTCAAGGCCCTGGGGCTGCTCGCAGGAGATTAGCGGAGGGTTTTCCGGAATGATCGCCTTCTGGGGGTGACGGCGACCGAGCTGGGGCTTGCCGGCCTCCGGCAGCCCAGTGCCATGACTGACCGGGTGGGAGAGCAGAAGGCGGGGGGGGGGTGTCCAGGCCGCTGGCCCCGTTATCTCGGGGTCTCTGGATTCACGGATGTGGCCTCTTGGGGTCCCCCAGAGGATGTGGGATGTGGGGGTGGTGCCGAGGGGCTGTGTCCTCTGACCTCTGACCCCACGGCCCTTGTCAGGAGCTGGTGACTTCCTGGCCCTGACCCCTGAGCCCTCTCCTGGCCTTGGACCCCGAGCTCAGGAGGGTCGATGGGAGTCGGGGCTGCCCCACGGGCCCGAGGCCGAGCAGGACCCCAAGTGTCTGGGGCAGCGCACGAGGGTCTCCCCGTAGAAGCGGCAGCAGGAGCAGGAGGCCGTTACCCCGTCCGTCCCTGCGTCCCCTCCCGCGTCCCCGTCCATCTCTGTCCGTCCCCGTGTCCCCTTCTGTCCCCGCGTCCCTGTCCGTTCCTGCGTCCCTGTCAGTCCCCCCGTCCCCATCTGTCCCCGTGTCCCTGTCTATCCGCATCCCCACTTATCCTATCTGTCCCCATGTCCCCACCTGTGTCCCAGTCTGTCCCCATGTTCCCATCTGTCCCCGTCCGTCCCTGTGTCTGTCCGTCCTCACGTCCCCATCCGTCCCTGTGTCTGTCCATCTCAGCATCCCCATCCGTCCCTGTCCGTCCCCGTCCCCGTCCGTCCCTGTCCGTCCCCGTCCCCGTCCGTCCCCGTCCCCGTCCGTCCCTGCGGCGTGGGCGCAGAGCAGTCACCCTGTGGATGACTCTGCAGTGGCCGCACGGCTCTCAGCAGGGGTCGTCCAGGAGCCGCCAGGCCCAGAGCGGGGGGTGGGGGTGGGGGGCGCTGGCGGTGGCCACGGCCGTGCCCCGGGGCCTGCCTCGCCTGAAGGGCCGCGCAGGTCTGGCCAGGGCTCACCGCGTGACCCAGCGCCACAGAGTGCCACGATTTGGTGACCCAGTGCCGTGGGGGCGCCGCTGACAGGCACCAGGGGGTCACGGATTCCACCCCTCCCCCTCCTGTGTCCCCCGGAGGAAGGGTCAGCCCTGACCAGCCCCTCTGCTGGGTGCCTCCTGGCTGCCTGGACATGGGTCAGGAGGGACCTGGGGGAGTCTGTGGGGCCCCCGGGGATCCCCTGGAGCCTGGATCCTCAGCCCGGCACTTCCCGGGGTTCGGGCGGGCCTGGGGGGCCGTGGCTGTGCCCCTGGCAGGCTCCCGGCCGCACTGACACAGGCTGAGCCAACACTGGGGCTCGGGTGGGGCCCCATCTCCTGAGGGGGGTCCTGCCGCCCAGTGCCAGGCCAGACCCCACGAGGGCCCCGGGGCGGGTCCCAGCGTGGCCGGGGTAGGGCTCCCTCCCGAGAGATGACGGCCAGCGCACGGTGGCACCTCCCGGGGGGCTCCAGTCTCGGGCCCCTGGGGGCTGGCGGGTCCCTCGCTCTCTCTGGGCGTGGGCGCCCTGTCCCCCCAGGTCTCACGGCCCGGGGCACACGACCGGGGGCCACAGCCTCGTCCGGATCGAGGCTTGTTTTCTTTTTGTTTTGGGCATAAGAGCGGCTTCCAGGCGGGAGCCCTGGGTTCGATCCCGCAGTGCCCCCACTCCCTCCCCCACCCCATGCGTGTCCCCGGCACTGCAGCCCATGAGCCACAGCAACAGGGAAATTCCCCCGAGGCCCCAGGAGACGCTGGGAGGGGAGGAGAGCCCAGACAGAGCCAGGGGCCTGACGGAACCAGAGGGGCCCCCGCAGGCTGGAGCAGGGGGAGGGCCGGGGACAAGGGGCTCAGTGCACCCTCCACTGGCCACTCTGGGGGGCCCCACTCTGGTCCCGCTCACAGCCCTCCCAGCCTCAGGGGTCCAGTATAGAAACTTGGGGGGCTTGGCTGCCCCTTCCTCGGCACCCCAGGAGAGGCAGAACCTGACACAAAGGCAGGAGAATCTGCGTGGGGGGGGGGGGTTTGGGCTCCAGGACGCTCCTGGCTGCCCTCCCCGGTGACCCCGTCCAGCCTGGCTTCTTGCCCCCCTCTGACGCTCAGGTGAGTCCTGGCCAGTGACGTCCCCCACTGTCCATCACGCTGGCCAGCTGTCCTCGTGGACCAGACGGACAAGGGGCAGGAGCAGTGGGGGAACAGGTGCCGCCCTGGTGCCAGCATGGGTCCCCTGGTGCCCTGGGGCTACTCCTGGATGGCTGAGTCACTCCCCCAAGGGCAGCCTGGGAGGGGCGGCACTGGGGCCCCCCAGCCGGCCGGAGCCCCGGTTGTGACAGGAGCCAGCGCTTTCCCCGGAGGCGCCTGATGGTGGCGCTGTTGGCCCGTGCCAGGCTTCCCCGGCCGGGTGGGCGGGAGGAGCCGGCAAGGAGTGTGGGGGCAGCGCCCCTGCTCTGAGCCCGCAGCTGGGCACGGAGGCCTCCGGCCGCACTCGTGGGCACTCACGGGCCTGGCTCAGGGTGACCTTCGGGCGTCCCGGGGGGTGGGGCCTCTGGCAGCCTGGTGGGCCGGGCCGGGAGCCGGGGCCAGGGTCTCCCTGTCCGGGTCCCGGGCCCAGGCAGCCCCAGACTGCCTGTCTGACCTCCGCGCCCCCTGCCCCCACGCTCAGCAGGTGGACACGCCCCCCAGGCCCCTTGGGGCTGCCCACGAGTCCCCGCGAGGCGCCAGGAGCCCAGCGCCCGTGCCTGGCACTGCCAGGTGCTGCCCATGGACGCTCAGTCCCGGCCTCAGCGGGCCGTGAAATGGGCGCTGGGCAGCGGGGCTCCTGCCAGCCGGGGCCTCTGTTCCCCCGAGCCCCTCGCTTCACCGGAGGCCACCCCGCAGTTTCTGCGACCTCCGTGCACCTCGACGGACAGCTTCCTGCCCTCGGGACCCTGTTCCCTACCCGCCTCGTGCCCCCTCACCCCTGTCCTCACCCCACCCTCTCTATCCCCCCACTTCAGCCCCTGGCGGGGGGGACGGCAGGCAGAGACTCCATCTGGATCAGACTTCCTCCCCCTTCCGTGCGTCCATCTGCAGAGTGGGCAGCGCTGGCCCTCGGGGACGAGGGGTGGGCCGAGTGCCCCACGCGGGGCCAGAGCCCCGGTGCTCGCCTCTCCCAGAGGGCGCCTGCGGCTCGGGCCTCACTGCGAGAGATGCGCCCTCACCGGGGTCTTCAGAGGCTTTCCGGGGGGCTGGGGCAGTTGGGGTTCCACTCCCTGCAGCCTGGGCTCTGCCGTGGGGCCCCGAGCACCGCAGTGGCCCTGGTGGGTCCCGGCAGCCACAGGCTGCAACTGCACGGGGTGGGGGCAGCCCCTGGCTGAGCCCCCGCGGCACGGGGGCTGCCCATCTCCTAGGGCCGCTGGGGAAGAGGAAGTTCGTCTCCTCCCGGCTCTGCCCCAAACCCTGGGGACTTGGGACACGGGCCCAGACGTGTGCGGGGCCTGGAGCTCATCGAGGGGCACCGCTGGACCAGCTTCGGAGTGGCCGCCGCACCGGGAGGGCTGGCCACACCCGGGGGTGGCCCAGGGCCCTCGAGTCTGGGCACTCCAGGGGGGCCTGAGTTCAGGGGTGCCTCGGGGTGGGGCCCGGCAGGCCCCACGGGCTGCCCGTCCACTGCAGAGGGACAAGAGCCTGGACAGACGTCCCCGTGGGTGCAGCTCCGACTTGCACGCTGGCCGCGCGGTCCCCTGGGTGGCGCCCCACCCCCGGCCCCTCTCTGGGACCCCTCCTGGATCCTGCTCCCGCAGCTCCGTCCCCGGGAGAGGAGCTGAGCAGACCCCAACCCACGCCTGGTGCCCGCGGCCTCGGTGTAGACGGATCCGGTCTCGGCGTAGACGGACTCCGTAGTGCTCTACTGGCTTTCGGACTCCTTGGGGTGCCAGACGCGCAGGGCGAGCGCTAAGGCAAGCCTTCAGGGGCCCCGCGGCCCCCACTTCCGGGCGCCGCCGCAAGGGCTTCTGGGAAGTGTAGTTCCCGCCGGGGCCGCGGCCTGCAGGGCGTCGAGCCGCCGCCGTCGGGTGGCACGCGCGGTGCCCGCTGTGCACCGGCGCCCCGTGCCCAGCCCGAGGCGGGGGGCGCTCGGCTCGGCTCCTGCGGCCGTCTGCGCGCTCCTGCCGGCCCGAGCCCCAGCTCGGCGCCAGGGCGAGAGTTGACCCTCCCGCGTGCGTCCTCCCGGGGGCCGAGCTGGGCGTCGCCCCGTCCCCCAGCCCGCTCTGCAGAGGGTGTGCACACGGGGCCGCTGCCGGCGCGCTGGGCAGGGGCGGACGCGGCTCTAGTTAGGTTTACCCGGCCGCACCAGGCCTGCAGGAACGCTGGGCTGGACGCAGAGTTCTCACGCCCAGTGCTCCTGCAGCGTGGGCCTGTCCCCGGCTGTCCTGGTCCACTCGGGAGAAGCCCTGACCTCTCTCCAAACGCGCTTTCCCCTCTCTCTCCCCTCACGTTATTCTGTTTTGAGTTAAAAGCAGTTTATCTGAAACTTTATTTTAGTAAGTCACAGCCGTTGATACCGTCCTAGAGTTGAACTTAGATAACAAAACTCCAATATTAAAATCAGTAAGTATAAAAGACCAACTTTCTTTTTTGGGGGGGTCACACCCGGCGATGCTCAGGGGTTACTCCTGGCTCTGCACTCAGGAATTACTCCTGGCGGTGCTCAGGGGACCATATGGGATGCTGGGAATCGAACCGAACCGGAGTTGGTTGCGTGCAAGGTAAACACCCTCCCTGCTGTGCTATTGCTCCAGCCCCAAAGACCAACTTTTTTTTTTTTTTTTTTTTTTTGCTTTTGGGTCACACCTGGCGATGCTCAGGGGTTACTCCTGGCTCTGCACTCAGGAATTACCCCTGGCAGTGCTCAAGGGACCATATGGGATGCTGGGATTTGAGCCCGGGTCGGCCGCGTGCAAGGCAAACGCCCTACCTGCTGTGCTATTGCTCCAGCCCCCAAAGACCAACTTTTTAATGTGAAAATTGTATCTCAACATGGGCTCGGCAAGTCCTCTGAGGCTTTCCTGAGCTGTTGGTGGCTGGGCGCCTTCTGTGTTTCTGCTGTCTCTGCTGAGCCGGGTCTGCCTCTGTGCTGCTGCGTGTCTGATTTGATGGCTCGAACCCTGGGGAGGGGGGTTGAGGAGTTAGGAGTTGCCCAGAGACCTAGGTCTACCCAGGCGCTGTGGGAGTCGGGACTTGGGGTGGGCGTCTGGGGAGGCTGCCTACCCCCACTCCGAGAAAACCCCAGAGTTCTCTCATTTTTGTAAATAAGTTTTTTTCTGTTTAATCAGATTTTAAAAATTTAATTAATTTTTTAATTGAATCGCCGTGAGATACAGTTACAAAGCTTTCATGATTGAGTTTCAGTCGTTCAGTGATTGAACACCCGTCCCTCCGCCAGGTATGCTTTCCACCGCCAACGTAAATAAGTTTTAATAAAACTATCGTGTCTGAGCAAAGAAAGCAAACTCCTGTAAGTGGAGAGTGAGAGGGCCTCGGGTTCATTGGGCTCGTGAGTGAATGAAGGGCTCGCCAGGAGGGGACCTCGAGCTGGTCAGGGCCAGGAACCAGCTCCCTGGGTTCGCAGTGCTGGCCGGTGGCCAAGGTGGGGGGCGTAAGTTGGGCCTTTGGGGTCTTCTGTCCTGTCAGGGCCTACCAGGCTTGACTGCGCTACCCACTGGGCTCCCCACAGCCCCAAGGAAAACTGAGGCACAGCCTGCTCAGAAGGCGTCTCAGCAGGTCCCCCGCGGGTGGTGACAAGGCGACCTCTTGGGACTCCTGCTTCGGAAGAAGAGGGGCCCCCACGTGGGGGTCCTGAGGGTGACCTCGTCCTTCTGGGGGGCAGCTGCTCCCAGGACTGCATCCTCACTGTGGCCTCACCGCTAGGGGGACCGGGACCCCTGAGGAAGAGATGTGGGGGGAGCGCCACCCTCATGCGGTGGCCCCGACAGTTTGCATCGGGGTCAGTGAATCCGCGTGTGCAGGGCCGGGAAGCTGGGGGCTTGCAGAGACCCCAGACAGGGCTGGGCTTCACTTTCCTTCCTCCCTTGTCAATTTCCCCTCCGAGGACCTTCTGCAGGTTCTGGAGGATTTGGACACACTTCCAGAAGCTTCCAAACAGACCAGGGCTTGGCGCATGAGGAGGGGGTCTGGGAACTCTCCGGAGCACCTAGGTGTCAGGGGGCAGGACCCCCCCCCCCGCCCTGCGACCCCACGCAGAGGACAGCTCTTTTATTTCTTGAAGGAGTGTTTTGCAGTTTTCTTTGTCCAGGTTTTTCACCTTTTAGTTAAGCTGATTCCGAGGCACTTGATTTTTCTGAGGCACAGTTGTGAATGGGATCTTTAAAAAAATACACTTTTGCCCCCAATATTTGAATAGACGGAAGCCATGGGCTTTTGCAAATTAATTTTGTAGCCTATCGCTTTACTATATAAATCGATGTTTCTAGGAGCTTTTTTGTAGAGTCTAAATTTAGGATTTTCTAAATTTAGTATCATGTCATCTACAAATAGTGAGAGCTTGACTTCTTCCATTCCTATCTGGATGCCCTTGATATCTTTTTTTGCCTAGCAAAAAAGTACTTCCACTACTATATTGACCAGAAGTGGCGAAAGTGGGCAACCTTGTCTTGTGCCCAATATTAGAGGGAAGAAAAAAGATTTTCAGTTTTTCCTCATTGAGAATAATGCTTGCTGTGGGCTTGTGCTAAATAGCTTTGATTATATTGAAAAAAGTTCCTTCAGCTCTTATTTTGGTTGAGAGTTTTTATCATGAATGGCTGCTGAATCTTGTCAAATGCTTTCTATGCGTCTATTGATATGATCGTATGGTTTTTAATTTTTCTTTTATTGGTGTGATGTATTATGTTGATTGACTTGTGTATGTTAAACCATCCTTGCATTCCTAGGATGACTCCCGCTTGATCATGGTGTATGATCTTTTTGATGAATGGTTTGATTCTACTTGCTAGTATATTGTGAGGATTTTTGCATCTGAGTTCATCAGGGATATCGGCCTGTAATTCTCTTTTTTGTGGTGTCTCTTTTGGTATCAGGGTGATGTTTGCTTCATAGGAACTGCTTGGGAGCGTTTCTGTTTCTTAAATTTCCTAGAAAATCTTGAAAAAGACTGGCAGTATGTCCTCCTTGAAGGTTTGAAAGAATTCACTAGTGAATCCATCTGGGCCTGGGCTTTTGTTTTGGGGAAGACTTTTGATAACTATTTTAGTTTCTTCAGCAATGATAGGTTTGTCCAAAAATTCCAAATCTTCTTGGTTCAGCCTTGGGAGGTTATAGGAATCCAGGAATTAATCCATTTCTTCCAGTTTCTCTTGTTTTTGTGGTATACAGATTCTCAAATCTCTGATAATCCTTTGAATTTCTGTGGTTTCCCTTTCATTTCTGATTCAGTTTGTTAGGGATCTCTCTCTCTCCCTCTCTCTTTTTTTGTGAGTCTTCCTAGTGGTTTATGAATCTTGTTTATTTTTTTCAAAGAACCAGCTCTTGGTTTCATTGATCTTTTGGATTTTATTAATATCATTTGGATTCCAGTTCATTAATTTCAGCTCTAAGTTTTGGTATTTTCTTGCTCCTGCCTGGTTTGGGTTTCTTTTGTTGGTTGTTTTCCAAGATCTTAAACTGTGAAATCAAATTATTTATGTTGGCCCTTTCTTCCTTCCCGATGAACGCATGCAGAGCTATAAACTTTCCTTTTAACACCGCATTTGCTGTGTCCCACAAGTTCTGCTAGCTCGTGTCCTCATTCTCATTTGTTTCCAGGAATCTTTTGATTTCCTTTTTGATCTCCTCTCTAAGCCACTGGTTGTTCAGCAGTGAGCTGTTTAATTTCCAGGTGTTTCATTTAATTCTCTGTTTCTGTGTGTGATTAACTTCTATTTTCAGTGCATCAGGGTCTGAGGAGATAGTTGATGTAATTCCTGTTCTCTTGATTTTTATGGAGGCATGTCTGTGGCCCAGCGTGTGTCCTACCTCGGAGGATGTCCCATGTCCTTCGGAGAAGAAAGTGTATTCAGCTTTTGGGGGATGAAAACCCTGTACATATCTACTGCCCCCTCTTCCTTTTATTCCTTCAAAATCAGAATTTCCTTGCTGAGTTTTAGTGTGCTTGATCTATCAAGAGGTGACAGAGAGGTCTTGAAGTTTCTAATTACTATTGTGTTGCTACCAATGTCCTCTTGAAGTCTATATTAGCAATTGTTTTAAGTACTTTGCTGGTCCCTCATTGGGTGCATTTACATTTAGGAGTGTAATTGCTTCCTGACGTATGTATCCCTTGATCTTTAGGAGCTGACCTCCACTGTCTCTTCTAACTCTTTTCAGCCTGAAATCTGTGCCATCGGGTCTGACGTCGTATGTATATGTCATATCATAGTATGGCCACCACAACCTTTTTGAAGGAATTGTGTGCTTGAAGAATTGTTTTCCAGTCTTTCACTTTGAGACTGTGTTTGCTCTGACTATTCAAATATGTTTCTTGTAGGCAGCAGAATGTTGGATTCATTTTTTTAATCCATTTTGACACTCCGTATCTCTTAATTGGGGCATTTAGACCATTGACATTGAGGGAGATTATTATCATGGAGTTTTGTGCCACCTTTATTTAGAGGATTGTTGTGTTCGTGGGGTTTGTTTTGTCTTATAGGAGTCCTTTCAGTTCTTTAAAAGTTTGTTTTGACAGTATGACAATAATAGCTGGGAATGATCACAGTGAACAAGAACTGAGTGTTAAAAGTAGGTAAAGGGACATACCTGATGACCTTTCAGTATCAATATAGCAAACCACAACGCCCAAAGGGAATATATATATATATATATATATAGAGAGAGAGAGAGAGAGAGAGACAGAGACAGAGAGACAGAGAGAGACAGAGACAGAGACAGAGAGACAGAGAGGCAGAGAGAAGACTGAGAGAGAAGAAAAGTGCATGCCATAGAGACAGGCAGGGGGTGGGGGTGGGGGTGAGGGGAGGGGCCCTGGGGACACTGGTGCTGGGAAATGTGCCCTGGTGGAGGGATGGGTGCTGGAGCACTGTATGACTGAAACCTGGTCATTATCAGCTTTGTAAGGGTCTGTCTCACAGGGATTCAATTAAAAAAGTTTAAAAAATGATAAAGAACACTAAAATAAATTGAGATACATGTCTGAAAAAAGTTGGCTTTGTGTCAATGAAGTTCCCGAGCTTTTGTGCTTCCATGAATTTGTGTATCATTCCTCAGATCTCTCATTCAGAGTCTAGCCGGGTGAAGTATTCTTGGTGGGGCCTCCTCCACTTCTTTAAGGTTGCTAACTGTATCCCACCCTTGGCCTCGTGCCTGGAGCTTCCACTGGACAGTCGGATGTCCATTAAGGGATGCTCCTTTGGGTGTAACGTCCTTCTCTGATCTTGCTGTTTTCGGGGTTGTATTTGTCATTCTGATTAGCATGTGTCTTGGAGTGTCTTGGAGTCTTTCGATTAGAGTCTCTTTTAGCTGGTACCCTTTGGGCTTCTTGGATCTGGATGCCGAGTTCCCCAGCTCTGGGAACTTCTAGGCAATGATGTCTGTGACCGTTACTTCCTCATCGGGTTGCCTTCCTGCCCCTCTAGGACTCCAATGATTCTCATGTTGCATTCACCTCCTGAATTGACCTCAAAGTTCTCATGTCTGTCATTGATTTCTTTCGGGGTCCTTTTTTCTCTTCCGTTGTTGCTGGAGGTTTTCTGCGTCTTGTCTTCAAGCTCACTGATTCTGTCTTCAGCTGCTGTTCCTCTACTGCTGAGGACATCCACTGAGTTTTTGATTTTACCGACCAAGTTATTAAATGCTGACATTTCTGCCTGTAGTTTTCTCGTTTCTGCCCTCATTTCCTCAGTGTCTTATTGGCTGACCATGCCACTGTTTCTCTCATATCCTCCTGCATTTTATCAGATATCCATTTCGCTGTTTGAATTCTTATTTTTTTTTTCTTTTTGGGTCATACCCGGCGATGCTCAAGGGTTACTCCTGGCTCTGCACTCAGGAATTACTCCTGAGTGCTCAGGGGACCCAATGGGATGCTGGGATTCGAACCTGGGTCGGCCGAGTGCAAGGCAAACGCCCTACCCGCTGTGCTATCGCTCCAGCCCCCCCTGTTCAAAGTCTTTAGCAGAGAGATGAGGTTGGTGCTTTCCTGGTTGATGCTCGGGGCTCTGGCATCTTCGCCTCATGATGGCTTCTCCGCTGTTTCCCCACGATGCCTGTGGTAGGTTGGGGGCGATTCTTTCCGATACACCAAGTGCGCCCCCTCAGAGGGAGGACTCTGGGGGCCTGGGTGGACGATGGTCTTTTCTTTCTCCTCACAGATATCCCCTTCCTCTGCGGTGTCCCTGGGCCGTGTGTGGAGCCCCTTGCTCTGACTCAGCGCCTGCGCCCTCGGCCTGACTTGCGGGGACTCCCGTTAGGGTCGTGTCGCTTCTTCTTGCACTCCCCGCTGCTTGCGTAGGTCTCGGCGGGCAGAGGTGGAGGGGAGTTGGGGCTGGGGGCGGTGGCCTGTGGCTGAGTAGCCAGCTGCCCTGCTGGGGGCCCAGTGTAGAGGCCGAGCTGTGGTCTTACAGGACACAGAGGGGGACACCAGCCCCCGCCCGCCGGCTGACCCATGGGAGGGGCCGAGCGCTTGCGGGGTTCAGGTCCTGGCCGGAGTGTCCAGTCCCGCGGCTGCTGGCAGGAACGCTCCTTCCCGCAGCCCGTCCACGCGGCGAGGGTCTCGCCTCGCCCAGGAGCGCTGGGGCACGAGGGCGGGGGAGCCAGCCCCCCGCGTCCCGCCTCCCCCCGGAGCTGCTCCCGTGCTCCCTGCTCGCTGACTGACTCCCTCCGAAGGGAAATGTCCCTCTGCGCGCTAATGAGATGTCAGAACCGCTTTCCCTAGCTGAGGGTAATTCATGGAGACGGGCTGGCGGGAGGGGGAGCGTCTGCGAGTCCCGGCACAGCTGGGCCCGCGTCTCCTGCTCCGTCTCTGTCTTCTCTCTTCCCGCTCTCTCCCTGTCTCTGTCTCTCCCGTCTCTGTCCCTCCCCATCTCTGCCCTCCCCATCACTATCTCTCCCATCTCTGACTCTTTCTCCGTCTGTCTCTCTCCCTCTCTCTGTCTCTCCCATCCCTGTCTCTCCCCATCTCTGTCTCTCTCCCCATCTCTGTCCTTCCTATCTCTGTCTCTCCCCATCTCTGTCTCTCCCATCTGTCTCTCTCCCCATCTCTGCCTTTCCTGTCCTTGTCTCTGTCCCTCTCCCTCTGCCTGTCCCTTGGGGAGCTCAGCAGGGTTGGGGTGTTGGGGACAGATCCCCACTGAGCCCAGACATGGCCTTCGCACCCCAACTCAGTTCTGGTCCCCAGAGTCCCACAGCCCGGGGGCGCCTCCCCTCCCACTCTCCCCTCTGGGGGCCTGGTCTCTGCTGTTTCCACCTGGCTCAGGGGCTGCAGGGAGTGGGTGGTCCTCGGCACTGGGAGCCCCTTCCCCCAGGGCCTCCTAGAAACGGGCAGGGGAGGGAGGAGGGAGAGTCCAGTCTCAGCTGAGCATCCAGGTGGGCTGCACCCCCTTCCCTCGCCCACAGGAAGTCACTCGTCACAGCTCCCCTGGGGTGAGGGCAGCGCCCAGTACTGGGGTCCTGGCGGGAGGGACGAGCTCGGGCACGGGGTGTCCCCCCAGGGCTGGCCGTGGTGTCGCGTGTGGCCACTCCGCGTCCACCAGGCTGTCCTCATGGGACGGGGGACTGTCTCCGCGTGTGGGTGAGCCCTTCGGGCTGTGGGGCGCGTGGGTAGGGCCCACTGAGCACTTCGCTACGGAAGCCTCCAGAAGCCCCCAGCACCTCCTCCCCTAGGCGTGGTCAGTGACACAGCAGGCCCAGCATGTGTGTGGGGCAGTGTGTGCATGGGTGTCTATACACATGTACACGTGTGGGGGCTGTGTGCACATGTGTCTGTACTATGTACATGTGTACATGTGTGGGGGCAGTGGGCGTTTGGGTACCTACACATGCGTACACATGCGGGGCAGTGGGGACACGGGTGTCTGTACATGTGTACAAGTGTGGGGCAGTGTGCATGGGTATCTGTACATGTGTATACATGTGGGGCAGTGGGCACACGGGTGTCTGTACATGTGTACAAGTGTGGGACAGTGTGCATGGGTATCTACATGTGTATACATGTGGGGCAGTGGGCACACGGGTGTCTGTACATGTGTACACGTGTGGGGCAGTAGGCACACGGGTGTCTGTACGTGTGTACACGTGTGGGGCAGTGGGCACATGGTCTCTGTACACGAGTACATGTGTGGCAGTGTGTGCAGGAGTGTCTGGGTCCGTGTCTCGGCTGTACTGTGCACACACACTCAGCTGTCACTAATCAGCGTGGCCCGTCTGGGGTTCTGGGGTGCTCCAGGCCCGGGCTGGGGTCTCACACACAGCTTCCTCCTTCAGGATGCTGCTCAGCCGTGCCCGTGGCCCTGCGCCTCCCCGCCCTCACCCCCTCTCACGCCCGCTTTAGTGTGGCTGCCCCGCTGAGGTCACCGGCCCCTCTGAGCACCCGGGGCCTCCGCTGGGCCGGAAGCGCGCCTCAGCGGCTGATGCATCTTCATTTTTAATTGCCCATTCTGGATGGATTCACGGAAAAAGAAACCTCGCAGCTAGAAACGCATTTTTTTATTTGTCCTTTCGGGGAGTTAAAGCACCAACCAATGAATTATACTGACTCCCATTTTATTAAGTACAGCGTGCCTTTTGATTTAAGAATATTCTTACCTCTCCAAGAGCTTTTAAAAAAGGGGATGCAAAAAAAAAAAAAGAGAGAGAAAAACTCCATTCAGCACGGCAGTATATTTGGTTGCTTTTCATAAATTGTCTAGATTGCATTTTAAGGGAGTGGAAATTGAATCTAGTTTTTTTTTTTTAATTGCTGAAGCCAATTAGCTGCTGAAGTGTTTAGTTAAGTGAATGGCGCTGAGATCTACAAGCATGGAAGCCGCTAAAGGGCTTCCCAGCCTCGGGCTGCCTCTCATCCCCAGAGAATGTTCCAGAGGTCTCTTGATGGTCCACTGAGCCCAGCACCTCCTCAGCTGGGGGCGGGCATCTGCGTGGGCCCCTGGGCTAGGAGAGGGGCTCACCTCTCTCCTCCGGGGGCCTTGCTCAGCTGCAGGAAGCCGTCCTGGGAGGAGGGGAGGGGAGTGGCGGGCAGAGAGGTGGGCTGGGCTCAGCATCCTTCTCGGGGATACACTTCTTTATTATATTTTTTTAGGCAGAGAACCCAAACCACATGGTTTACTGGCAAGGCTTTACCAAGGAACAGGACCCAAGGGTGCTGGAAGATCAAAGGGAGGCAGCAAGATGTGGATGCAGGGCTAACTGGCGGGCGTGAAGGTTTCCGGGCCAGGCGGAAGAAGGTCAAAGCACAGGGAACCGTGACACTCGCCGCACCCCTGCGGAGAAGCTGGGATGGGAGCTGGCTGGGCGAGGAGGAAGATCCCGGTGTGCCCAACCGGGCTCCAGAGCTCCCCGAAGCCGGAGACGCCGAGAATTCCTGTGGGTCCTTCTGGAATGTTCACAGCAGACACAGAGCGGCTGGCACCTAGCACAGCACACATGTCCCGGCCCGCTTGGGCAGTGCATGCCCACAGCGCACACCCCCCTCCTGTCTCGTCTCGGCTTCTTTGTGCTGCCGTGGCAGGGATGGGGGGTCTGGAGGGGGAAATACAGCGTCTCTGTCAGGCTCACGTCCCTGGCGCCTAACATAAAGCATCGACGATGGAAAAAAATGTCTAATTAAGACGTAACGTCATCTTCCACTTTTTTTTTTTTTTTTTTTTTTTTGCTTTTTGGGTCACACCCAACGATGCTCAGGGGTTACTCCTGGCTTTGCACTCAGGAACTACTCCTGGCGGTGCTTGGGGGACCATATGGGATGCCGGGGATCGAACCCGGGTCGGCCGCGTGCAAGGCAAACGCCCTACCCGCTGTGCTATCGCTCCGGCCCCCATCTTCCACTTTTTAATACTTGGGCGGAGAAGACGGACAGGTCAATTAAAACATTGTCCCTTGGGGAGAGGAAGTGGGCGCTGTCCACGGTCCTGAACCGCAGGCCCGCCCGCCCGCGCACAGGGAGAGCAGGATTCCTTGGCAGTGATTAGAGCTTTGAGCTGTTGGTGCTGAAGTCCCAGGGGTTCCTGGGCTCACTGTCCCTCTGCTCGAGGCAGCCGTTCCCCGGGGAGGCTGCTGCGCGTCTCTGCTCCTTAATGATGAGAAATGGCTTTGGAGTGTCCGCGAAGCCAGAGGAGACGGCGTCCGCGCTGAAAGGAGTCTCCGACCCCGGCGTCTCTCTGAATCGCACTTACTGTAAGTGGGTTTGTAAGTGCCTGAAGGTCAATTAAAAGTATGTTTACACTGTCCCTGTCGCGCGGGGACAGCGAGGTCTCCTATTAGCCACCGAGGCGGTGTTTATGTTCTAAATGTGGACACGAACTTGGTGCTTTATGTTAGAACTGAAATCGATCGTGAAACACAGCAGCATTACACTCGATCCATTCTGAAAGGCCCTTGAAATCAATCCACATGGCACAAAGAGAGATGGAGGTAGTCAAAATATTTGGGCCAGCTCATTTTGCTAAGTTCGGGGGAGGGTGAAGCTCAAGCAAAATGTTTTTTTTTTTTTTTGGAGGGGGTTTGTTTCAGTGACTCTGAGCTCTTAGAATCCATTACCTCTTCTCTGTGGGGGGGGGGGCACAAGGACGAGGAGGTGAGGCGGAATGTCCCGTGGGCACAGGGAAGGGGCCCGTGGGAGGGAAGCCACGACATGGAGCAGAAGGCCCTCACGAAGGCGAGGTCCGCAGGGCCCCCTTCAGGAAAATGGATGAGGTTTCTAAGCAGAGCTGAGCCTTCCTGAATAATCAGCCCCAAAGAGATCGCTCTCAAATACTGTGATGACCTCAGAAGAACCAGAGTGGGAATAATCCAAAGAACGGTTTTATTGCTGAGAGATGGAAAAAAAAAGTCGCCATCCTTCTTTTCTGATGAGAGAGAGAGAGAGAGAGAGAGAGAGAGAGAGAGAGAGAGGGAGGGAGGGAGAGAGAGCGTATATAAAAATATCCTCTGGACCCCCTAATTGTGGTCTAAATTAGGGTGACCTCCAAGACTTGGTGGGGGAGGGATCCTGTGTGTGTGTGTGTGTGTGTGTGCGTGCGCGCGCATGCAAAACCCTTTGGACAAAAAATCAAATCACTTGCAAATAAATGGACAGACAGCAGAGTGAGCAGCAGGATGGACAGAGACAAGGCGGTGAGGCCGGGCACGTAGACTCGAAATACGTGGCTTCCTAGGGGGTCTGCAGGGACCACCTGCACCCCAGGCCTGGTCCTCTCGTCCCGTTTCCTGTCTCAGGCTCTGAGCAGCCTGCTGGGGGCAGACGGCTGAGAAAGCGGGGCCCGCAGGGGGTGTGCTGGGATTTTCAGGTGTCGTTGAGTTTGCCTCAAGCTGTGCTGTCAGAGTGATGAGAGGGTCTTGTGGGGAGGGGCTGGGGGGCCTTTGGCTGTAGCTAGTGAGAATATGAACATTTTTTTGTTTTGTTTTTGGGTCGCGCCCGGTGATGCACAGGGGTTACTCCTGGCTCATGCGCTCAGCAATTCCTCATGGCGGTGCTTGGGGGACCATATGGGATGGTGGGAA
This sequence comes from Sorex araneus, assembly GCF_027595985.1. Lineage (NCBI taxonomy): Eukaryota > Metazoa > Chordata > Mammalia > Eulipotyphla > Soricidae > Sorex > Sorex araneus. The sequence goes on along the minus strand of NC_073306.1, from coordinate 1,706,542 downwards.
TTGACCCTGGGTTGGCTGCCTGCAAGGCAAACGCCCTCCCCGCTGTGCTGTCGCTCCGGCCCCAGAATATGAATATTTAAGATGTCTTTGTGAAGGGAAGATTTTTGGTGTTTGTCCAAACTCTCTCTGGGATCATTCCTGGATTCCTTGACTAAGATGTGTGTGTGTGTGTGTGTGTGTGTCTGTGTGTGTGTGTGTGCATATGCATGCATTGGGGGCTAAGGGAGGCAAAGTGCTCTGAGATTAGAGGCCCAGTGGGCCATTTTGGGGGGCCCTGTTTCTGGCTTGGTGAGGACTGGGGCATCCTGCCTGGTTCCCGGGAACAGACGGGTTTGTGGAGATGTAGTGGCTTAGGGAGAGGTAACACAGTTGTGGATCACTAAGAATTGAAGAGAAAATATCCTGACAACTAAAATATCCTGAAGAAAATATCCTGAAATTTGGGATTTTTAAAATAAAACTTCTTCACATGTGCAAGTTTGGCTTTTTAATTTTTGCAAAGAAACTAGAAATAATGCACATTTGTGGTATCCCTTAACTTGGCCTGCCTCCCCCCAGCCCTCGAGGCGCACAAGGAAGATGGGAACAACGGGACGGCGATGGGGATAAGGATGATGGGGACGATGGCGGGTGATGTTGGTGACGAGGATGCTGGCAATGAGATAACAGCTGCCATGACGATGACGATGGTGAAGACAGTTTCTCCACCAAGGACGGCACCTGGGGACGGCTGGGTCCCTTGTGCTTCAGGACCGTCCTGTGATTGTACAGACGGGGATGCTGGGACGCGCGGAGAGTTCGGGTCTTACTTCACAGACACGCGCATGTGCGCTCACCAGTCAGCAGACAAGAGTCACAATCAGCACCTTCCTCCTCGCGTAGGTGAAAACTGGGCAGGCCATGGCGAGCGCTGAAACGTCCCGGGTCACACAGCCAGGAGGAGGTCGGGTGGATTTCAGCCGCGCCCCTTGGGTGAGCAGGTGGAGGGGCCTGGCCGCATGCCGGGGGCTGTGAGGACCCTGTCACAAGAGCAGGGCCAGCCCTTAGCCATGAGCTCCCCAACCTGCCCCCTGGGTGGAGGGGGGGGCTGTGAAGATTAAGAGGCGTCCTGGCACCGGAGCGCTGGCGTTTCCGTTCCCACGGGGGACACCAGCCCAGCAGAGTCTGCTGACCGCGTGCCGCAGGGGCGGGGGTGGGGGTCCTTTGATGCCTCCACGTTTTCTATTTTAAAACCTTCCACTCTTGTGAAACCTCGGGTCCAGCCAGGCTGTAATTACTTCTAGAACTTACTTCGGGACCAATTATCACTCTCTCAGATGTGCAGGATCGCGGGTGGCGTGTTGCTCGGTCCCTGTGGCCCTTGGGTGTGTTTGGAGCGCGGCTCTCGGGGGTGGGGGGGACATGAAGCAGGGCTGGGGGGGCAGGGGGGTCTTTCCAAAGCCAGGATTGCTGGCAGGAGGACACGGAGGGAGAGGCCCGGCCCCTCCCGGGGAAGCGAGGACACGGGCCTTGGAAGTGCTTGGGAGGCCGCGGCTGGGCTGGGGACGGGGCTGAGTCACACGGACAGTGGCTACAGGGGACAGCGGGGGAGGGGAGAACCTCCCACCGAGCCCACCGCCGCTAGGGGGCCTGCTCAGAGACGGAGCCGGCTGGAGGGTGTGCTCGGTGGGACCCGGGGGAGGCAGGGACTGCGCTCTGGGGACTGCCTGACATGGCTCCTGGACACACCACGTGTCCGAGCGTCACTGCACGGGCGGCTGCACCCGTCTGCCGGCAGTGGCCGCCACCAGGCCCCAGCAGGACCGTCCTCTGGGAGCAACTTCAGGCCCCCAGTTCCCCCCTCCCTTCATTCCCCCTCCTCCCTTGCTTCCTTTGTCTATGCCTTTCCTTCCTCCCTGCTTCCTTCTTTCCCTCCCTCCCTTCCTTCTCTCCCTTCCTTTCTTCCTCCCCTCCTTCCCCTCCCTCCCTTGTTTTTTTCTCTTTGGGTGACACGCGGCGATGCTCAGGGGTTACTCCTGGCTCTGCACTCAGAATTTCTCCTGGCGGTGCTGGTGGGGGGGCATATGGGATGCCAGGGATCGAACCCCGGTCGCCGTGTGCAAGGCAGGCACCCTCCCCATTGTACTACTGCTCCGGCCCCTCCCTTTCTTCCTCCCCCCACCCCTCCCCCCCTTCCTTCATCCTTGTCTCCCCCTCCCTCCGCCCGTGTCCCCCGCCGGCCTGAGTCGCGGGCGCCCTGCTGCACTGCGGGCGAGGCGCGGTGGGCGCTGGTCCGTCCTGCTGCAGGCGGGGTGACCGCCCAGCCCTGGGCTCCCCACCGGGCACCCTTCCCGGCGGAGGCCTGGGGCTTATTCGCTGGCTCTGGGCACCTGAGCTTTTCTTTTGAAGGGAGATGCCACATTCTTCCGCATGTCCAGCTGTCTCTGGACGGGGCTCGATGTGTCCACTGGGCAGGCAGCGTGCTGGGCTCGGGAGGCAGAGCCCGGGAGCGTGGCAGAGTGGTGGGCATGCGCACTGAGTGCCGTTGGTAGCTATTAACCAGCCACGAGGGCCGTGTGGGGGCGTGGCTACGTGATGGGCATGCGCACTGAGTGCCGGTGGTGCCACTTAACCAGCCACGAGGGCCATGTGGGGGCGTGGCTACGTGATGGGCATGCGCACTGAATGCCGGTGGTGGCCATTAACCAGCCACGAGGGCCATGTGGGGGCGTGGCTAGTGATGGGCATGCGCACTGAATGCCGGTGGTGGCCATTAACCAGCCACGAGGGCCGTGTGGGGGCGTGGCTACGTGATGGGCATGCGCACTGGGTGCCGTGTTGTTTGTAGGACCGGTGTGATGCTGTCTCTGGGCATGTCCCACCATTCCCTCCTGTGTCAGGGGGTTGCAACTTCTCCACCAATTCGAGGCCTCTAGATGAGCGATTTGATGTATTCGGAGCGAAATGTGGGGGGCTGGCCCTGGCGCTGACCTTTGGGCGACGGGCGCCCTCTGGCCGCGCAGCTTCGCGTTCCCGCAGACGGGCCCATGCGTGGTGGGCACCGTGGCGAGGGGCGCGGGGCGCGGGCTCGGGTGGACCTCAGCCCCCTTCCTTCCGCCTCTGCTTCCTGCGTGGGGCCCTGCTGCCGGCCGGCCTGGGCGGGGCCCGTTCGCTCTCCTGCAGCTTCCCCGGTGTCTGCTGGTAGGAAACACTCTTGGCTCACGCCAGCGCTCGTGTCCACAGAGCATAATCAGCCATCTGCCCCGCTCTGCCCGCCGCCGGCCGGGATCCCAGGGGTCCTGCTGGACGTGTCCGGACGGCAGCGGGCTGGAGCCAAGGAACAGAGGGAGGGGCTGCTTGCATCCGTGTGTGCATGCAAGAGCACACGTATGCACACACGTGCGCACACATGAATCTATGCATGTACGAGTGTGTGTGCATGGGTGCATATGACTGCACTCAAATGTGCTCACGTGTGTGTGGACACGTGTGCATGTGCTTATGGGCACCCTGGGTGCAGGTACCTTCGGTTGTGAGTGCACACATGTGCAGTGCGCACATGTGCGAACACGCACAAGCTGCATGTAGATGTGCACATAGAGCACACGGACGAGTGGATCTGTAAAGCACGTGGAAGTACACAAACTCATGAGTATACATGTGCCCACATGGATGTGTGCAAATAAATTTGTACAAACAGGCAGTGCGTGCCTATAAGCACACAAAATCCGTGTATGTGCATGACCACAGGCATGTGCACATCCAAGGGTGACAGCCCATGCACATGAGCACATGCACGTGACCGCACACACGCGCATGCATGACGTGTGCAGAGCCTGGCTCTGGCCCCTCCCTGCGGGCGCCCTGCTCTCTCTCACACCGCGCTGACGGCGAGCTCCGCCCCCTCCGCTTTAATTAGGTTCCATAAAACATCGCCCGCTGCGCGTTCTGGTTCAGTAATTACTCTATCTTTCAGGTTCAAAGAAACCGGAATCCCTCTTTTTAGTAATTTAACAGAACATTTCCCGCTGCCAGGGCTGAGAGCCCCCAGCCCCGCGGTCTTCTCCGGGGTGGCTCCGGGGGGCTGTGCCCGCCTCCCCGTCTCTCCCCAGTGTCTGTTCACATGCGCTGTGGGGAGGCCTGGATTCCCCAGTACCAGACAGAAGTCGCAGAGGTCTGTTTCCAAAGACAGCGGCATCAAAGCCGGAACCAGCTGTCAGACCTCTCCCTCCTCTCCTGCCCGCCGGGAGAGGGGACAGGCTCTTTCCTTGTCATTAGGAACAGCCTGTGCCGAGCCTTTGATATCCGCTCTGAGCTCCCTGGGGGCTGACGGCAGGCAGAGGCGGGGCCTGACGCGTCCCTCCTGGAGCTAAGACGCCACCTTTGCGCCTGAGTTTGCCTCAGGGCTGCAGTGATAGTACAGCGGGTAGGGTGCCAGCCCTGCCCATCTGGGTTGGATGGCCAGCGTCCCACAGGGGCTCTCCAACCATCTCGGGGTGTCCTGAGTGCAGAGCCAGGAGCAAGCCTGAGCATCACCCGGTGTGGCCCCAGCACAGAAGAAGCAGCAGCAAAGGGAACAGGAGCATGCACCTGCCTCCGCCCCCGGGCCAGCAGGGCCCCGACGCGCCCCCACCTCTGCCCCAGCCTGCGGGGGCTTCCTGCAGCCCTCACTCGACTGCTTGTCTCTCTCCACACATGTGACCGCACCTGTCACTGGTCACAGCTTCCCACACGGCTGTGTGTGTCTGTCAGGCCGCCTCTGCGCCCCGTGGCTCCCTCAACCCGCTAGGGGCCGTAGGGCGGTGGCCACAGTCTGCGGCAGCCTGAATCTGGGTGGTGGCACCTGTCAGTCATACCTCAGTGAGGAAGACCTAGAAATCAGCCGCAGCAGGCTGGAGCTTGCCAAGTCTCAGCTATTTGTCATTTGCAGATGTTTGGGCCACACCCGGCGATGCCCAGGGGTTACTCCTGGCTCTGCACTCAGGAATTACTCCTGGTGGTGCTCAGGGGACCCTATGGAGTGCCGGGGTTCGAACCTGGGTCAGCCACGTGCAAGGCCAACGCCCTACCTGCCGTCCTATCGCTCCGGCCCTGAGCTCAGCTTGAATGCTGCTGCCAGTTCCCGTGTTTTGGGTGACAGTGTCCCAGTGGCCCCTCAGCTTCTGGGTGCCAGGCCGTGGTCACGGGCCGTGTTTCTCTGCTCCAGACCCTGCCTCTCCTCCCCTCAGCCTCTGCAGGGAGGAGGCCGGTGCGGGGACGGGCCATGTGCGTCTGTTGGCCATCACGAGTACGGGGGCTCCACGAGTTTGATGCAGAGGCCAGGGGAACCCTGGGGGCCCCACCTGGGGAGCGGGTGGCAGGAGAGGTCCTGTGATGAGGGCCCTTTATCAGAGCCGCGTCGGAGGGTGGCGGCTGCTTGGGGCTGTCCTGACTGGAACATTCCGTCATGCTTTGACTTCTGTTGGCGTCTTTGACTCCCGGCCACAGACGGGGGCTCTGCTGCCATTAGGGGTTCATGGGGTCCTGGGACGGGATGAGTGGGGAGCCTGGGTCGGGGGGCAAAGTTGAGAGGTACAGGAGGCTGCCCCCGGGGCCCCCACTGCAGCGATGTGGGACTTGGCACGGAGAGTGTGTGCGTCCCTCTGAGCGCCTGGGAGACTGCGGGGGCGCGTGGGGACACCCGTGTGAGGTGCAGGAGGACGTCGAGGCAGAGGCTCCAGTGCCAGCCAGGAACTCGGCCTGCTGCCCGCTGCCGTCCCCTCGAGTGGCGAGCGAGTCCCCGTCCCCAGGGCCCCCTGGCCAGGGCCAGGCCTCTCCCTTGGCCTCCTTCCCTCCTGGGGAGATGGCCCAGCTTGTGCCCGTACCAGTTGCTGTGCCAGCTGCCCCCTCCCCGCCCAGCCCGGGGCTCGGGCTCGTTTTCCCGCCCCAGGAGGGAGCTGGTCAGGCTTGAAGTACGCGTGCTTCCGAGGTTCTGCGTTTCTTCCTCTGAAGATCGCGGAGCCCCGGCGGCGTCTCTTTCCGCCCCAGCAGCCTCCCCGCTGTGGAGTGGGGGGTCCCGCCCCACGGTCCAGGCTGTGGGGCTCAGAAGGCCAGCGATTGGCCCCTGTTGGCCCCTGGAGAGAGATGACGGCTCGAGCTCCACGCCTGGGGCTGGGTCCTCCCACAGCCTCCTTCCTAAGGGAGGAGCTTCTGGAATATTCCTCTCGTGTTCTTACCGCAGGCCTCTGCCTCTGCGGCTCCCCCTGACAGGGGCATTCTGGCACGGCCTCACGCCAGGTGGGGCCTCCTGGCCTGTGCCCATGACCCTTTGCTGGTCCGCGTGCTCGCAGACCCCCAGCATCGCCCTGTGGGTTTCTCCACGGGGGGCAGAGCCGGGCTGTGTTTCGTGGCTCTGGAGACGTGGAGGGTCCAGGGCCAGGCTGGGGGCTGGTGGGAAGAGCCTCGGGCTGGTGTCCCTGATGCCCCGGCCCGTGGCACTCCCTGGTCCCGAGACGCACGTGCCCCCTCCCAGGGGTCCCCACGGGCTCCGGCGCATTCTCAGGCAGCTGCTCCCGATGCGGTGCCCCCCCCCGCCATCCCCGCAGCTCCCCGCGGTCACCGCCACCCCCGCGATTGCCGGTTCCGAGAAGATAAGTGTAGAGATTGAGAGGCCGCGTTTAGAAATCTTTGTAGCAATTTTCAGGGTAATTTTATGTCTTTTGAATTTAATACCAAAATTTGGGCTTGTATTTTGTGTTTCTTCCCATTTCATTTTTCTAGTCATTCATTTTTACTGCCTTTTTACAAAGTACCGGTTCATGACAAATTGGAAATAAAACATGTGTCCTTCCCCGCAGAGTTGAGAAGCGTGGCTGAGAACAGCGAGGTCGCGCTGAGCGTTTAGGGGAAACGCTTCCCTCCTGACTGGGCGCCAGGGACCCTGGGGACACAGGCAGAGCCAGAGGGGACAGGCCATGGCGGCTGGGGTGCGGCACCAGGGAGAGTTCAAGAGAACAGATGATTGAAAATCTTCTCATATCGAAAAGGCTACCCTGGGCTGGATCAGACAGTTGGTGGGCTCACAGGGATAGGGGGAGAATTTTTCAGGATTAGAAATAGTTTTTTTTTTTCAGGATTAGAAATAATGCCTGAGGGAAAGTGTGAATTCATAGGCATCAGTCCATCCATCCATCATCCATATCCACCCATCTATTATCTATCCGTTCTCTACCCATCATTGATCACCCATCACCCATCCATCCATCACCCATCCCTTATCAATCATCTATCCATCATCCATTCATAACCCATCCATTATCTATCCATTATCCATCCATCACCAGCTATCTATCCATCATCCACCCACCATTTGTACATCATCAATCATCTATCCATCATCCATTCTGTACCAATCATTGGTCATCAATCATCCATCCATTATCTACCCATCATTGATCATCCATCCATCCATATACTCATCCATCCACCCACCCATCCATCCACCCATCCACCCATCCACCCATCCACCCATCCATCCATCCACCCATCCATCCACCCATCCATCCATCCATCCATCCATCCATCCATCCATCCATCCACCCACCCACCCATCCATCCACCCATCCACCCATCCATCCATCCATCCACTCATCTATCCATCCACCCATCATCTATCCATCCTCTACCCATCATCCATCCATCATCCATCGTTAAGCCAATCTCTATCCATTGTCCATGCATCCACTCCGTCATTTCTCCTTCTGCTCACCCTCCTTCCTTCACCCATGCACGCATTCACTCGCTATCCATCAGCCCACCCATCTTCCACCAATCCAACCATCCGATCACCATCCATCCTCCAACTCACCCATCTGACCATCCCTTCCTCTGTCTCTCCCAAGCAGGTTGAGCACCTGGAAAGGCTCTCAGAACCCACTGTGTTCTTGGTGCTGAGGTTATACCAAGAGACAAAGACAGCCTGGGCTGGAGCACTGGTAGAGCCAGCCGGGCATTTGCCTCGCATGCAGCAGACCAGGGTTCGATCCCTGAAATCTCACAGGGTCTCCCGAGCCCTTCCAGGAGTGATCCCTGAGCACAGACCAGCAGTAATCCCTGAGCACTGCCATGTGTGCCCTTCCCCCGTGACAGCCATCCTGCCCTCCTGGGACTGAGCTCAGAAAGGAAGAGAACTAAAGAGAGTAACAAGGCCCAGCCTCAGGGGCGAGGTGCAGTGAAAGGATGGGGGGGGGGGGAGAGGGTTATTCTGGGTTGGATGCGTGCAGAAATGTGCCAGGGAATTTTATTTTCTTTTTGGGTTACACCCGATGATGCTCAGGGATTATTCCTGGCTCTGCATTCAGGAATTACTCCTGGCAGTGCTCAGGGGACCATCTGGGATGCTGGGAATCAAACCCGAATCGGCCATGTGCAAGGCAAATGCCCTACCCGCTGTGCTATCACTCCAGCCCTAACCAGGGAATTTTTTTGGGGGGTCACACCCAGCAATGCACAGGGGTCACTCCTGGCTCTGCACTCAGGAATTACCCCTGGCGGTGCTCAGGGGACCATATGGGATGCTGGGATTTGAACCCGGGTCGGCCGCGTGCAAGGCAAACACCCTACCTGCTTTGCTATCACTCCGGCCCCAACCAGGGATTTTTTTTGAGCGATGTTGGCATAGCCATTGTGTGTGTGTGTGTGCATGTGTGTATGCGTGTGCGTGCATGTGTGTGTGTGTGTGCGTGTGCGTGTATGTGTGTGTGCATGTGTGCGTGTGTGCATGTGCGTGTGTGTGTGCGTGTATGTGTGTGTGCGTGTGTGTGTGTGCGTGTGTGTGTGCGTGTGTGTGTGTGTGAGAAGCCGGCAGCAGCCTGGGCCCTCAGTGGAGCCGGGTGAGCTGCAGAGCGCGCCAGGCTGGCCGCCCTCCACTCTGGGTGTTCACAGGATGTGGCATGTGTGGCTCGTACACGTGGCTCGTACACGTGGCAGCATCTGGCCCACAGGGAAACACACTTTCTCCGCCTGGGCAGAGTGCTCTGAAGGGACGTCAGTGAGGTGGGCACTACTGGGATCTACTCCAGGACCCTCGGCTGGCGCTCTGTCTCCTGGAGGGTTCTTCTGAGACCCCCCCGCCCTGCTTAGACACAGACCACGTGGCTGGTGTCGCTGGGGCTGAGGGCCGGGAGTGTGGCTCTGGGGGTGGTCTCTACCCCACGAGGGTCCCCGCCACCCCGACTCCCCTGCGCCAGGCCCAGGCAGGGGTCTGGTGGCTCACTGGAACCTGCCCAGGTCGGGATGGCCCCCCACTCCCCCCATCCTGGCCGAGGGCCCTGAGGGGCAGAGGCCCCTCGCCCACCGGGTGCCCCCCAGGCCCGGGAGCAGACGCCGGGGCGGTTACGCAGGGGCAGAGACACAACAGGGGCTCGTGAAGAAATTAGTAGCCGTCTTTTGTAAATTGCCTTTTTCCCCTTAATATTTCATGTCATTAAATGCTTTTCTACAACATTGATTTTAATGGCTACATGATACCCGAGGATAGATGGGCTGGAAGGCGCTGCCCCTCCTGCCGGCAGCCAGAGCCCGGGCCAGTCTCCCGCCACCCGCCTCCCCTCCGCCCCGCCCGGCCCACCAGGCCACCCCTTCTGCCCTGTGTGGTCCCCCCGGCAGCGCCCCGCCTGCTGGCTCGCCCCCTCCTCCTGCTCACGTCTCTGCTCTGGCACCGACTGCAGAGGCTGCCCTGCCGGGCCCTGCTCTGGCTTCACCTAGAAGCTTCCAGAAGGGCGGAGGAAGGGGACACGCGAGGAACAGCAGGGCTGAGCGGCTCAGAAACAGCCTCTGAGCTCGCGTGGGTGCTGGCAGCTTCCGTCTCCTCCCAACACACCCATCTCTGTCCCCTCTGTCCTGTCCTCACTGCTGGCCTGTCCTGTTTCGATGCCAGGGTAGCTCACCGCGGTCCATTGAGTCCCTTCGTTGGGGCCCCGCTTTTGGGGTGCTAGGAACTAAAGGCAACTGAGGCTCAAGTAAAGTAAATACGACAGATGCCCAGGAGCAAATATTATCCGGAGTCAATTAACACCCAAGTTATAAAAGCACAACATTAACTGTCATCCTGTGTCTATACAAAAAGGACATTGCTCTAAGGTGAACTATGCCAAGGACATAAGGGAAAGAGAAAAGCAACGTTTCATTTACAAACACAAAATCCAGAGTCCTTAGAAGGATCCGACCTTACACGTCACGGGGGCTGATTAGGGGAAATGAGTGATTAACAGGAAAGGAAGCAGAGCACAGAGAAGTTAGAGATGAATGCCGGGGAAATGGGAGTGCTCAGGAGCACTGTGATGGTGTAACCCAATAAACCTGAGCTCCTGCGGCAGAGGAGAAAGCACACACCAATGTTATCCTACACACAGGACAGTCATGATGACCTCAGAGCAAAAAATACATATATCGAAGAAATATGTGAGTGTCATAAAAATGATTCAAATATCAGGGAGACTTCAGAGCACAAGAGGTGAGAAAAGGAGAGAAACAAATGAAAAACGAAGGCAAAACTAAAAACCTGCCGGAAGCAAAAATAAAATTGCTGGTCTCACTTACACTTAAATAATGGACATTTCGGGGTCTCCCAGTGTTGGGGCGGCCCAGGGCTCTGCCTGGCAATTCTCAGCAGATCGGGCCGGTGGTGCAGTCCGTGGGTCTGAGACTGGGGGCTATTAGCTCTGTGGTCCTGGGAGACTCAGGCACCCCGGCAGGCTCCGGGGCCACTGAGGCCACCCCGGGGATACTCGGTGGCCTCTCAGGCGATGCCTGCTGAGATTTGGGACCATGTGCCGCCTGCGATTGAACAAGGTTTGGCTGAAGGCAAGGCAGCGCCTTCTCCCCTGCACTGGCTCCCTGGACGCCGCCCGACTGTTAATGAGCCGTATCCACCAGCTGCGAGGCTGAATGGATAAAAAAAACCCAAATCTGACCTTCATTGCCACTGGAAGCTGATTTTCTTTGATCTTTGGGCTGCAGAAGGCGGTGCTCAGGGATCACTCCTGGTGGGCTCGGGGACAGAACTGGGTCAGCCGGGACCAAACCCGGCTCAGCAGGGCACAAGGTAATTGCTCTGGGCCCTAGAAACTCACATCGGACCTAAACACAAGTTCGTTTCAGAGGAAAAGGTTGGGAGACAATCACAAAGGATAACCTGAAAGAAGGCAGGCTGGCCAGGTATCTCCGCGGTCAGAGAGACCCCGTAAGGAAGGGCAACCACAGCGAGGGTTACACGTGGTTATGGCTTCATCACACACACGAAGACAGGCCACTTATGAATGCACAGTGGCCAATGACACTTACGATGTCACGGCTGACGATGGGACATCCAAGTACAGGAAGCAATTCCAGTTACACTGTGGCAGACGTCCCCGAGAGCAGTGTGTGAGACGGGCAGGGAGCCCCCCGACAGGCAGCGAAGGACTCCTCAGCCTGTGATGGCAGACTAGGCGCGCGGGCACGGGAGGTGCTTATCGAACGTTCGAGAGCAAAGTGTGGGACTGACGCCTTCCGTGGCCGGCGCCTTCTCAAGGACGGCCCGGATGCTGGGAAGCGAAGCAGCTGTCAATCACCTTTTGAAGATTCGGATCCCACTAGGAATCTCTTCTGATCACGACCCTGTAAAATCTGAACGTAACCACAGAAACAAAATGAAAAAATGCCAACGTGAGGACTAGACCACGTGCTTCTCCGCTGACCGTTAGGCAATGAGGGAATTAAAGCAGAGGTTTAAGAAAGTACTTGGAGAATAGCGCTGAGGTGTAGGGGAGCGATGAAACTCTACAAGTGGCCGGGCCAATGCGGGGGGAAACTTGGGCGACATTTCTCTTACTGACTGATTTGTTTGACAAACTTCGCAATGAAAACTGGAATGAAGACAGGTGACTAGACTTCCTCAAAGAAGACATGCTGAGGGCCAACAGGGGTCTATGGAAAAGTGCTCCCCAGGGAGTTGAAAATAGAAAACAGAAATGAGCTATCATCTCCCACAGTAAGAGTGGTCTCTAGCAACAAGATGGAAAACAACTAGCGCTGGTGGGACGTAGGGGAAAAGGAACCCTCATTTGCTCTCTGGCTCGGCCTCTACGGAAAACAGTATGGAGACTTCTCAAAAATCAAGAGTTAGCCCCTGATATGGCCCAGTGGTTCCTATCTGTGGTACTTACCCCAAGAGCACACACATGAATTTGAAAAGAGTTTTGCATTCCTATGTTCTATTTACAATGGCCACGGCAGGAAAACAACCCAAGTGCTCAAGAACAGATGAGTGGTTAGAGCTATACTACAGGCGGAATACTATGCAGCCATCAGAAAAGATGGGGTCCCGCAGCTTGCTAGGGCGTGGAGGGAACTGGAGGGTGTCACCCTGGGTGAAGCCACTCAAAGGGAGAAGACATTCAGCCGGGGAGTGTAAACATGGTAAGGGAGTAAGCAAGATAAGTGAGAGTCAGCCTGGAGAACTTGGATGGTTAATCAGGTGTGTGTGTGTCTGTATGTGTGTGTGTGTGTGTGTGTGAGAGAGAGAGAGAGAAAGAGAGACAGAGAGACAGAGGGGGACAGGGAGATGGTGAGACAAAGAGTCAGGGAGGAGATGGTGACAGACAGAATCTAGAAGGGCGTGTGTGTGTGTGTGTGTGTGTGTGTGTGTGTGTGTGTGTGTTGGGGGTGCTGGTTCTCCAGTGGCAGCTGGGGTATAACAACATCATATCCATGGTACATTAACACTCATGTAAATCACAGAATCTAAATTAAAAAATACTTGGAGATAAGGGAAAAGAGAGACGAATGGACACATCATTGGATGAGAAGGACGAAACAGCAACACAGACTTTCATAAAGAAAAAAAAAGAATCTCCTGGGGCCAGAGCTGCAGGTCAAGGGGTAACGTGTTGGCCTTGCCCGCAGCCAGCCCGGGATCCATCCTCAGCACCCTGTATGGTCCCCGATCCCACCAGGAGTGAGCCCTGAGCACAGAGCTGGGAGTGAACCCTGAGCACTGCTGGATGTGACGCCCCAGATTTCCCCCCAAAGAAGAAAATAATCTCAAGTGGGCAGAGGGCCAGGGAGCTCTCACAGGGCTAGAGACGTGCAGAGCAGCCCTGGATTCATTCCTGGCCCCTCGTGGCCCCGACATTTCCAGGTGTGGCCATAGACGCTCTTGAGCGCATTCAGGTATGTCCCTATAGCCCCTGAGCACCTCTTGGCGATTCTAGATGTCCCTGAGAGCTGCCAGGAAGGCTCAGCGGGCTCCAAGCAATGCCAGGATGACCCATCAGTGGCGGACCCTGAGCAGCATCTTTGGGTCTTGGCACCGAAACTCCGGCTTCCTGAGAGTTCCCCAGCAGTGCTCGGGAGCCCTTCCCCAAAGGAACAAAAGCATCAAGTAAGCAACTCACCCTTACGCTGGAGACAGGTGAGAAAAAGAACAAAGCCAAACACTGTTTGAAGAAAGGAAGTAATAAAAACAGCAGAGATAGATGAAATGTAAACCAGCAAGGCTGTAGAAGAGACCGTGAAGTGAGGAGCTGTTTTTTTCCAAAAGATAAATGAAATTCCCCAATGTTTAGCTCTATCCACAAAGATAAGAACAAAATCTCCAGTAGCACAATTACAAAGGACAGGAGACACCGCATCAGCCATGGGAGGAAGGCAAAGGGTTCGTGAGCAAACACTGCAGTGACTCTCTCAATACAGCTGATAGTCTAGAAGAAATCGAAAATTAAAAAGAATCAAGTACCAAACGAACAGGGAGAAACAGAAAATATAAGCAGAGCAATATGAAGCATGGAAATTAAAACAATAATAAAAAAACTACCAGGAAACAAAAATCTAGAACTAAATAACTTGGTTATTAGAACTAAATAACTTGAATTCACAAGCCTTTAGTAAGCCTAGTCTTCTCAAAATGTTCCAAGAGGTTTAAGAAGGAATACTTTGTAATATTTTTCATGAGGGCAACTTGATTCCCAAACCTGATTCCCAAATCAGACAATAACATCATAGAAAAAAAGAAAATTAGAGATCAATATCTCTGATGAACATAGATGCAAAGATTCTTAACAAAACAGTCGCGAATTGAATTCAACAACACATTAATGGAATCATCCACCATGACCAAGTGGGATTATTTCAGGGATGCAAGGATGATTCAACATATGCGAGTCAATTAATGTAATACATTCCATCAACAAAGGAAGGACAAAAATCATATTATCATATAATAGATGCAGAGAAAGCATTTGATAAGATCAAGTACCCATTTATGACACAGCCCTCTATAAAATAGAAAGAGAAAGAACATAAATCAACATAATAAAGGCTCAATACCAAAAACTTCAGCTAGCATCAGACCCAATGGTGGAAAAAGTAAGAGGATTTCCTCGAAGAACAAGTAAAAGACATGTTGTCCATTCCCACCGCTCATATTTAATTTACTCTTCTCTGTCTTAGGGCAATTAGACAATGAGAAATAAAAAGAATCCCTATTGGAAAAAAGAAGCAAAACCATTATTATCTGCAGATGTGATAATAATAAGTAGGAATCCCTAAATACTCCACACAACAGTTAGAAACAATAATTGAGGACAATGCAATGGCAGACTGCAAAATCAACTGACAAGAAATCATTTGCATTTCTATATGCAAACAACTCTGAAGAAAAAATTAAGAAAAGAATTCTGTTTATAGTGGCATCAGAGAGAATCAAATACTCAGTCATAAATTTAACAAAGGAGGCGAAAGAGCTTTATAATACAAACTTCCTGAGACTCTGACAAGATCTAGAACAAGAAGCAAAGAGGGATCCACGTCCGCGGCTGGGAATAGTTAATAGAGTCAAAATGATCACTTTACCAGAAACTAGATACAGAACCGACATGGTCATAATCACAAGTTGCAACCCTAGAGACCCCCAAATCTAAACTAATCTGCAGATGCAAAGAATTCAAATGGGTCAGTGAGACAGATCAACAGGGTGGAGCGTATGTTTGACAAGCAGGAGACCCAGGTGCATCCCTGGTACCACATCGCTTCCTGGGACTGCCCGGCACAGCCCCCACGCTCCTAAATGCTGCTAGGAGTACCCCTAAAAAGGATAAAAGGGGCTGGAGCGATAGCACAGCTGGTAGGATGTTTACCTTGTATGTGGCCGACCTGGGTTCGATTCCCAGCATCCCATATGTTCCCTTGAGCACTGCCAGGAGTAATTCCTGAGTGCATGAGCCAGGAGTAACCCCTGAGCATCGCCAGGTGTGACCCAAAAACCAAAAAAAAAACCAAAAAAAAAACAGAATAAAAATGGAGGCATCCTATTAGCCAGCTTCAAACGCTCTAACCAAGAAACAGTCAAAACAGGATGGTACTTGGAATAAATACAGACAAAGATCAATTAGCAGAATGGAGAGCCCAGACATTGACCCGCGCAGATATTACCAGCTAGCCCCGATGGAGCCGTTCCCGGCTGGCGGAGGGCGGCGACGCTTTCCAGGCGGTGGAGCACTGGGCGGCCGCACGCGGAGCACGAAGCAAGGAAATACACATTCAGAACAGACGAGAGGCCTGCATGTAAGACATAAATCCGTGCTGTATTCCGTGAGCTCGGAAGCAGCCGGATCTTTGGGGACTTGGCTGTAATACCAGGAAAACAGAAACAAAGGCAAGCTACTGGGACCACATCAAATTATAGAAAACTACGAGCAAAAAGTCAGCAGAGCAGAGAGACATCCTGTCGAGGAGGAGACATTTGTACGCCCAGCACCTAATAAGTGATGTCAAAGGGAAGTAACTCGCCAACAACAGAGCCCCGCGAGAGAGCGGGCAGAGGCTCCGGTGGACGCTGCTGTGGAGAGAGCAGAGGGCCAGGGGCAGGCGGGGACGGTCTCCCCACGGCTCTGAGACACACGTGCAAGTGCTCGGCGTGCGGATGAAGACCCAGGTGCTGGCCAGGTGTGGCGGGGAGCCCGGCGAGCCCGCTGGCCCACTCCATGCTGGTCCACTCCTCTCCCGTCCACTCCCTGCTGGTCCACTCCACTCCCGTCCACTCCCTGCTGGTCCACTCCTCTCCCGTCCACTCCCTGCTGGTCCACTCCACTCCCGTCCACTCCCTGCTGGTCCACTCCACTCCCGTCCATTCCCTGCTGGTCCACTCCACTCCCGTCCACTCCCTGCTGGTCCACTCCACTCCTGTCCACTCCCTGCTGGTCCACTCCACTCCCGTCCACTCCATGCTGGTCCACTCCCGTCCACTCCATGCTGTCTCCACTCCCGTCCACTCCATGCTGGTCCACTCCCGTCCACTCCATGCTGTCTCCACTCCCATCCACTCCATGCTGGTCCACTCCTGTCCACTCCACGCTGTCTCCACTTCCGTCCACTCCCTGCTGTCTCCACTCCCGTCCACTCCATGCTGGTCCACTCCCGTCCCGCACACTCAGCCTCGCTTAGCGCTGGCAGGGCCAGCTGGAAAAGCACAGCTGTCGCCAGTAACCGTTGGTCGAGCCGGTAACACCCATTTCTGGGGATCAGCCGAGAAGGCAGGACTCCCCCGCTTGTGGGGCTCCGCAGAGAAGCAAAACTACCCTGGGTGAAGGGAGTGGAGACAAACACCCGCCAGTCAAGGGCAAGGGCACCAGGGCAGGCCCCTGCCTGCCTAAAGTGCCAAGGGCCCCGGGAGCCAGGGGAGGGTCGCTCCCCTGCTGGGGGCGGCCTGACGGTCAGCTAAACCCGTGCTTGCCCAACTCATGCCAAATCAAACCTTCCTCTGCAGAGCGCATGGCTCTGGTGGGCTTTCGGACCCGGCCCAGCAGCGCGAGGGCGGGGTTTCCCGAGGGAGATTCGCGTACAGAACCCAGGGGACGGAAGGCCAGTTTACTGCACAGATGGCGCGGGTGGGCCCGGGTCCTCCCCAGACGCCCAGGCCTCTCCGCGCCCGGAGTGACGTCACCTGGCCTGCCCTGTCCTGTCCCGTGAGCGACCTCCCTGTCCCATCCACGCCCTCAGGCCCCGTCTCTCGCTGCTCTCTGTCCCTCGAGTGGTCTCCCAGTCTCTGGCATGGCCGCGTGTGCACGGTAGAGACCCCTGTGTCTGCGCCTGCCGCTGGGCCCCCAGTGTCCCCGGCCACTCCCGCCCTCAGCGCCTTGTCACAACCTGGCGTCCCAGTGCTGTGTGAGCCTGAGCTGTCCTGGGCGTCTGACGGCCTGGATCCAACCCATCTGGGCCGACGTGGCAGGGGGGAGAGGAGGAGAGGGGGAGGGAGAGAGAGAGAGAGGGAGGGAGGGAGGGAGAGGGAGAGAGAGGGAGGGATGGAGGGAGGGAGAGAAGGAGGGAGGGAGGGAGGGAGGGAGAGGGAGAGAGAGAGGAGAGAGAAAGAGGGAGAGGGAGAGAGAGAGGAGAGAGAAAGAGGGAGAGGGAGAGAGAGGCAGAGAGGGAGGGAGAGGGAGAGAGGGAGGGAGGGAGGGACGGAGGGAGGGCGGGAGGGAGAGGGAGAGAGGGAGGGAGGGAGGGAGGGAGGGAGAGGGAGAGAGAGAGGAGAGAGAAAGAGGGAGAGGGAGAGAGAGGCAGAGAGGGAGGGAGAGGGAGAGAGAGAGGGAGGGAGGGAGGGCGGGAGGGAGAGGGAGAGAGGGAGGAGAGAGAAAGAGGGAGAGGGAGAGAGAGGCAGAGAGGGAGGGAGAGAGGGAGGGAGGGAGGGAGGGAGGGAGAGGGAGAGAGAGAGGAGAGAGAAAGAGGGAGAGGGAGAGGGAGAGAGAGGCAGAGAGAGAGGGAGCGAGGGAGAGAGAGGGAGAGAGAGAGGGAGGGAGGGAGAGGGAGAGAGGGAGGGAGAGAGAGAGAGGGAGGGAGGGAGAGGGAGAGAGGGAGGGAGAGAGAGAGAGGGAGGGAGGGAGGGAGGGAGGGAGAGGGAGAGAGAGAGGAGAGAGAAAGAGGGAGAGGGAGAGAGAGGCAGAGAGGGAGGGAGAGAGGGAGGGAGGGAGGGAGGGAGAGGGAGAGAGAGAGGAGAGAGAAAGAGGGAGAGGGAGAGAGAGGCAGAGAGAGAGGGAGCGAGGGAGAGAGAGGGAGAGAGAGAGGGACGGAGGGAGAGGGAGAGAGGGAGGGAGAGAGAGAGGGAGGGAGGGAGGGAGGGAGGGAGAGAGAGAGGAGAGAGAAAGAGGGAGAGGGAGAGGGAGAGAGAGGCAGAGAGAGGGAGCGAGGGAGAGAGAGGGAGAGGGAGGGAGAGGGAGAGGGAGAGAGGGAGGGAGAGGGAGAGAGGGAGGGAAAGAGAGAGAGAGGGAGGGAGGGAGCGAGGGAGAGGGAGAGAGGGAGGGAGGGAGGGACGGAAGGATGGAAGGAGGAAGGGATGGAGGGAGGGAGGGAAACAGAGAGACAGACAGACAGACAGAGGGAGGGAAAAAATACCCGAAGAGAAAGAGAATTCCAGAAGAGTAGAAGAGAGAGCAAGACCGATGGGGCTGGGGGCTCCTTTGATCTCCTGCCATATCCCACCCTCCCGGCCGCCCACTGTCCCTTCCTGTTCCACGGGGGGGAGTTAAGGTGACCAGCTCAGTCCACCTGGCGCCCCACCCGTGGGCTCCTGCCCCTGCACCATGCTGGCCGGCAGCAGCCCTGGCGCCCCGGGTGGTCCCGGGAGCCCTTCCAGGGGCGATCCTGAGCAGGAGGCGAGTGTGAGCCCTGAGCACCGCTGGGCGTGACCCCCTCGGGATAAGGGCACGTCTGCAGCCAAGTGGCAGGAGCGCGACGGGATTCGGGCAGCAAAATGGGTCAGGAGAAGGGACAAGGACGATCATTCACCACCTGTGCAAGAAGGATGGAAACGCGATCCACAGAGGAAGCAGCAAAAATGAGCAGGGGACACTGAGGACGGCAGTGCGGGACGGGGGACCCGAGGGAGGGGCTGGCAGGTACCTGAGGGGTGGGGGGAGTGGGACCGAGGGAGGGGCTGGCAGGTGCCTGAGGGGTGGGGGGGCGGGACCCGAGGGAGGGGCTGGCAGGCATCTGAGCAGGTGGACATCGTTGGGCGCAGGGGAGCAGCCAGGCCTTGATGTCCAGGCCCCTGCTGGGGGACAGGCAGAGGGCCTCTGCTGGCCGCATCCTCGGAGCCGGGTCCCTGCAGCAGGGCCGGCTGCGCTTCTGCTTAGGGACGGCCCTCCCGCTGCCTGGGCCTGCCCCGGGCTGTGCTGTGGACGTTCCTCTTTAAGTGAAGCCAAGAGGCCACCGTGAGCTCAGGGGCGGGTGAGGGTCCACAGATGTGTCGGAGCCTGGTGCGAATCTGGGTCTCAGGCCAGCCTCCCACCGTGGGTGTGGCTACGCGTCCTCCCACGTGCTCTGCTGTGGCCAGCGAGGACAGTGGCGCGGGTGGCCCCTGGAGCCTGCTCTGGGCTGGGTGCTCAGAGTGGCCAGGCTGCGGGGGGCCGGCTCAGCCCCGCTTCCTGGGTCCTGCTTGAGAAACAAGAAGTGGGGTGGGGGGACCCCCAGGAGCCCTGGTACCCTCTGACCTCACTGCCCAGCCCTTCTGGTGTGGGGGCTCCCTCTGCGGTGCCTCCCTCCCTCCCGCACAGGGAAATTCCCGCAGGAGATGAGTGTTTAGGGAAGAAACATGCGGGTAGGCCAGAGCAGAAGGGTTTGCATGATGGGCGTGGCTTGCATGCTGGGTGTGGCTTGCACGGTGGGAGGGTTTGTGTGGTGGGCGTGGCTTGCATGGTGGGAGGGGCCTGCATGGTGGGAGGGGCTTGCGGAGTGGGCGTGGCTTGCAGAGGGGCGCAATTCCTCAGGCTTCCTTCTAAGAGGCTGCGAAGGCTCTGTCTGGTTTAACCTGCAGGCACTGAGCACCCTGGAGGCTGCAGAGCAGCTGCCCACTCCTGCCTCTTGCCCTGGGGTCGCCACCCTCTGCCCACCTGCTCTCCCTTTGCTGGTTCTCGTGCCAGCGGTTCCCTGAGCTGGTGCGGGTGCTGCGGGCTCCCAGGGGCTCGGGCGTGCAGGAGGGCGGGTGCCCTCCCCTGCCCACCCCGCACCTGCCCGCTGCAGGGCTGCTGCGTCTGTAGAGGGGCGCGGGGCGACTTAGCAAACAGCGGTGCATGTACCTGGAGTTTTCCTGTGCTCGGAACATTTAAAGAAAGGCCAGTAGTCGAAGTCTGTGTTTCTTCTGAAAAGTAGGGAGGCGGGGTCACACTGAGGGATGTGGGGAGAAATTAATGAGCTGATAATTCCCGTGAATCGCTTAATTGACTGCCCGTCGCATTGTAATAACAATATTATATGTTATGATTATAGCAGCATGATTTACGCCATAATAATATAAGCTGATGGCTATAATGTAATAATTTATACCATAACAATGTAACATATACCATAATAATTAAAAAACATAATGCAGTATAACGATCTAATAATTACGGTGTAATAACATAACTTAAGTCAGAGTAGCATAACATATGAATTTTAATATGTAAGGGATAAGCTGGAGAGGAGGCTCACCAGTGGCCAGCGGGCCCGGGCTGGCCTGCTTCCGGCATGGACAGCTCTGGAATGGGGCTCCGCCCCCACCGCGCTCCAGCCTTCTGCCGGCCCTGGACGCGGGTCCCCTCGTCAGCATCACCCCAGGGGGACGCATGTCCTCCAAAAGGGACAGACTCTGGGTCCCTGAGGGCATACGCGCTGTGCCCCGTTGACCACTAGGGGGCGCCCCGTCCCTCGGGCCGCCTTTGCCCAGGGGCCAGGCTCCGGGCCAAGCAGAGCAACTGGGCGTGGCAGCGGGCAGGTGGCCCCCCAGGACAGGCCGCCGGCCACCTTTGCGGAAGTCAGGGTGCTGGGCCTGCTGGGCGCCCCCCAGAGCACGCGGCCAGTGTTCCAGGAGCCCCCGAGGCCCCCAGCAGCTCAGTGACAAGGCCCAGGGGCCAGAACACCCGGCCCAGGGCCAGAGCCTGGAACCTCAGGCCGCCTCCGCTTCTTCAGGTCCAAACTCGCCTGGCCAGGAACAAAGTGGGGCAGAGCGCCCGCCCGCTGCGGGGGGCCACAGATCTGACGCGGGCCTGGGGTGACAGAGGGGAGGCTGCCCGCTGCCCCTTCACTCCGGAACTCACCCCGAGGAGCCCAGGGGCGCCCCGTGCGTGCGGGGACACCGGCCCTGCTGGGACCGGCTGGACCACAGCTGCCAGCCTGGGCTCCTCCACCTGCCACGGGGAGGGGGCGCAGGTCTGGAGAGTCCCTCGTGCCTCGGGCGAGGGGTGTCAGGCCCCCGAGTGGACACCAGTGGTGGCCGTGTCCATCCCACACAGGCTCCTAACTCAGGGAGGCAGGGCCCTGGGCCCCAGCCCGGGACACAGACCCAGGGGGACCTGTCCTTCAGGGGGACCCTGGCCTGTGTGTCCGTCCCCCTTCCTGCTCCACAGCTCCCAGCTGGTGCCCTCTCGGCGGGCGGGGGCTGGGCAGCCTCGGGCAGGCACAGGCCCTGGGGGACACGGGGGGGGGGGGGGGAACGGTCTCTGGAGGATAGGTCAGCGCACATGTCCACGGAGACACAATCCCACAAAGCCCGGCCCAGCGGCAAGTGAGTGTCGGTCCCCAGGAGGAGCTCTGGGCCCCCCCCGCACGTGTGTCCCCTAACACGCGGGGACAGACAGCGCCCGGGCACGCGGGGCTGCTCACCCTCGGCGGGGCAGGGCCTGGGCGCCGACCCCGAGACCCAGCACAGGCGTCAGAGCCTGGCCTGACCTCGGCACCAGCCCCGGACACCTCAGCCTTCTGGAAAGACCCCGGGAATGGGCCCTGGAGGCCCATCCGTGGACGCATGGCCCGCGGCCTGCCACCCGTCTGGGGGCATCGAGCCTGGCACACTCAGGAGAGCCTCGAGCTCGGGGCCCAGGGGCCAGCGGCTTCCTGGGAGACCCCAGATCTGGCCGGGCGAGAGGGGTGAGTAGACGGGCCAGCCTGGGCTGGAGGCGGCTGGGTGGGGGGGTCCGGGGGAGGGAGTGGGGGTGGGTGGGAGGGCGCATGGCCCGTGGCTCTGGGCACTTCTGTGCCTGGCACTTGGCTGGTGTGGGCGGGCACACAGCAGGCATTTACGCGCACGCGGCCTGGAAGTGCAAGAGCAGTGACACGCGTGGAATATTCGCCGTATGACGACGCGGCGAAAAGCGGTTCCTAATCCGCCCCGCGGGCCCCCAGCGCTGGGGCGAGGCCGACTGCAGAACCCCGCCCCCTGGCCACGGCGATTGGCTCGGGGAGATGCACGTGACCTGACCCGGGCCAATCAGATTCATGCGTGGGATTTTTGCTGGCGTTAGGGGGCTGGAGGGTCTCTCTTCTTCCTCCTCTGCCCCCTCGCTGCTCCCTCTTTCCTCATCGGCCCCGCGACCATAAAGCGGGTCCTCCTGCGTGGCTGCGGCCACCCCTCCGGCGGTGGAGGAAGCCGGCCTGCGGGGTGAAGCATGCGCTGAGGAGTGGGTCCGGGTGGGGGGTGTGGTGGGGGCTGCAGGGGGGAGCGAGGGCGCCCAGCCCCAGGGGCACCTTTGTCACCCGGTGGCCGAGTGTCTCGTCAGAAGCCTGGTGTTCCGGGGGGAGGTGGCATTGCTCCTCTCCTCCGGGGAGGCTGAGATGGGGGGTGGAGGGGGGCGGTTCCTAACCCTCGGGGGGCAAGTTCCCGGGTGCAGAGCTGGACCCCAGGCCCGGCCCGGCCCAGTCCCCATCCGGGACATCAGACTCGTCCTGCCCGTTGGGACTCAGCTCAGCTCTGCTCTGCCCTCGCTGTGTCCCCCCAGGGGCTGTCCCACGCGTGGCCCGGGTCACCGCCACGCTGACCCTCCCAGCCCCGTCTCAGTGGCCCCCGCGGAGCCGCCTCTTCAAGGGTCAGAAGACTCCCCCGGCCATGTCGTGGCCGCTGGAGGGTGTGGGCAGGGCTGGAGCGGGCGCCGGCGGGAGGCCTCTGCCACTCGCGCCCTATTCGGACGGGGTTTCCCGTGTGCGGGGAACAGACACGGCCGTGACCGGGTCAGCGGTGCGCTGGGCAGCTTTCAAAGAGGCCCGAGATGTGAGCGGAAGCGCCCAGCCAGGAGCACTCGCCCGTGGGGGCAGATTCTGGGAACGGCAGGCAGATCAGAGCCCTCTGTCCAGAGCCGCTGGCGAAGGAGAGCTCGTCATGGAAACGGCCGCGGAGAGCTGCTCTCCTGGGTCCACACGCCCCTTGTGGGCAGGGGGAGAAGGGGGTGCTGGGCGGGGGGAAGGCGGCTGCTTGCCAGGGGCTGATGCTGGTCTCGGGGCCTCCCCCACCCCCGACACCCCAAACTCTCGTCCAATGCATGAGCTCACTCCGTGTTGGGGCTGAGGGACTCCCCCTCCCCCGCCCCTCCCACCGGGCAGTTGAGAGGCCCGAGGCTGCCTTCTGGGGAAGCTGAGGGCTGACCAGGGTTCCCCAGGGTCTTGGGGAGACAGCCCTGCGCCTTGGTCTCCCCCAAGTCAGATGCTGGGCAAGAGCGAGAGTGTAGACAGTTGGGGCAAGCAGGCCGCGGGCCCTGGGCCGAGCCCCGCGGGGGCCTCTGTAGGTGCTATGGGGGGGACTCCGGGGTCCCCCATCCTCCGCAGTGCAGATCCCGGCAGGTCTGGCCGGTCGAATTCTCCGGAACAAAGCCCTGGTGAGGCTGATGCGGGGTCCTGGGTCCCCAAACAGGCTGAAGTGCGACACTCCCTCCCCGCCCCCCTGGGCCTGATTAGGGGAGGGGGCTTGTTGGCCTGCAGGGGCTCGCGCCCAAGGGAAGGAGACCCGGTTGGGCCCCACCCAGCTCCTCCTGCGGGGCTCCGAGCATGGCCAGCGGGCAGAGGGGGGCAGCAGCGGGCATGGTGCCAGCACCCAGGGGACGGTGAGCCCCGAGCCTTTGCTTCAGCGGGGGGACAGGGGCTGGCCCTGGCCAGGAGAGGTGTCAGGGCGCCCCCAGCCCGGGGTGCAGGGACGCGCGTGCCCTTCCTGTGGCCAGCCTTGGCCAGCCTGAGCAAGGCCCCCCGCATGGAGTGAGTCCGGGCGGGTGCCTGAGTTCCCAGGGCACCTCTGTGGCCGTAACGCAGCGGCCACCGCCCGTGTCCCCCCCTGCCCCCTCCCCCGTCCAGCTGCCCGTCCCTTGACATTTCAGCCCGCAGTTCCGGACGCTCTCCGAGAGGCAGATGTTTGCTGGGCGGCGGGCGTGTTGATTTGCGCCTTAGCAGGCCTTGCCTTCCCTATGATTAATATTTGATTTACACCCCGGGTTTGTCCCACTTCTGATCTCCGTCTAAACTCATTAAATCTTCCTCGGCAGAGCCCCTGACTCGGTCCTGGGGGGGCCCCCAGAGACCACTTCTAGCTCCCCTCTGGCTTCTGACCCATTTATTTGCTTTTTGGAAAAACAAAGCCACACTTGGCTGCTCCGAGCCCGGCTCGTGGCCAGGAGGGCGTGTCCTGGCGGTGTCCTCACTGCCCCTCTGCCCCAGAGGCCACCTCACTGACTGACTGTGCCCGCGTGCTGGGAGGGCCAGCTTGGGGGCGGGGGGAGTGGCGGGGCGGCTTGGGGCGCCTTGGGCGGGCAGTCACAGCTGGACAGTCCCTCGCTTCTGGGGGCAGGCAGGGGCCGCAAGTGTGGAGGCGCAGGGACCCCACTTCCATTTACTCTCCACACACCCCTGCAGGTGGAGGGCCCATTTCACAGACTAGGAAATAGAGGCTGGGCAGCCTGGGAGGCTCCCAGAGTGGGCAGCTGTGGGGCAGCTGCCCCGTGAGAATCCAAGAGCACTGTGGGCAGGAGCTGGGCCGGGGAGGGAGCCAGGTGTGTCTGTGTGTCCACACAGTGACTATCTCACACACTCATGTTGCACAGACACGCATACACACATACGGACTTGTACCAGGTGGTTGTGCCATATGCACTGTATATATACGCAAACACACGTGTGCATGCACAGATACATGCACAGATACATACTATGCATACACTCAATACCTACAGGCAATATGTGCAGGTTCATGCATGTGCACGCACCCAGGACTCTGCAGATGTGTTTATATGTGAATTTGCATTGCACATGTACACAACGCTTAGTCCGTGTTTGCATACATTATAAATGTGCACACATGTGTATCGTGCTTGCATGTACACATGTGTGCATGGTGCTTAGTCTGGTGTGTGCATAAGCACACGTGTGCACACACACTTGTATATGTGGATGCATTTGCATATGTGTGTGCATGCACACATGTACCTGTAATTGCATGCACATGCATGTGCGCGCAGCTGTCCGTGCAGTGCATGTGCGTCTGTGGCAGTGTGTGGGATCTTGACACGGGTCTTGCATGGCCTCCAGCCCCCCCGGGTGCAAATCTGGGCACAGCGGCTCCGTGCAGGGAGGAGCCGGGAGGCAGCTGCTCCCCCGCGTCCCCGGCAGATTCCGGAGAAAAGGCGTCTTGCCAAGCAGGCAGCGGAGCCGGAGCCCATTTTTAGAGAGCTCATCTCAGAAAAACAGACGAGAGCTGGGAAATTACTGGAAGGATATTCAAGCACGTCAAGTGGCGCATTTGCAGTTTGGGATTTAGGGTAATTTTATTCTCTCCTTTTGGCTTGTCCACATTTTCTAAATTTCTTACAACAAACACCTATTACTTTGTAATAACAACCCAAAAGTTATTTTAACAGTTGGCCCAGAGCGGTGACAAGTGTTTACATGGGCGCCTTTTGAGTTGCCATGGAATGTGCGATGTTCCCGCGGCCGGGGCCCCGAGCCCGCGGGGGACGCGCCGAGCAGTTGCTGAGATAATAACGGGCTTCCGAGCCGTCTCTGCGCCCACCTCCACGTCGCCGCGGGCTCGGCGTGTCTGTCTTCCTGGGTGCGTGGGTTTCCCGGCCCTCTCGGCACCCAGGCCCCGTCATGGGCCTTTCCTGTGCTCCAGGCCCCAGAGTGGGCGTGTGGTGGGGCTGCTGGCCCAGGCCCGGGCCGGAGGGGCCTGGGCAGGTGTGCCTGCGGCTGGAGGGCGGAGAGCGGGAGGCGCCTGGCCAGCAGCCGCCGTCCATCGGGCTCGGTGCCGAGGCCCGGCTGCTGGAAGCTGGGGATGCCAGGACACGATTACCTTCTAGAATGTCCGGGAGGGCTGCAAGCTGCCGGCCTCTTGGCCTCAGCCCGGGAGGCCTGTGGCACGGGAGGCTCTGCAGGGGGGCGGGGGGGCGGGTCAGCCCTCTTCACAGGAGGCTTCAGCCGGGTTCCCCTTGCTGTGTGGCTCCAGCTCTCCCTGGGCAGCTCAGGGTGGGGGCTTTGGGGAGACACGGGCACCCTTAGGTTCCTGCATGGCCATCACCTCTGCCCTGATCTCATCTCCAGAACATTCTTCTGAGAAGCCGCCTTGCAGAATGCCCAGGATGGGCAGAGCAGGTCACGTCCTCCTGGGCTTCAGCCTCATGTGGCCACGGGGGCTCACCCTCCTCTGCCTGGGGTCTCCACCTGGGGGTCTCAACTCTGGGTCTCCACCTGGGGGTCTCAACTCTGGGTCTCCACCTGGGGGTCTCAACTCTGGGTCTCCACCTGAGGGTCTCAACTCTGGGTCTCCACCTGAGGGTCTCAACTCTGGGTCTCCACCTGGGGGTCTCAACTCTGGGTCTCCACCTGGGGGTCTCAACTCTGGGTCTCCACCTGAGGGTCTCAACTCTGGGTCTCCACCTGGGGGTCTCAACTATGGTGTCTCCACCTGGGGGTCTCCACCTGGGGGTCTCCACCTGCGGGTCTCCTGGGTGTCCACATGCAGCCCTGACAGTCTCTCCTGCAAGGCTAGGGATCTCGAACCTTCTTACCCGAGCTTCTCTGCTGACCGTGACCCAGAGTCTCCTGCCCCCACCTGCTCCACGTGCCCCCATCTGCCCCACCCGTGCCCAGTGCACAGCCTGTCCCCTTCCGTGCCAGCGCAGTGTGTGACGACTGCCCTGGCCTGGGGGAGCTGCCCCCACTCTCCCCCCCACAGCCCTGCCGACATCCGCAGGGAGCACTGAGCATCTGCGCAGGGAGCACTGAGCATCTGGAGCCCGACGCCACCTGAGGGTGCCCTGTAGCCTGCAGCCTGGAGGAGGAGGGGAGCAGCCCAGGGGCCGAGGGGGGTCTCGCCTGCACCTGCCCACACGAGTGTCACCGGGAGCGGGGGGCGCTGGGCAGAGGGGCGGGCCATGGGCAGAGGCTCAAGGGGGCTCGGAGCCCAGCCCGGCCCTGCTCCCTCCCTCCTCGTCCCTCCCCTCCCTTAAACCGTGTGCTCTGAGGGCCTGTCCCCTGCCCTACCTCTCTTTGGTCTATCCCTGACCTGCCCCTGACCTGTCCTTGATCTCTCCCTGACCTGCCCCTGCCCCGCCCTTGGTCTCTGCATGGTGGAGAGGCAGCTCTGCCTTGGGACTTTGGGGTCCCTGAGCCCTGGTGACCGCCCAGGCAGCCTGTCCCCAGATCCTCGGGAGGGGGGCTGTGTCCAGGCCACTGAGAGCCAGGCAGGCCGCGGGGGTCCTGGCTGGGCTCCTGCTGGGTTTGGGTCGGGGCTGTCACGGGAAGCCATGGCCCACAGCCCCCGCAGCGGGACCCTGGGGCTCTGGGCCCCCACGTGGCTAGGGGAGGGGTGGCGGCCCCCGGGCTGCAATCAGGCCCTTGAGGGCTGGGGTCCCTGCAGCCTCCGTGTGGCCTGGGGGCGGCCGGGGTCTGCTCAGGGCCACCTCGCTGCAGGCCGACCGGGGCTTCCTGCCCGGGGTGACAGCACCTCTTGTGTTGGCGTGGGGGGGGCGGGGGGGCTGCAGCCGAGTGGCGCCAGCTGCCCAAGGAGAGATTTCCCTTCCCGCCGCTGAGGCCGCCGGGACCCACAACCGGCCCGGGACGGCGGGTCCAGCCTCAGGTGCATCCCGCCTGATGCAGGCCCCGCTGTGGGCCCCCGAGGCTGCTGTTCACTGTCCTTTCCTGCCGCGGCTGCCTGTCCTCTGAACACTGGGCTTCAGGCCCCTCTGCCACCGTGGGGGTCCCCCCTTCCCCAAAGCCTCCTCGCTCCTCTGACCGGCTCTTCCCGAACCTGGAGGCCGCCTGCTCGGTGCAGTGCCCATGGCCACCAGGGGGCAGCAGGCCCGCGGCACGCGGAGGGTGGATGTGGCCAGAGCAGAGCCAGGCGCGTGGGGGGGCGGGGGCAGCGCTGGAAACAGGGTCTGGGGGGGTCGCGCTTGGCCCAGGCGCTGAGCTGGGGCTTTGGGGCGCGCTGGGGGCCCTGCGCCTCCCGGCACTGCAGGCCCAGGGGCCCTGCCCGGGGCCCCCGACTCCAGACCCTGGCCAGCCCGGCCCAGCCTGGGGGCCGCACCTGGGCTGGGGCGGTGCCCAGGGCCGACTCCCGCGGGGCTCTGCACTCGGGGGTCACTCCTGGCGGGCTCGGGGCGCTGGGGATGGAGCCCAGGTGGGCCGCGTGCCAGCCCACCTGCGGTGCTGTGGGCCCGGTGCTCCTCGCTCTCTCGCTCTCTCCGTCTGGGCCGGGGGGCTGCTGGGGGGCACAGGAGCCCCCGCGCGGGGCTGGGTCCCGCGCCCCGCGGCCCGCGCAGGCCTTGTCCGGGGCTTGCCCTCTGCACCAGGCCTCCGAGCCGCGCGCCTCCCGCGGGCCTGCGCGTTCCTAATCTCCCGTTGATGGTTCCCGGGGTTCCAGCCAAACAAGCACTTCCAATTAAAGCTCCTGCCGCAGCGCGCGTTGCCACGGCAACGGGCGGGGGTTTGCATCTTCCTAGCATGTGCACACGTGTGTGAGGCTGCCCCGGGGCTCTCATCGCGGGGCCGGTCCAGGGCAGGGAGGACCCAGGAATGAGCTGCCCACGGGGCCTCCAAATTCCAGATGCTTCCAGCGCCCGCGGCCCCGCGCTGGAGGGTCCCAAGGTCCCGGCTGCTCGCGCCTGCGCCGCCTGGACCCCCCACCCAAACGCCGCCTGGACCCCCCTGCCCAAACGCCGCCTGGACCCCCGGCCCAAACGTACGCTGGAGTCCTGCAGAACGGACTCGACCTGAGGGAAAGCAGAGGAGGGAGGGACGCGGAGAAGGGGCCCTGACCCCCTCACACGAGCACTCGCCACCCCCCACCCCCACCCACACGCAGACACTCGAGCTCACGGGGTGCCGGGGAAGGGTCTCCCCTGGCCTCTGATGAGGGCTGGCCGGCGTGTGTGTGTGTGTGTGTGTGTGTGTGTGTGTGTGTGTGTGTGTGTGTAAAACCTGTGTGTATGTGGTGGGGGGGGGCTCTGTATGTTTGTCTCTGTGTGTGTATGTCTTTGTGTGAGTGGGTCTGTGTGTGGGTGTGTGTGTGTCTGTGTATGTGCCTGTGTGTGTCTCTGTCTGTGTGTGTGTCTGTGTGTCTGTGTGTGTCTATGTGTAGGTCTATGTGTGTGTCTGTGTGTGTGTCTCTGTGTATGTGGGTCTATGTGTGTGTGTCTGTGTGTGTGTACGTGGGTCTATGTATGTGTGTCTCTGGTGTGTGGGTCTATGTGTGTGTGGGTCTCTGTGTGTCTGTGTGTCTGTGTATGTGTCTGTGTGTGTCTATCTGTGTGTCTGTGTGTGTCTCTCTGTGTGTGGGCCTGTGTGTGTGTGTCTCTGTGTGTGTCTCTGTGTGTGGGCCTGTGTGTGTGTCTTTGTGTGTCTGTGTGTGTCTCTGTGTGTGTCTCTGTGTGTGTCTCTGTGTGTGTCTGTGTGTGTGTGTCTGTGTGGGGGGCTCCCACGGGCGCAGGTGGGAGGCTCCTTTCCGGGGAGGCCTGAGGGGGGCTGGGAACGTGTGGCCGCAGCCCTGCCCGGCTCCCCCATCCCGTGTCCTGGCGACCCACTTCAGATCCGCTGTCCCTGACGCCATCAGCTCCGGGGCTGAGAGGACGCGTCACCCCGTGGCGTCTGCCCAGGGTCTGTCTGTGCTTCTGTCTGGGGGAAGCCCGGGAGCTGCCGGGGTCTGAGAGTGCGGCTGTGGGGAGGGGTCGTGGGGGCTGTGGGGGTCACAGGGGCTGGGAGGGGGTCACCGGGCTAGGGGGGATGGAGCGTGGGTGTGGCGAGCCCCACACACATGGAAGCTTCTGGAAGGCTTCCCCTCTGCACAGCCGCTCCCGGAGGCACTGGGGCCGGGCAGAGGGGAGGGAGGCTGCTTGCTGCCCTCCTGGACAAGGCCGGGGACTGTGAGGACACGGAGGGGAGGACCCGGTCAGGGGGAGCCAGCAGTGGGGACTGCACGCCCGAAAGGCCGAGCTGCCGTTCCAGTGGGCGCCCGGCTGCGTCTACACGGCCCTCCAGGCCCTCACCCTGTGCCCTTTCCTGCCACCGCTGCTCCCGGGGCACTGCCTGGCTTGCCCTCCGCCCAGCCCCGGGGGTCCCGGAATCTCCTTCCTGGCTTCTCCTCACGGGCGAGACCCGCTGAGCACACGCCCCTGGCTCCCTGGACCTGGCCTGTGGGGACCGTCTGTGGGGACAGCCTGAGGGACAGTCTGAGGGGACAGTCTGAGGGACAGTCTGAGGGGACAGTCTGAGGGACAGTCTGAGGGACAGTCTGTGGGGACAGCCTGAGGGACAGTCTGAGGGACAGTCTGTGGGACAGTCTGAGGGACAGTCTGAGGGACAGTCTGTGGGACAGTCTGAGGGACAGTCTGTGGGACAGTCTGAGGGACAGTCTGAGGGACAGTCTGAGGGACAGTCTGTGGGACATACTGTTCGTCTGTGGGGACAACCTATGGGACAGTCTGAGGGGACAGCCTTTGGGGACAGTCTGTGGGACAGTCTGAGGGACAGTCTGTGGGACAGTCTGTGGGACAGTCTGTGGGGACAGTCTGTGGGACAGTCTGTGGGACAGTCTGTGGGGACAGTCTGTGGGACAGTCTGTGGGACAGTCTGTGGGGACAGTCTGAGGGACAGTCTGTGGGACCGTCTGAGGGACAGTCTGTGGGGACAGTCTGCGGGACACTCTGTGGGACAGTCTGTGGGACACTCTGTGGGACAGTCTGAGGGACAGTCTGTGGGACAGTCTGCGGGACACTCTGAGGGACAGTCTGTGGGACACTCTGTGGGACAGTCTGAGGGGACAGTCTGTGGGACAGTCTGCGGGACACTCTGTGGGACAGTCTGCGGGACACTCTGTGGGACAGTCTGTGGGACAGTCTGCTCGAGGCCTGCTGAGAGGACTCGGGGCTGGGCACAGGCTTTGCCTACAGGAGACATTTCATTCTCGGCCTGGTTTCTGAGCACCATCAGGAGAGAGCCCTGAGCACTGAGCTGGGAGTCGACTCTGAACACTGCTGGGTGAGGCCCAGAACTCTAAATCAAGCCCAGTCAGAGCAAGAAGAGCAGCTTCTCTCCCCAGCAGCCGGCCGCACTGGGCTGTGTTCGGAGAGGTTTCCCCACCTGCTTTCGCTCCTCCCCTGCTCGCGCCTCTCGCCCATCCATCAGCTCTTCAAAACATGTTCCCTGTGCCAAGTCCTGCTTAAAACTGAGAAGAAAAAATGCTATGAGAGCAAAACCCCCCAACAATCCATGCTCTCATGGATCACACGCCTGTCCACTCCCCGCCCAGCCGCCCAGCACCTGCCCGCACGCACGTCGCATCTGTGGGTCTCTGTGCCCACCAACCACGCGGCCATTCACCGCTTTATGCACGTCTCCGTTATTTATTCACATATCCACCCACTCATCTTCTTTCCATCCATCCGCTCATTCATTCACCCATTATCAATCATCCATTCATCGACCTACCCGCACGCCCATCCATCCTTCCATCATTCATCACCCCTTCATCCCCCCACCCATCAGCCCATCATTCATCCGTTCCCTCCCCCAGCCACCGTGCATCCATCTGTTCATCTGTCTCTCCACCTGTAAGTCCATCTGTCTGTCCGACCCTCCTACTTCCATCCATCCACCTATCATCTACCCATTCATCCACAACTCCACTCGTCCACTCGTCTATCCATCCCCGTGACCCGTGTATCATCCACCCGCCCACCTATATTCCTCCCATCCATCCAGCTCTCCATCCTTCATCCGTCCCTCTACCCATCCGTCATCTACTCACTTATCCACACATCCGTGCATCTGTTTATCCATTCGCTCACCATCCACCCACCGGCCCACCCACCCACCCATCCTCCTTCCTCCCATCCAGCTTCCCACCCTCCATTCATCCACCCACCCACCCACGCATCTGTCCATCCATCACACACCCTTCTCCTTGCACGCATCCCTTCTCCATCCGTCCACCGTCCACGCATGCATCCGTCCACCGTCCACCCACCATCCCTGGTGCATCACCCACCTGCTGTCTGACCCCCCCTCCCCCGGCCCTTTGGTGCGCAGCTACGCTATTGACCGAAGCACATGGCTTTCGGTGACGCACACGCCCGCGTGGTGAGTGAGCCGCTGGGGCGGGCGTGGACGACAGCTTTCGTTTTGTTGCACTCCTGGGTCGCCACCCCGGAGCTGGCGAGCACCGGCCCAGGAGCCTCCGCCACGCCCTCAGGCTGGGTCCTGGTGCCGGGATTGGGGCGTTCGGGTCCCCGCCAGCCCCCCCCCCCGCCCGACATGGGGAGGGAACGGAGCCTCGTCACCAGCCGCGGCCGCACTTGGTTGTGCTTTTCTGCAGCGTCGCCGGGGCTGGCGTGCTGACAGAGACAAAGCAGCAGATTGCCTTCCAGATGGTTCTGCCTCTCCAGCCCCTGCTCCGCGCCCGGAGCATCTGCCCTGTTCTATTTTTACCTGCCCGGAGTGGTATCTTTACATTTATTAAAAACGATTTTTTATCAATTTGAAAGGTGGGGAGGAATCTCATTTTCGGTGCCATTTGTTTGACTGGCGTGAGGTGGCGGGGCGGGCGAGGCGCTGCTCCCGCTGTAGGGTGGCGCTGCACCTCGAGGTGCCGAAGCTGCCACCAAGGGCCACTAAGGGCCGTTTCTAAGGACTCGGCTCAGTGCTTTGCAGAGCAAACTAGAGAAAACTTGGACGAGACGCGTGTGGAGCTGGGAAACCAATCCGGGTGCGGTGGGAAGGGCTGGAGGGCGGGTCCCTTGGCTGGAGGGCCTGGAGGGTGCAGGGAAGGTTCTGGAAACTGGAGGCCCGGCTGGTCTGTCAGTGTCCCGCCGTCCTGCCTGTCCCTGCTTCCTGGTGTGTGGGGCTTGGGGGAGCCAGAGGAGCCCCGACTGACCCCCCACCCCCTGGGCTGGGCGTGAGGCTGGCAGGGGGCGCCCCGACTGACCCCCCACCCCCCAGGGGTGAGGCTGGCAGGGGGCGCCCCGACTGACCCCCCACCCCCTGGGCTGGGCATGAGGCTGGCAGGGGGCTCCCTGACTGACCCCCCCACCCCCTGGGCTGGGCGTGAGGCTGGCAGGGGGCGCCCCAACTGACCACCCGCCCCCTGGGCTGGGCGTGAGGCTGGCAGGGGGCTGGCTCTTGACTCCTGAGCTGTCCCCAGTACACGTGCTGGCTGGGTGACAGCTGAGTTTGTTGGGGAGGACCGTCCTCCCCGCTTCCTTGCCTCCGGGTCACTGGGACGACACCCGGGGAAGCGGCTTTCGGGGCAGGAGGGTGGGGCCTGGCGGGTGTGTGTGGCGGAGAGGCTGGGGGCGAGGGGGTCGGCATCTGGCCACAGCGGGGGGCGGGGGGGTGCCCGGTGGTGCCACACTGGCCTTGCCCGCGGGAGAGGCGGGTCCCACCCCAGGACTGCAAGTCGCATTAAAGATGAAGCGAAGGGGACAGGGCAGCGCCCCGGGAAGGGAGCCGGGCAGCTGCAGGGGCCTGGCGCTGTCCGGGGCTGGAGAGGACGCTGGGCGGGAGACAGTGTCCAGTCTCGGCCGACAGACCCGGGTGAGTGCAGGGTGGTCTCGAGTGCCCGACCAGGCTGGTCTGGGCCAGCCGAGGTCTCGCCGTGACAAGAAGCCCGGGCTCGGCTCTGGCCAAGCTGCCCAGGGCCTGCCCAGCCTGTGCCCTCCCCCTCCCCCCCCCCCGCCTCTTCCCTCCTGGGCACTTCCGGCATAGGGACCGGCAGAGAAGGGAGCAGGCCAAGCACTCCCTCCCTCTGCAGGGGTGCAGCCGGGTGCTCGGGTCTGGGCCCTGGGGCCGCGGGGCTCACCTTAGCTCTGCTCCTGCGGGGCGGGGACCCCCGACCCCAGGGAGCCCCTGGACTCACCTGTCAGCGTGTGTGTGTGAGGGGAGGGCTCTGGGGGCGCCTGACCCGGGCACAGATGTCCTGCCCGCGGCTCCCTGGCCAGCTCTCAAGCCACGGCCGGCTGGGGACTCCGCCAGGACATAAGGGCAGCCAGAACCCACGGTCAGGGCGTCCCCTGCACCCCTGGATGCCCTGCAGGCCTCGGAGTGTGTCCTCCAGCCCCCCGACTCCTGGGGAGCAGCTCTCACCCCGCCCGGCCCCTCCACGCAGGCCACCGGGGCTCGGGGACAGCAGCGGTGAGGCACGTCGTCCCCAAGGCTGCCACCACTCCAGTGGAGTTTAACGGGCACGAACCACAACACCCACAGACCCTCTTGTTAAATGGGCGGCATTCAACTGGCCCTGCCTCTGCCCCTGGCCTGGGAGAGGGTCCCCGCACCCCAGGGAGAGGGTCCTGCACCCCAGGGAGAGGGTTCCTGCACCCCAGGGAGAGGGTTCCCGCACCCCAGGGAGAGGGTCCCCGCACCCCAGGGAGAGGGTCCTGCACCCCAGGGAGAGGGTTCCCGCACCCCAGGGAGAGGGTCCCCGCATCCCAGGGAGAGGGTCCCCGCACCCCAGGGAGAGGGTCCCCGCACCCCAGGGAGAGGGTCCTGCACCCCAGGGAGAGGGTTCCTGCACCCCAGGGAGAGGGTCCCCGCACCCCAGGGAGAGGGTCCTGCACCCCAGGGAGAGGGTCCCCGCATCCCAGGGAGAGGGTCCCCGCACCCCAGGGAGAGGGTCCCCGCACCCCAGGGAGAGGGTCCCCGCACCCCAGGGAGAGGGTCCCCGCACCCCAGGGAGAGGGTCCTGCACCCCAGGGAGAGGGTCCCCGCACCCCAGGGAGAGGGTCCCCGCATCCCGAGCAGAGGGTCCCCACACCTCAGGGAGAGGGTCCCGCACCCCAGGGAGAGGGTCCCCGCACCCCAGGGAGAGGGTACCCGCATCCCGAGCAGAGGGTCCCCACACCTCAGGGAGAGGGTCCTGCACCCCAGGGAGAGGGTCCCCACACCCCAGGGAGAGGGTCCTGCACCCCAGGGAGAGGGTCCCCGCATGGAGGCACAGGACTGTACAAACACCCGGGAAATGCCCCGTGACCAGACTGGGGTGTCTCCGAGCCTGCAGACACAGGAGGCCCAGCGCCCAGCTCCCCTGCCCGGGGCCGTCAGGGCACACGCTGGCAGCCTCCCTCGCACCCCCGCCTCGCAGGGGGGGCCCAGGCACAGATCCTGCAGGCGTGGAGGGTCAGCATTTCTGGGGAGTGTCCCCTGGGTCAGGACAGGACCTGTCCCGCCCCGACCCCTGACCCCGGCGTCCCGTGATGGGAACCGTCTGGCACCCCGAGACCAGCCGTGCCCGGGAGCGGGGGCAGAGCAGCGTCCGCTGGCGGGTGCTGGTGAAGCCGCGCAGACCAGCCTGCTGCCCTCACAGCGGTGACCGCAGGCCGGGGCTTGCCTGGGGGGGGCGCTGGCCTGGCCGCGGGGCGCCCCCGTCCTGGGGAAGCAGGCGGGGCAGAGATGTGCCCAGAGAAGGCCAAGGCCCCCTGGCCCCCGCCCCCTCCCTGCCACGGGGCTCTGGGCTGGGTCTGGAGAGAAGTGGGGGGCCCCGCCTCAGGGCGGTGCTACCTGAGCCCCCCGCTCGCCCTCTGGGCCCACCCTCCTCTTCCCCCACCGGCCGCTCAAGGGGCCACGCGGGGCCGGGGTGCAGAGTGGGCTGGGGCCTGGCGCTGGGTCTGCTCTGCTTTGGGCTGAGCGAGGAGGGCCCAGCCGTCTCCCCATTCCTGGGGGTGCAGTGGGACTGGCCTTGGACGGGGTGTCAGGTACCCAGGGGTTGACCAGTCCCCTGGTCTGGGCCTCTGGCTGGAGTGGGGCTCGGGCAGCCCCTGGGGGTTCAGGGCCCCACAAAGGTAAGGGCCGAGTCAAGGACCGTCTTGGCCCGTCGTTCCCACATCCGCCACTGGCCACTGGCCACAGCCGCGGCTGGAGGCGTCGTGCGAGAACTGAGGTCACCTGGGGTTTCCCAGGTCCCTGGTACCGGGAAGGGACCAGGACCAGCCTCAGTGGCTCTCGTGTCCTGGAGACAGTGAGGCTGGGGGGCCGGGCTGGGATCCGCGGGGGTAGGCAGGTCCTGGTGCCTTGGGGTGCCAACGCAGCCCCTCACAGAAAGTTCTAGAATCAGGAGGAGGAGGCGCATGGCTGGTTCCCACCACGGCAGCGCGAGGGCCCTGACCGCGCAGATCCCCTGATCCGCTCTCACCCCCAAATTCTCCGGGTGCTAGTGAGGAGGCTGCCCTGGCGGCCCCCGAGGGGAGTCCCCATCTCCCCTCTTCCGACTTCCTCAGCCGTGACACCACCACAGCCCGCCACGGTGACACAGCGCCTTTGTCTGCCAAGGACAGCGACAGGCCGGCTGGCGGCCGGCCTCCTCCCTCCCTCCGCTGCCCACTGCGTCCAGCAGTAATGACGGAGTGCCCGGGAGTGCTAGAGCCGTTTTATTTTTATTTTATTTTTTCCTGAGGTTCAATACCTGGCAGGGCACCTCTGCGTGCTGATGCTATTTTCCTGGTAGGGATGCATTTATTGGGGCTGTCACTCAGCCCCGCCGCGCCACCGCGGCGCGGCACGGCCGGACGCTGAGCGGACGCCCGCGCCTATAATTTAAACTCTGATAGACCCAAATTCCCCGGGCCGACCTTGCCGGGGGCCCGTGCTAAGAACCGGCTCTCTGGAAATTAGTTGCCTGCCACGTTCGTGTCCCCTGGTGTCTGAGTTTTCTCCGCTGGCCACGCTCGCTCTGAGGACTGGCAGAGGCTCCCTGGTCCCTGCCCCTTGAGCTGGCACTGGGGGTGCCTGCCACTCCCTGAGGGGTTTCTGTGGCCCCCAAAGGGCTGAATCTGAAGGACCCAGAGTGGGTGGCAGAAGGAACCAGTTTGGGAAGCAGGTGGACCCACATTTTGACCTCAACCTCCAACTCCCCTGCAGACCCCCTGGTCATAATTACTCCTGGCCGTGCTGGGGGGAGGGGAGACTCACACTGGGAATGAAGAGTTCGGGGGGCAGGCACGGCTGGTTTTCATCTTATCCAGCGTGGTCTCACTCTCTCCTCCATACCCAGAATTTTGGATCTGGGGTGGGGTTGCTCGGACCCCAGAGTGCAGGGGTTTCCCCTTGCTCCTGGTGTCTCAGGGAGGATGCTTGTGCGAAACTGTGCACTTGACACTTTCTGTCTCCCCATGGGGGTCTCCGTCTCTCCACGGGATCTGTGCACCCCCGCCCCTCAGAGAAGCACCTGTTACAGCCACTTTTCTGGGAAAGCCGGTGAAAAGCCACTCACAAAAGAACCTTCGAGTACTGCAGCTCCAGGGAGGGGCGGTGTGCACGCGGGGGCAGTCTCAGCCTGTGGGCTCACCCGCCCTCGCCCCTGCAGCCGCTGTGAACGTGCCGAATGGGGCTTCCTCACGTTGGCGTTCTTTTCCGTTTCTTCTTTTGCTGTGTCCGTTAGTGGAGTGGAGTGACTTTCCCGGGAACGTGGGCTCTGTCCACGGTGGTTGGAAATAGCAGCACAGTCCGAACTGCCTCAAATAAAGCAAGGAGCCCGGTGGCTCGCTCACAGGAATGGGACACGTAGAGAGCTGAAAAAGGGAGGAAGGTCTTCGTCTTCATCCTGGCCTCTGCCAACAACCCACCTTGTGCTGCTGCCTGGTACCTTTGGTCATGCAAACCAGGAGTCACGGAGACACAGGCTGCGGGGCCCCTTCCTGACTTCTAACTGCTACGAGCGAGCCCGCTCCCTTTTCTGTTTCGTTTCTTTTGTTTTCTTTTGCTTTTTGGGTCTCATCTGGCGATGCACAGGGGTTATTCCTGGCTCATGCACTCAGAAATTACTCCTGGCGGTGCTGGGGGACTCAATGGGATGCTGGGAATCGAACCCTCGTTGGCCGTGTTCAAGGCAAATGCCCTACCCACTGTGCTATCGCTCCAGCCCCCTTTCCCTTTTCTGGACAGAAAAAAAAATCCCAGGACAGATCTCTTATTGGCCAGCTCATAGCCTAAGCCTGCCCCTTGACCAATCAGTGCATGATCAGTGCATGTTCTGAGGTCAAATGCCATGATGGGCAGTTGTCCCACCCAATCACATCCTGGGAGCGAGGCTAGCGTTGGACCCTCTCTCATTTGTATTCCTGAAATCCTTCTCTTGGGGCTTCTCATTGAGGAGAAAATAGATTTGGACCTAGATTTCTCCCCGGCGAGGGCTCCATATGACAGCCTCAGGATTTACACTCCGCCGGCGTCACCCGGGAGAGGTAGCAGCCCTAATTAGCTCTTCCCCAGGTTCACGGAAATCCCAGGTTTTCATTTCAGCTTCCTCCCGTCTGAAGGAGGATGATTAGTCGGTAGAGCAACATCCTAATATTTTGGCTGGAAACCAAAGTACTTGAGGAGCACTCTCGGCTCATCAGACACATACATTCCCACCTGTCTCCGCTGCCCTGCTGCTCAGGTGGGGGCGGCAGGCCGGGAGCCCCTGAAACGCCCACATTTCCCGCGCATGATCCCGTGGGAGGGATGCAGCTCCCATGTGGCCCTGTGGGTGAAGGGGGTCACTGTAGCACAGGGTCAGGGTAGTTACTGTATCACGTGATCCTCTGGAGGGTACTGTAGCACAAGGTCACTGTATCAGGGTTGGGGAGTTACTATATCTCGTGGTTAGGGGAGTTACTGTATCACGTGGTTGGGGGAGTTACTGTATCAGTGATCCTCTGGGGGTTACTGTAGCACAGGGTCACTGTATCATGTGTTGGGGGGGAGTTACTGTATCATGTGGTCTTGTGGGGGTTACTGTAGCACAGGGTCACTATCATGTGTTGGGGAGAGCTACTTACCATGTGGTTGGGGAAGTTATTGTATCACGTGGTTGTGGGAGTTACTGTATCAACGTGGTCCTCTGGAGGTATTATAGCACAGGGTCACTGTATCACTTGGTCTGTGGGCGAGCTCACTGGCTGGCTGGTCCTGTGGGTGGGGTTACTACGTCACACGGTCTTATGGGAGGAGTCACTGTATCACGTGGTCGTGTGGGTGGGGTTACAATACTACGTAATCCTGTGGTGGTATCACTTCATCGTGTAGTTCTGTGGGAGGAGTTGCTGCATCACGTGGTCCCCCTACAGTGGACTTGATGTGGCGAGGTCCTGCGGGTGGTCTCCTACATCGTCCTGCGTGGGAGCTTCTCTTTTCCTCTCTGCCTGTCCCGAGCATCGGGAAGGGCTGGGGCTCGCGGGGGAGGCAGGGGCAGTGCTCTCCGTCTCCGCGCACGGTGGGAAGCAGGGGAAGCCAGAGGCGGGGCCAAGGCGCCAGCCGCAGCATCCTCGGCCTTGCTGTCCATCCCAGACCTTGGTCAGGGGGAGAAGGCTGGGCGTCGGCGCCCCTGCATCCGGGGGGCGGGGCGCTGCAGAGGCCAGAGCTGTCCACGTCAGTGTCTCAGACTTGACCCGCGGCGGCTGGTGGAGGGGGGGAGACTGAGTCCAGCCCCCATCCTCGACCTATTTTCTGTCTCACTACACAATTGATTAACCAGGTTCTTAGGTTTAATAAGTCACTAGGTCCAGATGTTTCCCATTGTATGTTACAAATGTTAATTATCTTCTAATTACTTATTAGCCGAGGCTGTGCTGGCAAGGAGAGCCTCATAAGCCCAGCCAAATGAGTTCCGAGCTTCAAAAGGAGTAGATTAACGGCTTCTCCTGGCAGTGCTTCTAGAGAGTTCTCTTGCCCACCGGGCCTTTCCCCAGCACTTCTCATTTCGGAGAAGACGCCCCCAGTGGCCTGGATGCCGGGGCTCCGGAGGGCGGCGGAGGGCGACTGGCGTGCGGCTGGTTTGATTCTTTCTCGAGCGCCCAGGGTTTGGGGGGTGAATAAGACCGGGGCGATCTTCAGCCCCCAGGTGCCTCCCACGAGGTGCCCCCGGACTGGCTCACGTCACATGGCCAGCCAGGCTTCTGGGGGAGGCGCCCTGCCCTTCACAGGGGCCAGCCCCGCCCCAGCCCTGGGCCGGCCGCGGGGCGCGCGGTCCCGGCTCGCTCCCTTGAGGCCTGTCTGTGCTGGTGAGGATTGGAGTCGATGGTGTGGAAGTAAAACAGATGGATGCGGCCGTGAGTCAGCACTGCGGGGCCAGTTGTACAGGAAACAGTTACTGACTTCTCCTGCTGTTGAAGTTTCGCCCATTTCCCCGGGAAACCGAGGCGCGAGGTCTCCGCACGCCAGCGGCCAGATGTGCGAGCACTTCGCAGGCACATGATGAGTTTCACAATGTCCTCACAACTTCTGGCAGCTTCTCTGTATATTTGCTCACCATCCAGTCGTCCATCAGCCCACCCAGGGCGAGGGACAGGTGGCGTTAGCTGGCCACCTGCATGCGCACACATATCCGTTTATCCATCCAGCCATCTCTCTGGACATCCATCCATCCATCCGTCTGTCCATCCATCACCATCCGTTCATCCATCCGCGTCCGCATAGGAATCCACCCACCCACCAGCTGCCTCCACACTCCTCTAAGTCCTCCCGTCCCTACACCAGCCGGCAGCCTCCCCCCGGGTGTCACCAGGGTGATGTTTGCTTGGACTGTGGACTGCCGGAGGGTGCGGGCCCTCACTGCGTGTCCCTGCTGACGCAATGGCCCGAGTGGCTGAGAACACAGAAACACGCGGTCTCACGGCCCTGGAGGCTAGCCACACCGGCAGGAAGCACTGGGGGGACCACACTCTCGGCCCCTCTCTCCCAGACTCTCGGTCTCTAAAGCCCCGCTTTAGCGTCCGCTGGTCATCCCGCTGACTCCTAGTCACACCTGCGGTGACTGTCCCCAGGGTCACAATCAGAAGTGCAGCGGAGGGAGAGGTGGGGCCAAGCCTCCCTATTATGCCCTTCTGGGGGAGGCGTTCCAGCCCTAATACCGTGTTTCATGTACCCCCCAAACTACCGTGGGCTGCTCAAGGCCAGGTGGATGCGCTGCCCCACGCCCGTGACCTGGGGGTCCCAGCCCAGTCCCAGCTCGGGGTTTCACTCCTGCCGCACATTGTGAACCCCGAGGCCGGCTAACGCCACCTGTCCCTCGCCCCTGGCATCACCAGGAGGGACCTCAGAAGAGTGCACGCATCAGCTCAGGCCCGGAGCTGGGGTGGACCCAGCCCTGCTGTCCCCAACCGCGCTGTCCAGGCTGGCGGGGCTGGGGGAGACGAGCCCCCTGATTCTGCCTGTGACCAACTTTCATGTGGGGCGTGAAGCAAGTCACACTTTCCAGTTCTCCTTTTCTGGTGGTGGCTTGGGGGTGGGGGGTGCGGGAGGAGGCAGTTAGGGTCCCACACCCCGGCACGCTCTCATTCTCATCTTCTGAGGTCGGGGCTGGTGGGATTCTGGTCCTTCCAGCCTCGCATTTAGGTTCTTGTAGTCCTTAGGCTTCCCGGAAGTGCTGAGCTTTGCTCGTGCCTCATTGGACAGGCTAAACCACATGACCACGCCCGGTGTGAGGGATGCTGGGAGATGTAGTCTTTTAGCAGGGTTCCTCTCGGCCCACTTAGGAAGCGGGTTGCGTTCCCAAGAAGCCTGCGAGGGGGGTGTGGGCGGGGTTTTTGGAGTCCCACACCTGCTGACGGTGTCACCCGCGGGAGCCTGCGTGGGTCTGGGTGCGGAGTGCGGGCGGCCAGGGTCAGCGGGGAGCTGTCCCCTCTGCTTGCAGTGGCCGCGGCTTTCAGCCTCTGGGCTCCTGGGCCCCCCGGGCGGACTCCAAGGCCCGTCCTTGATCGTCGCCACAACCAAGCTGCTTCTCGGGAGACACCGGCCGTGTGCGGTGCTGGAGGGACCTAGAGCCGCCCCCTCCGCACACGCCAGGTGCCAGCCCAGCCG
This sequence comes from Sorex araneus, assembly GCF_027595985.1. NCBI lineage: Eukaryota > Metazoa > Chordata > Mammalia > Eulipotyphla > Soricidae > Sorex > Sorex araneus. Next base: position 1,664,500 of record NC_073306.1, on the reverse strand, counting down.
TCGAGGCCCGGGGAGGGGGGCGGGGACCAGGGTCCTTCCTGGTCGGGGACGGGGGTGGCATGAGCTGGGCTCTCTGGGGCTCCGCACATTCCCCATCGCCGCCTGCCCAGGGCCTCCCCGGGGCCTCGCCTGCTGGGGACTCTCGCCTGCTCCCCTAAGGTCCCCCAGCCGGTGGCCCTTCTAGATCTCCTGGAAAGACCCTAGGGCGTGGTCTTTCCCAGCCTCGGGGTCCCTCTGCCTGCCCGCAGACGCCTCGGCCATCGCTGAGTTGTTCCATTGTCCAGCACACTTTTGGGGACATGGGTCAGGCCTGGGGGGGGCTCCTGGGACCCCCCACTCCTTCCTGGACGGGAGGGAGAGGAGGGGACGCCTCCCGCGCCAGGCTCACCTCCTCCCCCTTCATCCAAGGCCCTGTCCACGGTGCCCAGGGGCTGTGCGCAGCGGCGCATGGCCTCTGCCTTGTCCACTGCAGACCCGGAGGGAGTGGGGCTCACACACACCGCCGCCCCCGCGGAATGTTCCAGAGCCCGCCCCCGCACAGCACGGCGTGGCTGCCTTTCCAGACGCTGCCTCGCTGGGGGTTTTATTTTCCGGGGCCGGGAGCCAGTTAAGTGCCTCTAAGACAGCGGTGTTATCTGAGGGAGACACGCACACCTGCTTCGCTGGATTTCCAAGAAATGTTCTGAAAGGCTGTTTTCTTTGAAAGGCCGGTGCCTTTGTGAGCTGGCCAGCTGCGTGCAGGACCGATCTCCAGCGGGACGGCCGCCCTCCCGGCCGCCACTGCTCCCCGGCGGTTACGCGGGCCCTTCATCTTCAAAGGCGCCACATAATTAGACGAGGAGGGGTTTCTGAACCGGCCACAGCCCCCTCTCAGCCTGGTCCCCAGCTGGCACTGCCAAGTCCGTCACATGGCACCCCTGGACCCCGGCCCACCCCCGCCAGCCCCGTCTGCCCCGCCTCCCCCAGGCTCTGGCCTCCCGCTCTCCAGGGGGCCTTCCCCAGGACAGCTTCTCTTGCATCCCCCACCCAGTCCCCCACCCAGCGCGGGTGCCCTCCCTGCGCTCTCAGCCTCCTAGAACAAGTGCTCTGCCGAGAGAGGCAGGAGCCATGGGTCCCTGGGACGCCGAGGGCCACACCCGGGCCAGGCTGGCATGTCAGAGACAGGCTACCTTTGGGGGGGGTTGTTCCAATTTGGGTGTATCATTGAGCCTGGAAGGAAAGTGGGTTTCGTGCCCACTGCCACGTGGCCGCTCTGGAAGCCGCGTGCTCAGTGGCCGCGGCTGGCACAGAAGACCAAGGACTGTAGGGCTGTCACGGCAGTTTGGGAGGTGGAACGTGTCCTGCGGGGGGTCGTGGCCGAGTCTGCACCGCTGCAGTCTTGGTGCCACCGTGGAAGCCACTGCGGTGAATCCCACCCAGTTCCTAGCCGAAAGGGCAGACCCCAGGCCCCTCGCGGGTCTGTAAGCCCCCAAGTTCCTCACGTGGAGGTAAGGACACTAACGTGCCGCGGGACGGGGCACTGTCCAGGGGTGGAGGACGGTGACGTGCAACCTCGACCTGCCAAACTGAGAGGAGAAGCCAGACGGAGGATGGCCAAACCCACGGGGGGGGGGGGGGGGCTGAGGGCTCTGGCCGGGCGTCGGTGCCGAGTCTCTGTGCCCATCAGGTTTGTGGTTGCACGTGGGCTGGTGCTCCGTCCTCTTCTTCTGGAGACTCTTGTCTGAGTGAGACCCTCGCCCGCTTGTCCTTGGGCTCTGGAGTGTGGCGGCAGCTTGCCCAGCCCGAGAGTGTCCCTGGTGGCGGGGCTGAGCCCTCCGCCAGCCCCAGGGCCCCAGATCCATCTTCCCTCTGACTCTGTCCTTTCCCCTGGCACATTGTGAGCTGCTTTTGGTAGGAGAATGTCTGATCGTGGCCCTTCCTCCTCCGCGTCACTTGGGCACTTTGTCCTAGAACCCCCCGGCCTGTCCGCGTGACCCCTGCCTGGGCCTTGGCCCTCACCCCAGGTCTTTGGCCCTGGCGCGAGGCAGCAAGTTTGGAACTCGGCTAGACTCAGCCTCTGATTTTGCTCTCCTTTTTGGAAAGCGTGTGACTTTGCTATTTCCTTAGCATTTTCAAGCGAATTATGGGAGCGTCTTGCCTGCTTCTGGAGGGATCCTGCCAGGAACCGGGCTAAACCCTCCACGGGTCTGGAGAATTATGCAGCAAGAGCGGCTTGGCTTTGCCGAGTCTTCCAACCGTGAACACGACACGTCTCCCCTTTAACTCTTTGAGTCCTTTCATCACAATGGTATCATTTCGATATATAAATCCTATATTTATTTTCTTGGACTGGAGCGATAGCACAGAGGGTAGGGCCTTCGCCTTGCATGCAGCCGACCTGGGTTCGGTTCCTCCGTCCCTCTCGGAGAGCCCGGCAAGCTACCAAGAGTATCCCGCCTGCACAGCAGAGCCTGGCAAGCTCCCTGTGGCGTATTCGATATGCCAGAAACAGTAACAATAAGTCACAATGGAGACATTACTGTTGCGTGCTCGAGCAAATTGATGAACAACGGGATGACAGTGCTACAGGGCTACAGTCTAATGAAGTATTTGAGCTTTCAGGGACTGTTTAAGGCTTTACGCTTTAAATTTCAGTATTGCCAAGATGGAGAAAACATTCAGTCTTCAAACACCCGGTGAAGCATGACATAGCTTTCCGGTATGTCTGCTTCTCTGCTAACGAACGTCACATTTCCCCCCGAAGTTCTGAGTTTCATCAGGAATGGGTGCAGACACCGTGATTTGTATGTATTGGTTCACATGGTCGTGTGAGTTTCCTTCCACCTGCTGGTATGGTGTACCAGATGGTCGCGGTGACTTATTTTCAGCTGTTGAACCAGCCTTGCCTCCTGGAATAAGTTACCCGGCCATGGCATCTCACTCTTTTTCACATTTTTCCATTTGCTCATATTTCGTTAAGGATTTTTGTGCCTATATTCAGGAGAGAAGTTGGCCTGTTTTTTTTTCTTTTAAAAAATGTCTTTTTTGGGACTTCAGAAATGCATTGGGAACTCTTTGCCTCTATTTTCCGGATGGTGTAGAACCCAAGAGAACTCTCGGTTCTCTTATAAATGTTTGGTGAGTGAAATGACTTAGGCCCGGAGAAATGTTTCTTCGGAAAGTTCTAAGTGACAAATCCAATTTCCCTGTCAAACATGGAGCTGTTCAAACACGGGCACATGCTCATCATGGCTGACTCTCCTTGGTGCCAGTGGGCAAATTTATGTGTATCGAGCAACGTCCGTTTTTCCTACAGGTTCCAAAGGCTCGCCTTGTTTCATGCCTCATGTCCTATAATTTGTGTCTTTTGTATATTTTCCAAGTCAATCTTGTTAGGGTTTTTATCAATTTTAATGATCTTTTCAAAGGCCAACATTTTGTTTCATTGATAATCTGAATTCCTGTTTTCAGCTTTATTTATTCCTGTCCTTGTATTCTGCCCTTCCTTCTGCCTGTTTCAGTTCCTCGCTCATTCCTGTTGGCTTTTGTTTTCTTTTGGGTCACACCCAGCTGTGCTCAGGCCTGTTCATGGCTTGGCTCAGGGGTCATTCCTGGTGGTACGCAGGACCACCTGTGGTGCCAGGGTTCGAACCCAGGTCAGATGCATCAAGGAGTATTCACCACCCGTGGCCTATCTCGCCAGACCCTTTCCCCTCGTTTTTTAAATTTTTTTTGGGGGGGTCACACCTGGCGATGCACAGGGGTTACTCCTGGCTCTGCTCTCAGGAATTACCCCTGGTGGTGCTCAGAGGACCATATGGGATGCTGGGAATTGAACCCGGGTCGGCCGCGTGCAAGGCAAACACCCTCCCCGCTGTGCTATCGCTCCAGCTCCCTCCCCTCGGTTTTTGACTGGGAAAGTTGATTGGTTGGGATGTTTTGTTGTTGAATGCATTTAGTAGGAATTATTTTTACTCTTAAGCTGCCTTAGCCCGTGCTGTGTTTTTCTACTTCCGTTTACATAGATTAAAATATTTACAAACTAAAGAGGGGCCAGGAAGCTAGCTTGATGGGCTAGGGCATGCTCTGCGTGCAGGGACTGGCCTTCTACTCTGGCACTGCGTGATTCTGCAGCACTGTTGGGAGTAACTGTTGGGAGCACTGTTGGGAGTAACCCCCACCAAGTGTGGCCCCTAAACCAAAGCCTAACATCAACGCCCAACACATGCACCTTCAACGTTTCCTTGGGACTATCTCATGGATGGTGTAGGACCAGAACTGGGCTTTTATTTTGGGTGTGTAAAGGTTTCACATTATTTTTGCTTATGGATTTCTAGTAGGACTCCACTGGAGACAGAAATTTAAATTATTCGAGTTACTTAAACCTTGTGCGGTCTGTTCTGTCGCCCAGAATATGGTTTCTCTTGGGGAGTGTGGCGTGGATGAGTGGGTGTTGTGACATGTGTGTTCCTTGGTTCCCATTGGTCGGCACTAATGTGTCCTTGGTTGGTTGGTTCTCATTGGTCAGCGAGGTTACTGATGTGTCCTTGGCTGGTTGGTTCCCATTGGTCGGCGAGGTCACTAATCCCGCCCTCTGTTGGTTGGTTCCCATTGGTCAGCGGAGTCACTAACGCATCCTTGCGAGTTTCCATGTGGTTCTGTCACTGGCTCAGGTGGAGCTGTTGTCTTTTCCCCTTCAGTTCTAACAATGTTTGAGTCACACATGCTGCAGTTTGGGGCATCCACGTTTGGGGTTTCTGCGTGTTCTTGGGGACTCACCCTTTAGTCATCCTGTCAAGTCCCTCTACCTGTTTTTCCCTCTGACACCGACTTCACTTGGCTCGACTCTAGGCACCCTCAGTTTCTGTGATGAACGTTTGGTGATGTCCTTTCCAGACGTTTCCTTTTCTCTGAATGCCGCACGTGCAGGGTGAGTTTCTTATTGACAACAGCCTGTGGCCTCATGTTTTAAACCCGGGCTCCCAACTTTGGTGTTTCAGCTGGTGCAATTACTGTAGTAATTGATGTTAAGTCTTAGCATCACATTTTATCTATCTGATGTTTCTTCTCCCCGCTTCTCACTTCTTCCTTCTATTTTTCCTGCTTTCCTTTGGTTTTCTAGAGCGCTTCCCTTTGCTTTCAGAGAATTTCCTCCTGTTCGTAGGACGTCCAGGCTTTCTTTCTCTTGGTTTCCCTGCTCCGGGAATGTCTTCCACTTTCCTTGTCATTGCTAGAGGGTACACTCACTAGTGCTAAGATTCCGGATTGATAGCTCTTTCCTCTCATCAGGGGAGGCGACAGGGCAGCACCCCCGCCTCCCCGCGGCGTCTGAGGGACGCCCTCACCTCACCCCCACAGCTTGTCTCCTACAGGTGAAGTTTATTTTTCTCTGACAAATTTCAAGTTTTCTTTGTCTCTCACTGTCAGGGGTTTAATGATCATATGACTCGACATGGGTTTCCTAGGGCTTATCCTATCTGGGGTGTGTGATGTTCATTTTATATTTCACCGTGTCCGGGCCAGTCGCTCTGCCCGGTAAGTTGTCAAACTCTTGTCAGGATGTTTCTGAGACCATGTTTATGCATGAGACGGACTTTTGCTAACTTAAATAAATTTCGCTTTGGCTGAGCGGCCGTGGGGACCCACTGCAGGCACGCACTCAGAACAGATGTGAGCGAGGATCAGGTGGTGAAGCTCGGATGGAATGTTGTGGAGAGGGGCTGGGAGAGGCAGCGGAGGCTGTGCAGGGCAGCAGGGAAGGAGAAGCCTGTTGGACAGAGACTGGAGGAAACTGAGGCAGACACCTGAGCCAGTGCAAAGGTCCTGAGGCAGGAATGACTCTGTGGGCGCTGAGCAAGGAGGTAGACCAGGCACAGCCCAGTGAATCAGAGGGGCTGGGGGCTGGGGGGTGGGAGGTGGGTGGGAGGAGGAGCCAGGTGGTGAGGGTCATTGTGGGGTAGCAGTTCCCCACGTGGCTGGGGGCCCAGGGGGCCTTGGAGCAGGGCTGTGGCTCTGCCCGCAGGCAGAGGTGAGGCCGGGAAGCAAAGGCGGAGCGCTGGCCTGACTGGACACAGGTAACCCTGGCCGGGGTGGGGTGGGCTGCTGGGGAGCTGGTCTCCATGGCAACCGAGGGCTCCGGAGATGCGGGCTTGGCAGGGCGAGCCCAGCTGGAGACCTCGGACTTGTTCCAGGTGAAAAATAGAATGAAAAGAGCCCGAGGCGGCGGCCCCGCTGTGCTTTTGAAGCTACCGGGCTCCCGCGGGCGGGGCTGAGCCTTCACCGCCTATTGCCCGTCCCGCCTCCCGCGGCCCACGGTGGCGGCGGGGTCAGGGTCAGGGTGTCCCGCTGCAGTGGGGGAGGGGGATGGCCCCGCCCCAGGAGCCCGCGGGGGTGGGGGGTCCCGGGGGTGCTCGGCGCTCGGGGCCAGGCGGGCGCAGGGCTGGGTGAGACGCATCTTTGGTCTGTGTAGAGGAGAGTGGGGAGGCCGGGGGAGGGGCAGCTCCCGCCTGCAGTGCTCACCCCAGCTCTGACGGAAGGAGGGCCAGGCGCGGGGGCGGGGGGCGGGGCCGCCTTCCTCCGGCTCCCTGCAAGGGGCCCCTCTCGGCTGAGCGCTGCCTCCCGCCCTTCCCAGCCTGGGTGCTGTCGCAGGGGTGGTCTGCGGTCCTGCTGCGCTCGCCTTCACTGCAGTGCCCCCCACTGTCCGCAGGGGGCGCCCAGGAGCACAGTCAGGCCCCTGGGGGTGGGGGTGGGGGATGGGGGCGCGAAAGCGGGGTCCTTCTGCCCCCTCCCCCTGCCGCCTTAGTGGCAGGTGCGGTGGCATCTGTCCCCAGGACTTCGCTCCTTGAGCCTGCGCGTGGCCGCTGGCGGCGGGACGGCCCCTCGGGCCGGGCGGGGGGCGCCCAGGGGGGCGGGGGGGGCTTGTTTTCCTCTTTCCCTCCTTTCGCGGCCCGTGTTTCAGGCGCGGCTGTGGGTCTGGAGTTTGAGATGTGCCAGGGGCGTTTCTCAGCAGCGCGGACAGGCTCGAAAGCCGCCGAGGGTCTGCGCGCACGTGCGGGGGGCGGGGGGGCGCACGCGTGTGCCTCTGTGTGTCCATGTGCACACGCGTGCACGGGTGCACGATCATGCGTGTGCTGTGAGCAGGCAGGCGACGTGCCGCGGCTGTGGAGAGGAGTCCCCGTCTGCAGCGCCCTGGTCGGCCCCTGCAGCGGGAGGCGCGGAGACCCCGTCCCGGGACCCTGCGTCCAATGGGGGCGGAGAGGGTGGGGGTGAGGGAGCCGTCAGAGCCCCTCCCTGCCCGCCCCCGCCCCCAGCTCTCCCCGTGTGCTGGGGACCAGGTCGGGGCTGGGGGACCAGGGGCTCAGGCTCTGGCAGCCCGAAGGATTCACCAGCCGGTGCTGAACCACACCCAGGACCCACGTGCCTTGTCGCCTTGTCGTTCGTGAGGTGCGTGTCACCCCCTTTAGGGCTTGGGGCCACCTGCCGTGGCAGAGCGTGAACCAGGCTGTGGCCCACGCTGCATGCAGCAGAGCCCTCACCCCTGCCCCGTCTCTCCGCCCCCACCGCTGCTCTACTCCGGCTCCTGAGAAGTGCTCCCCGGACTCTGGCAGGGAGGAGGGACTCGAGGTGAAGGAGGGGGCCACCCGGGCTTCCGGGGTGCTGAGACTCAGCCAGTCTGAGGGGGGAGGAGCTGCTCTGGGGGCATTTGAGTCGCAGGAATGCTTGGGGCCAGGCCAGGTGTGCAGGGGACAGTGCTCCCAGGGGACAGTGCTCCCAGGGGACAGTGCTCCCAGGCGGGGCTGTGGGAACCCCCGGACAGCACGTGGCAGCCCTGCGGCCTGTGAAACTAACCCCCTTCTCAGGAGCGCGTGATCTGGGGGTGCTGGGTGGGCGGGGCTTACGTACAGATGTGCTGGCTGGGGCGGGGCCCTGGGTGCGAGGGGACCCTGCCACAGTGGGGCGTCCTGGCCGAGGCTGCGGCTCTACCCACTGACCCTATTACCGGGTCGCTGTGTTCCCAAGGCCACCGCAGCCCCCCCATCCCCTCCGGCCCCATCCTGGCCCCTGGCCCTATCGTGGTCCTCAGGCTCTGGAGAGCTTTCCAGCTGGCTCTAGAAGGATCTGGGTGGGTGGTGCCCCTGCCGACCCCCCACCTTACCTGCCTTCCCCGGCCCAGCCACAGGCCCCTCCTCGTCTCCTTCTCCACTAGTTTATTAGCTCTGAGTAGTGCCAGGGCATGTGCCGGGCGCGGCTCTGAGAGGAGGGAGGTGCCCCTCAGAATCTGGCGGGGACCCGGCTCCAGCCTCCTGATGGCCAAACCCTGGTGGGTGGACACCCGGGGACCCAGCGCTCTGGCCGGCCTGTCCTCAGAGGCGGTTCCAGCCTGCTGTGGCCTCCTCTCTTCCTGTCCTCTCGTCTCACAGGGCATGAGGGAACCAGCGGGGCAGGCAGCGCCCCCTGCAGGGCTGGGGCAGCCCCTCGGTGGAGCGGGTTGCGGGCAAGCGGCGGCCGGTGCCAGGAGATCTGCCCCCAGCGGGCCGGGGCTCCTCTCCCTGGAAGTTGTCTGAGATTCCAGCATCCGGGATGGCGTCTGGGGGGGCTTAAGCACCAAACCCCAGTGCTCCCGGGCCAGGGTTCGAGTCCCCGTGGGCAGGTGGGCACCCTTGCTGCTCTGTCCTGGGCAGCAGAGGGTGGCCAGGCGGGCAGGCGCAGCACAGCAGGTCTCCAGAGCGCCGGACCCAAGGGCACCCCTCCCCCACCCCGGCTCTGCTTGTTACTTGAGACCCGCCTGCCCGGGCACCAGTTTGTGGCGTTGGCGCGGCCCTCAGAGAGGCAGCCGGGACCCTCGGCCTGGGAGGAACCAGCTGCCCCCTCTGGCTGACACTCTCAGGGACACATGGTCACACAGTGCCTGGGGCGGGGGCAGACGCCAGCCGCTGCCCCAGGACACCCCCAGCTCTCCGGAGCTGACGCAGGGCTGATCCCAACGCCAGGAGGGGCAGCGAGCGGGAGAGGGTCAGACTGTGGGGCCGGGGGCGGGGGCACTTCCAGGCGCTGAGATTGATCCGTGGGTCCCCGGTTCAGGGAGGGTCCCTGTGGGGGTCGCCCTGGTTGAGAGCTCTGAGCCCGGGGCCCGCGGGAGAAGTGGGTAGATTTGCGGCCCGTAAGGTAACGCATCCTTATGGCGGGACCTGAGTGATCCAGAAGGCACAGACGTGTATGAATACCAGACCAGAGCACGCGCAGCATGTAAATGGCAGCTTGAAACTGCTCTGGCGGTGATTCATGTGCCCTCTCTCCCGGCGCTGCCCGTTTGCATAATTGTAAAAACTTTCACCGTATATTAATGCCGGCCGCCCCGCCTCGTTATCCCGCAGTTCCTGAGCGGAGGCCAGCGCCCTCCCCGTGGGCCCGACGGCCCGCTCTGCTGTGTCCTTCTCGGAGCCTTGGCGGGTGGGTGCTGGGGGCTCCCCACCGTCCCCCGGCGCTTAGTGTGCAGGAGGAGACACGGGCCCTGAGTCGGGGGGGACAGTCCGTGCCAGTCCCCGCCCCCGGGAGCGGTGCCAGGAGCGGGGCGTGGCCCCGGGCACCGGGCGCCCAGGGGGTTTCGGCTCAGTCCCTTCCCTTGCCTGGGTGCCCTGGGGATGGGCGCACAGAAGCAGCTGGGGGTGGTTCTGGGGCTCCTCCCCCACGGAACTCGCTCCCCTGGGCCCCTGGCCCCCTGCCCGGCCGGAGTGCAGCCTCCAGGCAGACCCTGGCCCTGTGGCCCCCGAGGAAGCCGAGTAAGTGGCCAGTGCCTTCGCAGGGGCTTGCGGAGGGGCGCGTCGGGGGCGGCCTGCCACACCGACCGGTGCCTGAACCGCTGAGGGCAGGGGCTGAGGGCGCCCTGCCATGCCCGGGGCCTCTTCTATGCCACTGCTCACCTCTGGGCACTCACTCGATGCCACCCACTCCCAGAGGCGCTCATGGGCCGTTCGCGCTGCACCCACGCGCTCCGAGGCACTCCCAGCCTCCCCGTAACGCACAGCCACACCCCAGGGCTCCCTGACCACACCCCCGCGCACTCCGGGCACGTACAGCCACACCCCAAGGGCTCCTGTGCACGCTCAGCCACACCCCTGCGCTCCCGCGCACAGCCACACCCCTGCGCTCCCGAGTATGCTCAGCCACCCCCACGCCCCCCCTCGCTCAGCCACACCCGACGGGCGACCGGCCACAGCCCCACGCATCCCCCGGGACGCACAGCCCCACCCACGTGCTCCCGTGCACGCTCAGCCACACCCCTGCAGTCCCGCACACAGCCACACCCCTGCGGTCCCGAGTATGCTCAGCCACCCCCCTACACTCCTCCCCCCCCTCCCCCCGCCCAGCCCCACCCGACGGGCGCCCGGCCACAGCCCCACGCACCCCCGGGGACGCACAGCCCCCCCACGTGCTCCCGCGCGCGCTCCGCCTCACCCCCGCGCCCCGCCCGCCCTCCAGCGGCCTCTCTGCCTTTCGGGACCTCCGGATCCGGCTCTCCGAGGTCTTCATCGCGCGGTATCGACTCCGTGTCATGTTCGATGCTGTTCTTTCCCCGAGCCGGCTGTTTCTCTTCTCATTCGAGCGCCCAGCGCCCTCGCCCGTGCAACCTTCCTTTCCTCTTTATTTTTCACGGCCTCCTTCTCGCCGGGTTTCTATTACCCGTGACAGCAAATCGTTTCCCGCAGAAAAGCGCTGACTCACGGGCCGGCGGGGAGCCCGCGCACCCGGCTCGGCCCGGGCGGCCGGCACCCAGGAGAGACCCCCGAGGGGCCCCCGCTGGGAGCTCTGCAGGCGGGGGGCCCGGGAGCCGCCCCTCCGCCCCCAGCCAGTGCGTCCCGTCCCGGGGGCGCCCACCCGCAGCCCCGGCCAGCTCCGTGCCCTCTCCGGACCCTGGGGGGCCGCTATTCTTAGAAATCTGAAGACATTCTCCATGCTTGGAAATGCCTGAGATTGCAGGAGAAAATTTGAAAGGGAGGGAAACTATAATTCCCCCAAACAATTGTCTCTGATGTTGAACAAAGATATCATTAGTTCTATTTTTAATCAGCAAACTCTGTATTTCCAAGTAGAAATAGAAGTGGCCCTGGCATCTCTCAGCCCACTCAGGAGATGAACCTTGAGCCTGGGCCGGGCCCAGGGGAGCTGCCTGTCTTGGGGGGGCTGCAGGGGTCCCCACGTGGGTCTCGCTTGGGGCCCAGTGTCTGCGGTCGCGTCCACGTGGGCAGGAACAGCGTCCCCAGCACTAGTGCACGGGACAGGGTGCCCTCATCAGAGCCCCTCACCCCCCCTGGGGTCGGGGACCGGCGTGTTCTGGGGGTGTCAGGCCTGACGCTGCCTGTCCCCCCGTCTCTGACTCCCCCTGAGTCCCTCCAGCATGGGGGGGGTGGCTCGTGGTTTCTGTGTGGCCCTGTGGTCTGGTGGCCGAGCCCAGCCGTGCTGTTGGGGTGCGTGGTCCCGCCCGGCCCTACCCCCGTCCCACGGAGCCGGGAGTCTCCCCAGTCTCTCCACAGGAAGTTCCACGGAGCTCCCGGCCTGTGCGGGGTCTCGCCTGGGCAGCCCCTTCCACGAGCTGACGCCGTGCCGCAGGGGGTGAGGGTCCGATGGGCAAAGACACTGATCTCCCGCACCTGCATCGCCAAGGTTGGGGCCACAATGGGGGGGGGGCAGCTGCTCTTTCCCCGGGGATGGAGGGGGGTGGGCCCGCGTGTCCACCCCTTTCTGGGGCCAGGGCACGCGGCTCACAGTACCCGCGTCCAGGGAGGGCTGGCTGAGACCCGGATGTCAGGGCAGCAGTACAGACAGCCGGAAGCTTGAGGCAGTGGTAGTAACGGGAGTAGCAGGACTGGAGCTAAGGAGTAATCACGGCAGTAGCAACAATGTAGCAATGGTGGGGGCGGTGGTGCCCGGGGCCGTGAACGTGGCCGCAGGAGTAATCTAGTGTTAGCAGTTAGACTAAAGCTGTTTTTCTTTTCCGTCTAGACTCCCGGTTCCTTCACGGCCTCGGGGAACTCTCCGGAGACCCCCCAGAGCTTCTCGGACCCGGAGAGGCCCCTCGGCCCTTATGGGTGTTCATACAGGCAAGCCGACAGCCGGCACAGTAGGGTGCAGGCAGAGCTGGGGGGGGGCGTCCAGGCTCCCCCCACCCCGTCCCCGTGGGGCGGCTCCCGGCCACGGGGATCTGGGGTTTTGATGGAGGCCTCCCGGCGGTCTGCAGAGCGGGGGCTCCCTTCCCGGGGCGCCTCATGCCGGGGACAGAGCCTCCCTGGCAGCCTCGCCTGGCCCCGCTCCAGCCGGCGCTGGCCATTAATCAGAGTGGACAGCTGTTTATTGTTCTGCGCGCTTCTCCCTTAATTATAGTTTAGTGGTTTCATCCACATGAATTAGTAACTGCGGCCGCGCTCCCCTCCCGGCCGTCCCTTCCCTCCGGGGCCATGACCCCCCACCCCCCACCGAGGCTCCAGGGGGCTGGGCACAACCCTCGGACAAGGGATCCTGGATGCTGGGGCTCTGTGTCTGCCGTAGCCGGGAGCAGGTCACTTGGGAAAGGGGGTCGATGTTCCCTTCTCTGGTCTCCGCTGGGGGGGCTGGGGGCTGCTCCTGAGTTCTCCAGGGCCCCCCACCCCCCAGGAAGCTGGCTCCGGGAAACCTTGTCTCCTCACCTGGAGCAAAATGCCACAGGGGCCTCCCCTCTCCTGGCTCTAGGGGCCGACTTGGGGTCCCTCCCCCCTCCTGGGGTCATGGGGCCAAGCTGGGGTCCCTCCCCCCCTCCCTGGGTCATGGGGCCAAGCTGGGGTCCCTCCCCCCCCCGGGGTCATGGGGCCAAGCTGGGGTCCCTCCCCCCCTCCCGGGGTCATGGGGCCAAGCTGGGGTCCCTCCCCCCTCCCGGGGTCATGGGGCCAAGCTGGGGTCTCTCCTCCCTCCTGGGGTCACGGTGTTGAGCTGGGGGCTGCATGGCCAGCCTGCCCCCTCGTGCTCCTTCTGGCCACTTGTCTTGGCGTGTTTGCTGTGTGTTGGCAGCGTGTGACGAGAGTGTGGCATAGCCCCTCGGTCACTCATGTGCCTGGGCCGGGCAGCCTCCAGCACCCTGGGGCCAGCGCTGGGCGCATCTGGGGCACGTGCGGCAGTAGCGGGGGGTGGGGACTGTCCTCCAGAGGAACCTGATCTGGGCGGCAGAGGGGCTGGGCCACCACGGAGGGCGCCCCGTGTCTGGGTGCCCCAGGAGGGTGGCGGCAAGAGGTGGACGGATGGATGCGTGGGTGGAGAGCTTGAGAGATGGTGGGTGAATGGTTTGGGGGATGGGTGGGTGGGTGGGTGGACTGCTGGATGGAGGATGGGCGGGTGGGTGGGTGCAGAGATGCTCAGATTGATGGACGGATGGTGGATAGATGTGTGAGTGATGCGTGTGATGGGTGGGTGGGATGGAGGGTGGGTGGGGAGTGATGGATGCGGGTGGGTTATGGGGGATGGATGGATGATGGATCATGATGGAAGGAAGGTGGAGGGGTGACGGGTAATGGATGGTGATGGGTGGGTGATGAGTGATGGATGGTGATGGATGGTGATGGATGGTGATGGATGGTGATGGATGGTGATGGGTGGGTGATGGGTGATGGATGGTGATGGGTGGGTGATGGGTGAAGGATGGTGATGGGTGGTGATGGATGGTTGAGTGATGGGTGATGGTGATTGATGGGCAATGGGTGATGGATGGAGATTGATGGTGTTTGATGAAGGGTGGGTGATGGATGGTTGAGTGATGGTTGAGTGATGATGATGGATGGTGATCAATGGGTGGTGGTGGATGGATGGTGATTGATGAGGGATAGGTGATGGATAATGATGGATGGGTAATGGTGATGGGCGATGGGTGATGGATGGTGATTGTAGGTAACTGATGAGGAATGAGTGATGGTGATGGATGGTGGATGGTGATTGATGGTGATTGATGAAGGGTGGGTGATGGATGGTGATGGATGGTGATGGATGGGTGAGTGATGGGTGATGGTGATTGATGGGCGATGGGTGATGGATGGTGATTGATGGTGATTGATGAAGGGTGGGTGATGGATGGTGCTGATGGTGGATGGGATGAGAGGCCCCAGGGGCTGTTTTGCTTCTTTCTCCCCCAGTCGTGGGGCAGAGAGTGGAGGTCGCCTGGACTCTGCATTCCTGTCCAGCAGTGGAGGCTGCACTGGCCCCAGTGTCACAAGGACTAGGCAGAAATGTGCTGGGGGGCGGGACAGAGGGTGTGTGGGGGCCTGGCCGAGGGCCCTCAGGGTGCCATCCTCTGCAGGGAGAAGGGTTCTCCCTGGGCTCTGGAACCTTCTCTCGCTGCCTCTGCCCCAGCCCTCCTGCACGCCCGCCTTCGGACGCGGCTGGTTCCTGGGTGCGTGTCTGAGTGGGCCGGGCGGGTCTCTGCCAGGAGGGGGGAGCGTCTGTCTGCGTGGGGCCGAGTGTCGTGAGGGGCTTCCCTGCCCTGACCACATGTGTCCAGAGTAAGGTGAGGGACCAGGCGTCCCCCGTCCGGGCGCCTCCCGGCTCTGTCCGCAGAGGCCCAGGGACACAGCAGCCCCGGGGACACAGCAGCCCCAGGGACACAGCAGGCCCGGGGACACAGCAGGCCCGGGGACACAGCAGCCCTGGGGACACAGCAGCCCCGGGGACACAGCAGCCGGGGACACAGCAGGCCCGGGGACACAGCAGGCCCGGGGACACAGCAGCCGGGGACACAGCAGCCCCGGGGACACAGCAGGCCCGGGGACACAGCAGCCGGGGACACAGCAGCCGGGGACACAGCAGGCCCGAGGACACAGCAGGCCCGGGGACACAGCAGGCCCGGGGACACAGCAGCCGGGGACACAGCAGCCGGGGACACAGCAGGCCTGGGGACACAGCAGCCGGGGACACAGCAGCCCCGGGGACACAGCAGCCCTGGGGACACAGCAGCCCTGGGGACACAGCAGGCCCGGGGACACAGCAGGCCTGGGGACACAGCAGGCCTGGGGACACAGCAGGCCCGGGGACACAGCAGGCCCGGGGACACAGCAGGCCCGGGGACACAGCAGCCGGGGACACAGCAGGCCCGGGGACACAGCAGGCCCGGGGACACAGCAGGCCCGGGGACACAGCAGGCCTGGGGACACAGCAGGCCCGGGGACACAGCAGGCCCGGGGACACAGCAGGCCCGGGGACACAGCAGCCGGGGACACAGCAGGCCCGGGGACACAGCAGCCGGGGACACAGCAGGCCCGGGGACACAGCAGGCCCGGGGACACAGCAGCCGGGGACAGAGCTGACTCTGGCCCGGGCCCCAGACAGTGGGTCAGCCAGAGGTGGGTCAGGCGGTGCCCAGAGTCATGGCCCGTGTGCCGCCCCTGCACCTTGGCTGGTGGCTCCCGCGGCTGTCGGGACAGGGGAGGCCCAGGAAGCCGGGAGGGTCACGGGCCGCCGAGGCCGCCGTCGGGGTCTCTGCTCTCGGTGCAGCCCCAGGAAGCTGCCGTGGGCTGGGCTGGAACCCGGATCCCTCGCTCCAGCAGGCAGCGGGGTCAGGGGGCATGAGCACGTGCTCACGTGTGTGCGTGTGTCTGTGCGTGCTTGTCATGTGTGTACACATATACACATGCCTGTGTCTGTGCATATGCATGAGTGAGTACATGTGTGTGCGCATGTGTGTGAGTGTGCATGTGTGTGAATATGTGCATGTGTGTGCATGTGTGTGAATGTGCGTGTTTGTGAGTGTGTGCTCATGTGCATGAGTATGCGTGTGAGTATGCATGTGTGCATGTGAGTGTGCATGTGAGTGCGTGTGTGTGTGCACGTGTGTATGTGCGTGTGAATATGTTGTGTGTGTGTATGTGCCCCCCTCTTCCCTCAAGGACCCCGGGGTGCTGCGGAGTCCAGCCCGGGCAGTTGGTAATTAATTGAGACAGGACAAGAGGCTTTAAACACTTTACCATCGATTTGCATAATGGGTCTTTGTTCTCGGAACAGGCGGCTGGCTGGTGGGCTGGGGGGGCCGGAGGGGCTGGGGGCCCACCAAGGGGCGTGCCCGAGGCGCAGGCGGGCGGAGAGGGGACGCGGCTGTGCTGTCCCGCGGGAGGGCCGGGCAGTGATGGACGTGGAGGTCCTGCCTGAGCAGTGTCCCCCGAGGCTCCCGGCCGGCCTCTGTGTCCATCCACCCCCGCAGCCCTGCCCCCGGCCCAGCCACCTGCCACCTGCTGTTCCTGGGAGCCTCGAGGGGGGGCGTTTGGGGGGCTTCCGGAGAACGATGGGGCTGGGAGTAAGCCCCACGGGGGATCGGCGCCCCCACCCCTTCCATCGCCCCATCATTGAGCTTCCATCACCGCCACCAGTGGGCTCTGCTGTTGAACCCATTTTACAGACTTGATGGATGCACAGAGAGGTTGGGTAACTGCCTGAGGTCACACAGCAGGTGGGCCTCAAAGCAGATCCAGGTCCAGCCTCCCTTGGGGACCCGAGTCCCCAGTGGTGGGCGTCCGGGCGCCCCAGCTGACTCCGCTCACCCTCGGGAGCCCGGAGAGAACCCTGAGGCGTGTGTGAGTGCTGAGCCGGGCTGCGGCCGCCCCCGCGCCTGAGGCTGGACTCGGGGCCCAGCTGTGTGGGCCGGTGTGAGCACCGGGCACAGCCCCAGCACCAGCTGCCCAGACCCACCTCCTCTCCCGAGGGAGATGCTGAGGCTGCCCGTAGTTGCGACTCCCCCTCCAGGCCAGACACCTAGAGATGAGACAGGGGGTCTCGGCTGCGGGGACCTCACGGCGCCCCGGCTGTGACAGCCCCTAGCAGCCCCTTAGCTGTGCTGGACCGCAGCCGGGGGCTGTGGGCAGCACTGACCAACGGGGAAAGTGGGCATTTGCTGTTCACGCACCCAGCACCCAGCACCCAGCACGTAGCACCCAAGCCTCCACCCACTTCCTCTCCATTGTCCAAACTGTCGCCGTCTCCCGCCCACCCGCCGCCGGAACGTCCACCCAGTGACCTTGTTTCTGCCCGAGAGTCCCACACCCGGGGGTGCTCAGGAGGGGCCCCAGGACTCAGGGGACTGTATGGCCCAGGGCTGCCGGCTGGGGTCACCGCGGGCCAGACAAGTGCCTTAGCCCTTCTCTGCAGCCCCGTAGGCCAATGACCATCAGCGCCCCTCCATCTCCCACCCCCCCGGCAGGCCACCCGCCCCCCCTCCATCCATCCTTCACCCCACCTACGCACCCGACACCCTTTCATCCATCTACCACCAAGCCACCCATTGAGCCACCCAGCCACCGCCTCTCCGTGCGTCCGGCCATGTACTGACCAGCGGGGAAGCCTCGATTCTCAAACATCTGTTCTGTGCCGTTCTACCCTCTGCCCGCCTGCGGCTGAGTCCGTCCCCCTTCCGGCTGCCCCCCCCCCGCCGTGCTTCTGCTCAGTCCTGGCCAGCGTCCCCTCCCACGGTGACCTTCCCTGCTGTCCCCGCTGTCTCCTTTCCCATCCCCGTGCTCCCCGGAGCGCCTGCTGCTGGGAGGCGTCTGCCCTGTGCTGAGCAGATGCTCTGCGGTCACCCTGCCTGGGCGGGCACGACCGTGTCAGGCTGAAGGACCCCCCGTCCCCCATGCTGCTCCCCGGGGTCCCATTTGAGTGGCAGGAGGACAGAGGACGGGGGTGTCCCTGCCCCTCCAAGCTCCCCAGGCCCTGACCTTGCCTGCACCGGAGGTGTGTGGGGGTCTCTCCGGCTGCCCTAAGGTGCCCGGCCACGGGCCTCTTCAGAGGGGCCTTTCCACTCCTGTCCCCTCTCCCCTGACCTTCTCCAGCCCAGTCGGCTTCACTTCACATGTCAGTGTACTTGATCGGTTTCATTTTGGGGGGCCCCAGCGGTGCTCAGGGCTTACTCCTGGCTCTGTGCTCAGGGATCACCTGTGGCATGTGCTTGTGTGTGTGTGTGTGCATGTGTATGCATGTATGAGTGTGCATATGTATGTGTGCCCATATGTATGCATGTGTATGTGAACACATATGTATGCGTGCATGTGCATACATGTATGCATGTACACGTGCATGTATGTGTGCACGTCTACAGTGCATGAATGTGCATGTATGTGCGTGTGCATTGTGCACATGTGCATGTGTATGTGTGCATATATGTATGTAGGCGCACACATATGCACGTATGTATGCATATTCATGTGTGTGCATGTGCATGCGTGTGCATGTATGTATGTGCATGTGTGTGCATATATGTGTTTGTATGTGTGTGTGTGTGCATGCCCAGTCATTCTGCGGAGTTGGGTGGTAGGAGGTGTCTTGGCCCGTGGTGAGGCTGGGGCTGGAGGGCTCACACTGAGTTCCCCTGGGGGTGGGGGATGGGCCGTGAGAGCATGTGTGGGCATAAGCACATACATGTGGGCACACAGGTGCATGTTGTGCAGTGCGTGCACCTTGTGGGGGTCCACAGAGCACCCTGCAGTGCCTCAGGCAAGGCCTTGCTGCTCTGCCCCCCTGTGTGAGGCCCTGCGGCCACCCAGGGGGTCTTCAGCCGGGCGCAGGGGCTGTGCGGTGCGTGCATTCTGGCCTGCGTGACTGCGGGGAGGGGCTCCGGGGTGGCGGGTCTGGGGGCGTCTGTGCCCTCCTGGGCCCCCAGAGCTGCACGAGCCTGCAGTGAGTGGAGGCCTCAGGGCAGCGGGGGAGCCCCGGGCCCCCAGGACTGACCCCTGCATGTTTGCAGACTCTGGCCGCACCGTGTCCCTCGACACTCGCCCCGGCCCTCTGGGGTGACCTTGTTAGGGAATGGGGTCACTGCAGAGACCAGCAGTCTGGCTGGGGCGACCTCCAGTATGGGGGCCTGGGTGGGGACCCCAGTACAGACGCAGCCATGCGGGGGAGCCGGGAGGACAGCCGAGGGGGGGGAGAGGCCAGGGTCCACCTCGGGGGTCCCCCTGGCCGTGGCGCCGGCCGCAGATGAGGAGCGAGTGCTCGGCCGCCTCAGCCTCGGCCCCCGACATCTCGGAGACGCCGTCGGGGGGCAGGCAGCCCTCCTGAGCGAAGCCCCTGGTGCTCTGCCGGCCCCCACTCTCCTCTGTCTGGCTTCGAGAGGGAGCCCCCCAGGACCCCCGAGAGAAGGAGGCGGGGCGAGACCTGGCCGCAGTGTCCCCCCGTCCGCAGTCCGGGCCCAGCCGGCGGGTGCCGGGTGCAGGCCCTGCTGTCCTGCCCCGCCCAGCTCCCGCCCCTGCAGCGGCCGTGGGCGCCGTCCTGTGAGGTGCCTGTGTCTGTCCCTGCTGCCGTTGGGGGTCCGGACCCCCCCCTCACAGGCTTGCGGGGGGCTCTGAGAGGGGCGGCCCCGGGGCTCGGGCCGGAGGGGGACCGGCAGGGCGGGGAGGGTCCTGGGAGCCTCGGAGCAGGCGCGGGGCTCGTGTCCGGCCCACACAGTGCTCGCCGGGTCCCAGGCACGGCTCACCCGGGCACCCTCCCGGCCGCGCGGACACTCTTGTGGGGGCCACTCCCCAGTGCTCAGGGCCTGCTCGGGGCTCTGTGCTCGGAGGCCGCTGGAGGAGCTGTGCAGTGGGGCTGGGAGGGCCGCAGCTGACCGCTGGGCTGGGCTGTGACCCTGACGTCCCGCAGGGCCGGGCGCTGCTCTCTGACCCGGGCGCGGGGTCTCGGCTTCTGTCCCCGACTCGGGGCTGGAGCCAGCGTGTGACTCGCACCGGCTGTGGGTCGGCGTGTCCTTCCGCCCACCCCGTCTCTCCCCTGAAGGTCCAGCAGTGGCGACCGCAGCCCCTCCTCCCCCTCCCCTGCCCGCAGTCCTGCCCCCCAGGCCCGCCTCCCCGGCACCTCTGCCCTCTGGGGCCGGGCCTGGGGACAGAGTCGGGGCTGCAGCGGCCGTGGGGACAGGCCACTGCCCGGCCCTTCCTGCCCCCTCCCTCCTCCTCCCTCCCTCCTCCCCTCCCCCTCCACCTTCCCCCCTCCCTCCTCCCTCTGACTGCCTGTTCCTCTGCTTCCTGCTGCAGCCGGAAACTCTGCCCAGAGGCTGAGGGCGGCTCCGGGCCTACCTCACCCCCTCACCCTCACCCCTCACCCCCTCACCTGCCCATCCTCTCACCCCTCACCCCTCACTCACTCCTCACCCTCACCCCTCACCTCTCACTCCCTCACCCCTCACCCCTCACCCTGCCACTTCTTTACCCCCTCACCCCTCACCCCTCACCCTCTCACTCCCTCACCCCTCACCCCTCACTCCCTCACTCCCTCACCTCTCCAGCCCGTTCTGACACGCTGGCTGCTTTCTGGCTGGAGCCTCTGAAGAGGCAGCTGCAGCTCCTGAGCTCTGGCTCCCTCACCACAGACATTGCCCTCTGCCTCAGTTTCCCCATCTGCAGTGGAGGACATGTGAGAGTATGTACATGCATGTCCACCCATGTATGTCTATCTGTACATGTATGACTGCCTACATACATTTGCCTTGTGCATGCATGTGAGATTGTGTGCATGCATATGTACCCACACATGTGTATCTGCATGTATGTGTGCCGGTGTGCATACACATGTACCCATGTGTTCATGTGTGCATACATATGTGTGTGCGTGCCTGTGTCCACGTGTGTGTTTGGGAAGAACGTGACATAGCCTAGGCACACACTATAGCGCTGCTCACTCTGGGTCCGCATGTCGGCACCAGGGGACAGGCACCGGGTTGGGAAGTCAACGCTTAGGTCGGCTCAGCCCTCGAGAACACGCCTGAGGCCTGGGAGCGGAGGGGGGGGCGCAGGCCAGGGGTGCGGCCACCCCAGCTCTCGCCCGCAGCTCCAGCCCCGAGCAAGCGGCAGGACGAGGGACCCCTGGGGAGGCCTGGGGATGCGGACACAGGGACCCTCAGAGAACACCAGCCACAGGGACCCTCGGAGAACATGGGACACGGGGACCCTTGGAGAACACGGGACACGGGGACCCTCGGAGAACATGGGACACGGGGACCCTTGGAGAACACGGGACACGGGGACCCTCGGAGAACATGGGACACGGGGACCCTTGGAGAACACGGGACACGGGGACCCTCAGAGAACATGGGACATGGGACCCCTGGAGAACACGGGACACGGGGACCCTCAGAGAACACGGGACACGGGACCCTCCGGGAAGGCGTGGGGGCGGGGCCGCCCGAGCAGGCGGGGGCGGGGTGGAGTCAGGGCTGCAGTGGCTCCGGCGGGGGGTCTGGCAGGCCCTCCCCGAGCAGGTCACCCTGACTCGACCTTGGCAGACACGTCCAGCTCTGGCCGCAGCGCCCGCCCTGGGTCCCGGAGGAACGGCCAGGCCCCTGCAGCCCGGGCAGGAGCTCCCCGGAGCCGCTTTCCCGTGCTAGAGGGAGGCCCTTCCTGGCCCCCTGTCCTGCCCGCGGCCCAGCGGGGGCCTCTCTGCCGTCTCCCGGGGTCTGGGTGCTGAGTGGCACCGTCCTCCCCTTGCTCGGGGCTGTGCTCGGAGACGTGGCCCCCAGGGGCCGGGGGCCTTTGGATCCAGCCCTGGCCAGCCGGGGAGGGCGGAGGCTGCGGTTGCCATGGACACGATGGCCTCAGGACCGGACCGGCCAGGCAGAGAGGAGCGGCAGAGACCCCCTCCAGTCTCGGGGGGCGTGAGCGCGGGGTCTCCCAACTCCGGGATGGTCGGGGGTCGCCCCCTGGCGGGATGAGCCCCAGGAGGCTGGGGGGAGCAGAGGGGCGGGGGGTGGGGGGGCCGTTAGCAGTGGGGGATGCAGAGGGGCAGGGGGTGGGGGGCCGTTAACAGTGGGGGATGCAGAGGGGCGGGGGGTGGGGGAGCGTTAGCAGTAGGGGATGCAGGGGGGCGGGGGTGTGGCTGCCCCCTGTCCGCTCCCCTCTCCCGAGGCCTCCTCAGAGGCCGGTGGGGATGGTCTCTGCGGGGACCACCTGCCGGCCGGCCTGCGGGCAACCCCCTGCCCTGGGCCGGGCGGGCGTGGCCTGGGCGGAGCCTGCGGGAGGCGGGGCCCGTCCCCTGGAGCCCGGCTCGGTCTCTGCCACCCTGCGGGTGTACACGGGTGTCGGGAGTCTTCCAGGCTCCGCGCTTTGAAACGCTTTTGATGCGTTTGTGCTAAATCCGGCTCGGGGAAGTCAGAAACACGCCCCGAGTGGCCGGAGCCCGAGCGAATAGCAGGGACAGGCCGGCGGCCCTGCCCGCTGCCCCACCGCCGCCGGGAGCCTTCTCGGCCTATTTATAGGGACCCCGGCGCAGAGGCAGCCCCCAGCCCAGCGGCCAGAGCAGGTGCCAGGCGGCCCCGGTGCAGGACTGGGGGAGGCGTTTCCCACTCCAGCTCTGCTTTCTTGGATGCTTCTAGATCTGAGATTCCAGCTCAAGGGCGCCCGCCAGCTCCCCAGACGGACCCCCTGGCCGCGACAGCCCTGCAGCCAGCCAACCCCCCCCCACCTCCCCATTTCCGCCTCCCTCAGCTCTTCCGGAGCTCGGGAGCAGCCGGACACTGAGGGTCCTTGAGATGGGCACTTAGGGAGAGCGATGAAACCGCCCGTAAAGCAGCCAATTATGCAGGGAGGGGCTTGATGCCTTGTTTTCTTTACAGCCGTTCGGAGAGTGACTGTGAATGTCACCGGAAGCCGTGGTTTCTGCCACCTCCGGGTCCCTCCGACGTGGTGGCGTGACTCATTTGCTCGCAGAGGTCACTGCTTCGATCCCCAGGGAGGAGCCGCGTGGGGGTTGCCAAGAGGATGCTGCAGCGAGAGCCAAGGAAATGGTTCCCTGAGCCACGGGATGGGGCTGCCCGAGGCTTCTGGGCAGATTCAGGGGACTGAGTAGAAGGTTCCAGAAAGTAGAGGCTGCCGTCAGCTCTGCCCGGTGTCCGCCCCCGATGTTCTCCCCGTGGCTTCTCTCTCACCCTGCCCTGGTACCGACAGCTGCACAGGGCAGCTTTGGGGTCTCGGCAACTGCCCCTCACCCGGTTCTGGAGGGAGGCTGGGAAGGTTGATTTTTGTTTTGCTTTGGGGCCACACCCAGCGATGCTCAGAGGTGACTCCTGGCTCTGCATTCAGGAATCACTCCTGGCAGTGCTCGGGGGACCCTACGGGATGCCGGGGTAGAACCCGGGTCAGCCGTGTGCAGGGCAAGGGCCCTCCCCGCTGGGCGATGGCTCCGGCCCTTGGACCCGCCATCACTGGCCTTTGCTCTGTCGTCAGTGAAACGGGGCAGTCTGGCTAGTGCTGACCCACCGGTAGCACCCGGCGTCTGAGGCCCCGTCCCGAGGTGGGGAGGTTCTAGAAAACTCAAGAACCTTCTCCGAGTCCGGAAAGCGGGGAAAGGCTGATTTTAGAAAGCGGACAGGCCAGCGCATGTTTGAAGCGTGTTCGCAGAATCTGGGGGCTCATGCCAAGCTGCTTCCCTCTGGGTGTGGCCAGCCGTGGGGCCACCGCCCTGCTCACCCGCCCCCAGCCCCACCGGTAAGGCCACAGGCCCCGTGAAGGCGGGTGAAGGAGCCGCGGCTGTTTCTCCTGGCGGGAAGCAGTCAGGTGGGCAGGGCAGCTGCCTCGGAGCGGTGGGTGGGTATTTCTGCAGACGGGAAGTGACTCATCCCTGGGCTGACCCGAGGGGGCGGGAGGGGGTGTCAGAGAAACTGTCTCACTGGGGAGGGGAAGGAGCAGCTCAAAGGCCCTCACAGTGGGATCAGGGCCCGGAAGCTGAGGGCCGGGGTTGCTCTGAGGCCGGGGGATGCAGGTGGTCCATGCAGGGGGGTCCCTGCTGGGGGTGAAGGGCGGGGACGCCCGGGGCCTGGGGCCAGGAAGAGCAGAAGTCCAGGAGTGGTGGCTCCCGGCGAGGGCGGCCTGGTAGCGTCTCCCGGGGCAGCCGGGCTGACCGCGACTCCGGCCCCATCCCTGCAGGCCGCTGGCTCGGGGGCTGGTCGGACGCAGCCAGGCTCTCGGGGTGAGTCTGGGCCCTGGGCTTGGCACAGCCGCCTGACCCCTCCCTGAGGACCCGCTGGGCACTCGCTCCGGCCCTGTCACTTCCGTGACTCCAGGAGCTGAGTGGAGTCTCTCAGCACAGTGCTCAGAACACAGCGCGTCCTGTTCCCCGGAGGCGCTGCGGCCCGGGGAGGGCCATGAAGAAAGGCTGCCGAAGCCCATGCGGGACCCCACCCTCAGCTCGGGGGGCGTCCAGAGGGCCAGCCTCGTCCGCCTGTCTTGGGGGTGCGGTGCTCACTGCAGGAGCTGGGGTGCCCCCGGCAGAGAGCAGGGCTGGAGCCAGGCGCGCCTGGACGCCCCGGGCCCCTTCGCATCCTGGCTACTGGGTGGGCTTGCCGGCTCCCCACCCTGCACCTCACTGGCCCGTCACCACCACAGTCCGCCCGCCTCTCCCCCGAGTGACCCCTCTCAGCGCCCCAGTGCTCGCCGGCTTTTCCTTTGCTTCTCATCCAGATGGCTTCATGCTCACCCCACAGCCTTTGACGAAAGCCCAGGAAGAGAGAGAGAGAGAGAGAGAGAGAGAGAGAGAGAGAGAGAGAGAGAGAGAGAGAGAGAGAGAGAGAGAGAGAGAGAGAGAGGGAAGGATAAAGAGAGAGAGAGGAGAGCAGGATGGGGGAGAGAGAGGGAGAGAAGGAGATGGGGAGAGAGAGGGAGAGGGAAGGAGGGAGGGAGAGGGAAGGACAGGGAGAGAGAGAGGGGGGGAGAGGGAGAGAGAGGGAGAGAGGGGGAGAGGGAGAGGGAGAGGGGAAGAGAGCACGCAGTGACACACTTCACCATCTCCAATCTGACACTCACAGGTAAGATGCTCGTGGGTCTGTGAAAGTTGCTAATGTGCAACAGTCTGAAAGTGCTCATGAGCCCTTAAAGAGCAGCAAATCAGAGGGTCAAGGCCAGGGTCGTTTCTTTTGCTTCATCAAGATGCCTAATTAAAGTGGCACAATTTCTTTAGGACTGGATTGAAGCCGGATTTTTCAATGCATTTTAGGATAAGATCGGCTCTTTTTTCTCTGCACAAAATGATTTAAATGGAACAGTACACAAAAGAGGAAAAGTGAGTCATTCTGGCTGAAGTCGGTGCAGCCCTTGGGTTTACTCCCGTCCACCCAAGAAGCGCCTAAGAGAAGATCCGAACCTCAAGCAAAGGTCTCAGTGAAGAGAAAGCAGCGTCCGGGGCTGTCCCAGCCTGGAGTCTTAAACAATCTGCGACTTCCACTGCCAGCTCGGAGTCCAATTTACTCACTTCCCAACCGTTTATTGAGCGCCCACCACATGCCAGGCCTTGTTCAGCATTTGAGCTGCTACAGCGAATGAGAAAAGAAAAGACTGCACCAGCCTCAGCCTGCAGCAAGCCAGAGGGGCGCACGGCACGGCCACTGGGCGGGAGCAGGCCGCCGGCGAGGGGCCTGGGGGGCAGGGGGCCTGGGAGGGGCCCTGCCGGCTTGGCGTCTGGGCCCAGTGGGACTCCTGTGCTCTTCTGAGCCACTAGCGGAGTCCCAGCGTTTGCCGGCGAGGAGGCACGGAGGGGAGTCTTGTCGGACAGTCGCCGAGCAGACACAGACCCCGAGCTTCCTGGGACGACGCGGGAGAGGAGGCGTCTCTGGGAAGGGCACGCGAGGGTGACAAATCGCCAACGGGCTCTTTTCCTTAACAGTGACGGCGGCATCCTCACGCCTGGGCACCTGTGCTCGGGGCGTGGGCAGTGGGGGGATGGCCGACTCCGCCCTCCTCCCTGGGACTCGTGCATTGCCCTTAGAGAAGAAACATCTTGATTTGGGTCCAGGAAGGCTCTGGGTACATTGCTCGGCTGCCAGAGCAGCTGAGGAGCCAATACCCGAGTTTAAGCACCCCCCCCCCCGCCGCCCGCAGCCCTGCTCCGGGCCCGGGCGGCACGGGACTGCTCACCGGCTCACCTGCGGGGTGATTCTAGGACCAAGGACAGCACCCAGCACCGAGCGCGGGGCTGGCGGCCTTCAGGACCAGGGACAGCGCCACCCTCCCCCCTCCCTGTGCCCCGTCTGGGACACAGACCGTCAGACTGGAGGTGAAGAAAAGTAAATCACTTAGGGGTACAAAGTAAAGCAAAACAAAGCGCCCCCCCAAAGCCCCCCGGGAATGAGAAGCATACAGACTGGCTTGGTAATTTGAGGCTGCGTCTTTCTTTTCATGGGGGAGCCCCCGGGCGTGCTCAGGGCTGACTCCGGGCTCTGTGCTCAAGCATCATTTTGGCAGGAGGGACCATGTGCCGTGCTGGGGATTGAACCCCGGTCGGCTGCGTGCAGGCGAGCTCCCTCCCCGCGTCACGGTCTCCCCAGCCCCGAAGCCGTGTCCATCTACACTGGGCCCTAGTCGGAGGGACAGCAATGAGGAGCCATAGAGGCGAGGGCCAGGAGGGTCACTCCACGGGGGAAAGGCAGCTGGGACGGAGAAGGGACCACTAAGTCAGTGAGGCTCGGAGGGCCCGCTCGGGATGGGAGACGCGTGCTGGGAGTGGACTATGGACCAGACTTGATGGCCGCTTAGGACATGCACTGCCAACCACAATACCCCAAAGGAGAGAGAGTAAAGGGAACGCGCCCGCCACAGAGGCGGGGGGGACGGGGTGGGGTGGCAGGAGGGATACTGGTGGTGGAGAATGGGCACTGGTGGAGGGATGGGTACTCGGTCATTGTATGACTGAAATATAAGCATGAAAGTTTGTAAGTCTGTAAAAATTTTTTTTAAAATAAAAAGGGGGAAAAAAGAGAAATAACAATTAATCTGAGGGTGGCATTAACTAGGAAATGGCTGTTGGAGCTTCTCGACATTCAGCCACTCCCCAGGCTGAAGAGGCGGCATAGCTGGCACTCTGATGCCGTGTTCATGGGCAGAGCCGGGGGTGGTGCCCGAGGGCTGTCCTTTGCTCAAGAGCGACCCCTGGAGGTGCTCGGGGATCACGTGTGGGGCCCGGGATTTGAGCCTGGGGTGGTGGGTGCAGGGCCAACGTCCTCACCCCTGCACTCTCTCTCCAGCCCGGAGGCCCTCTCCTGGGCCTCGAATCGTGTCCCCCCCAGATTGTGTGAATTCCTGACGCCCCAGTACCCCAGGATGTGGCAGTAAGAGCTCAGTTACCCCAAAACCATCAGGGTCCTTCATCCAGAGTGGCCAGAGGTGGGCAGAGCCTGGGTGGGAGAGGGAGAGGGGAGGGGGAGGGGGAGGGGGAGGGTGGCCATCTACAAGCATGGAAGAGTCATCACTGAGGACACTCGGTCCCCACTCCCCAGAGCTGCGGGTGGCTGTGGTGTGGCCTGCCCCGTGGCAGGGCCGCCGAACCACCGACAGAGAGGCCGGGAGATCCATTGCCCGGCGGCAGGCATGTGGCGTCCCTAGGGCCACTCCTGTGCCCAGCCCCGCAGCTCTGCCCCTGCCAGGCAGACCAGTGGACACTGCCCGGGGTTTAGAGACACGAGTCCTGTGCCGCCGGGGGAGGGCGTGCTTCTGACCCCTCACGTTCATGAGATTGCGGGGGCGTCCCTCAGTCATGGCGTGTAGGAACAGTCCGTTCCGCTGAGTTACCGAGCAGTAGTCCACTCTGCGGCTGTCCCTCAATCTAGTCATCCTCACCTGCTACTGGATCACTGAGCCCCTCCCCCCAGTTCTGGGCTGTTTCAAATAGAGATTCAGGCACGCGCGTACATGTCAGAACACACCAGGCTTCACAGACTCACTCTCGGCCCTTCGCCCCTTGAGCTCTGTTGTACCCACTCTTTCAGCAGAACCTTTTTTTTTCTCACTTTTTGGGCCATACCCAGTGATGCTCAGGGGTTACTCCTGACTCTGCACTCAGAAATTACTCCCAGCGGTGCTCGGGGGACTATATGGGATGCTGGCGATCGAACCCGGGTCGGTTGCGTGCAAGGCAAACACCCTCCCCCTCTATACTATCTCTCTGGCCCCTCAGCAGAACCTTTTTAAAAGAGCAGAATTTTACATTTTGATCAAGTCCTATTTATTCATTGATTATTATGTGGGTTGTCTTTTAGCATCCTATGAAAACTTGTGCTTATCTCATGGCCTAAAGGTCATCTGCTGGCAGTCACATAGTTTGGTAATTTCATGTTTTGTATCTGTAACTAAGACATTTTAAGTGAATCCCTGTTTTTGCGACAAGGTGTGTCTCCAGGCTCGCACACATACGAGCCGTGCGGGTAACCATACGAATAACCAACTGCTGTTGAGTGACCAGCTGCAGATGCCATCTGATGACCAACTGCACCAGCACCACCAGTTGGACCCTGTTCCTTCCTCCATTGAGTTGCCTTTGCAAAAAACACAGCTATCCCGACATGGGGGGGGGGGCTATTTCTGCTCTTTTTGTGTGTTTGTTTGTGTAGTTTGTATTGATTCTAATACCGGCTCACGGCTTGATCACTGCAGCTTATAATAAATCTTGGAATCAACTTGGGTTTTTTCCCAAACGGTCTTGGCTCTTGCCGATCCTCTGCATACACTCCCATTTAAATCTTACTAACAGTTTTTCGACTTCTAACAAAAAGTGCCTGTCACTTGGCGTGGATGGCGTTTAGTACGGAGCGTTCCACTCGAGGACGCTTGTCATCTGAACTGCTTTGCAGCTCGTGACCTCGGAACACAGCTTTTCTCCGCATTTGCTTTGATCTTCTTTAATTTCCCAGGACGGTATTTTGCAGCGTTCACCGTGTGGCTACTCTGCATCTTTTGCCAGATTTATTCCCAAGCATTTCATTCTTTATGCTTCTGTAAACGGCACCGCTTTTCAGCTGCCATTTCTCCTTGCCAGTAGACGGAAGTACACGGCTTCTGGGTGCCCGCCTGGCCCCGCCCCCCTCCCCCCCGGTGGGACTCACCGCTCGGATGGGCTTCTCCTTCCCAGATCTGTAACCGGCATCCTCCTCCTCTTACATGCGAATCAATCTGACCAGATTGATGCATCTTACTGTCTTTCTCAAAGATCGGCTTCTGCTTTATTTACCTTTCCCCACTTCCTTTCTCTACGGCTGGAGCGTAGCACAGCGGGTAGGGCGTTTGCCTTGCACGCGGCCGGCCTGGGTTCGATTCCTCCGTCCCCCTCAGAGAGCCTGGCAAGCTCCCCGTGGCGTATTCAATATGCCAAAATCAGTAGCAACAAGTCTCACAATGGAGACATGACTGGTGCCCACTCGAGCCAATCAATGAGCAATGGGATGACGGTGCTACAGTGCGGCAGTGCGGCAGTGGGACAGTGCGACTGTGTGACAGTGGGACAGTGCGGCAGTGCGGCAGTGGGACAGTGCGACAGTAGGTCAGTGGGACAGTGCGACAGTGTGACAGTAGGTCAGTGCGACAGTGCGACAGTGTGTCATGGGACAGTGTGTCAGTGTGTCAGTGTGACAGTGGGACAGTGCAGCAGTGTGACAGTGTGACAGTGTGACAGTGGGACAGTGGGACAGTGCAGCAGTGCGACAGTGGGACAGTGCGACAATGTGACAGTGGAACAGTGTGTCAGTGCGACAGTGCAGCAGTGTGACAATGTGGCAGTGGGACAGTGTGACAGTGTGACAGTGTGTCAGTGTGACAGTGTGACAGTGTGTCAGTGGGACAGTGCGTCAGTGTGTCAGTGTGTCAGTGGGACAGTGCGTCAGTGTGTCAGTGTGTCAGTGGGACAGTGCGACAGTGTGTCAGTGTGTCAGTGCAGCAGTGGGACAGTGCAGCAGTGTGTCAGTGTGACAGTGTGGCAGTGTGTCAGTGTGACAGTGCCTTTCTCTATGTCGCCGCCTGTTGCTGTCCCCCTGTCACTTTGGGGCTGGGCTGTGGTTTCCTTTTCCCTCGTTTCCAGCTGCAGTCGTGGCCCTGGGCCCCGCGCAGGGAGAGTCACTTCCCGTGGCGGCCTGGGGCCTCCTGCTGTATTTTCATTTTCCACTCGAGATGCCGTGGGCTGGAAAGGTCCGAGTCCAGCTGCCGTGCAGGCAGGGTTCCAGCCTGCGGGGGGTCCGGGCTCCTGAGACCCTCACGGCCCCTCTGTGACCTGAGCGCCTGCCCACGGGGGTCCCAGCTGAGCACGCCCGCAGCCTGCTCTCCGAGTCTTCGCTGCCTTCTCTGCAGCCTCGGGGGTCTCCTGAGTCTTCTTGTCTGCCCAGCCCCGGAAGGCCCGACTTGTGAGGACGCCCACTTTCGGGCCTCTCCTCGGTGGAGTCTCAAGTCATGAGTCAGTCAAAAAAGTCGTTTTCATATTTGAGCGGAAACACCAGTTCTTTCCTGGGTCTCGAACACGCAGCCTGTGGACCGGAACGCCACCCTCTCGCTCCCGGGCCCAGTGCTCTTCCTCCGCTCTCCGAGCGCGGCCTCTGGATGCTGCCTCCGGGGAAGGCGGGGGGACCCGGTCACTTCCGTGGCGGGCAGGCGGGAAGCCAGGGAGCCCTGACTCTGTGCTGGGACCCGGGGCCGTTTGCTGAGGCCGAGGCCATGCTCCCTCCCTGGCAATCCGGAGCTGAGCTCCGAGCCGGGGGCGCCTGCGGGGGGGCGCGGGAGGCGCCAGGCGCCCGGCCCGAGAGACAGGCCCGCTGGCGCCCGGACGCTGCTCTAAGCGCCGCTGGCTCCGGCCGGAGTCGAGCGCGAGCCAGATGGCCGTGAGTTCCCCCTGATTTCCCAGCTCTCCCTTCCTCTGGCCAAATGGATGCCCGGCGGCCAGGGGCTGCCGCGGCGAGGCCGGCCAGGGTGTGTCTGGCTCGAGTCCTCTCCCCGCCGCCTTGTTAGAGCGCGTGTCACAGGCCCCGTAAAGCAGGCCCGGCTGCCCGGCTGTGTCAGCGCGCTGACCCGGGGAGGCCGCACCGATTAGTCGGGTCCAGCGGGGCCTCGGCACCGCGGCTGCCCGGGGAACGTTGGACGGCCCGGCGGCCCCGGGCACTGCACGGACAGAAGCCGTTTCTGCTCCTGGGAGAGTGCTCCCGCCCACGCGGGGGAATTTTATGGGTTGGTGGTGACATTTCCATTTTAATTTGTTAATTATTACTGGAGAGATGGAGAGGCAGCCCCAGATTTATCACATTTCACAGTCTGCTGTGCTCCGCGTACAGCTGTGAGTCTTCCCGGCCGGGACACGCTGCCTGGGCGGGGGAGCAGGCCCGGTCCTGTTCCTCTGCCCCCCAGTGAGCCCCCCTTTCACCCCCCAGGCCCTGTGTGCCATGTCGCTGAGAAAGGGCCACAGTGCGTCTGGAAAGTTCTCTCTGTCTCTATTGCTGAATTTTACACTTCCCGGGGGGTCTCTGAGTTGGTTTTCTGCACACAACCATGCACACACTCATGCACACACACATTCACACATGTATCCACACACATGCACATACATTAGCCCCAACTTGTGCACACACATGCACGCATACATGTGCACACACACTTGTGCATATGTACACATGCATGCATACATGCACCTCCACACTGTGCACATGGATGTGCACACATATGTGTGCACACTCATACAGGCACACACGGATGCATTTACCAGCACACATTAGCACACATGTCCCACATACATGAGCACACGTGTGCACATGTGCACATGCATGGTAACAGAGGCACATTTCCGCACACAGACATGCTCCACGCTCACTCAGCTGCTCCTGCCCCTTTAATACCGTGTTTCATGCATCATCTGGGGTGTCGCCCCCTTTTCTGTGTGGGCTGGGTCTCTCCTGTCCCCGGCCACCGCATGCCCAGGGCTGCCCCGACATTGCAGACCCCTTGAGGGCCGGGTGGCCGCCGGGGGACCTGGCTGAGGTGCTGGGTGCTGGGTAATTAACACGCGGCTCCGTCTGCTTCCTGAAACATTCATAACCCGCCGCCCTGGGAATGAATGACCCTCGCAGAGAAGGGCTGACGGATGGCAGCGCGGAAGGACACGCGCCGTGATTACAGGCGAGATTTATGGGCCCGTAACAACACGGGAGCTTTGCCTTCGCTGGGGGGGAAACTGGGCCTGAAACACGGGGCCTGGGACTCCGGCCGGGGGGGCTGCCGGGGGGGGGGGGTCGCGCGCGCGTGTGGCAGAAACGAGACGCCAGGACGGAGATTGGGCTGGGGGGAGTCTGGAACCCGGCCGGGGCCGAGCCGCCTCCACCACTGGAATCTCCCCCATCCCCGACCGGGCAGGCTCAGGCCCCGTGGCCGTGGGCGCAGGCACCGCCTGACCCGTCCCCGGGCTCCCACCCCTGTCTGCTGGACCCCCAGGCCCCCAGACATGGCTTCTCAGGTGGGTCAGCAGAGGAGGGGCCAGCCGGGCCCTGGGGGCCTCAGCCTGGGGGCCGCTGAGGGGGGGCAGGCCAGGGGCACTCGCAGCCGGGTGCCTCTCAGGCGGCTGCAGCCCCCCAGGGCTGTGGTGTCTGAGGTCGAGGCCTCGTCGTGCAGTTCAGGGTCCCCCGGGGACCTATGTCACCCCCCAGCCCCCAGCCCGCGTCTGGGCCCGGGCACGTGGCCCCGCGGGGGAGCAGGCGTGGGACTTGGTGGCACGAGTCGTCACCCCACACGCCAGGGGCCGCCCCAGAGACGCTCGTGTCCCCGCCCTGGGCGGCCCAGCCTTGGGGCCTGCAGCCAAGGGAGGGAGGGAGACGAGCAGAGCCTCGGTGCCCCCGCGCCCAGGCCCCGGCCAGCAGCTCCCGGCCTTCCCTGCTGCCCCCTGAGCCAGGGCCCCCAACCCATTCCCCGATGAAGCCCCAGGTCTCCTCGTCAGCAGCCCCCACATGTGTCTTATGGACCCCCCCCCCTGGAAAGGCCCCCCTGCCCCCGGCACCGGGGCTGTTGCTCGAATCTCCGTGAGAGGCAGTCACAAAGCTCCCAGGACTGAGTTTCAGTCAATGATCGAACACCCACCCCTCCAATAGTGCTCATCTCCCACCACCAGTGTCCCCGGCTCCTTCCCGCCACCCCCACCCCACCCCACCCCTGCCTCTGCGGCAGGCCACTTCCTTCTTTCTCTCTACTTCGGGGCATTGTGGCTTGCAGTCCAGATCCTGCTCGGTCCCTTGTCTACCTTCAGCACTCACCTCCCGTCCCGAGCACCCCTCCAACATCACCGACTCAGTGACCCCTTCTCCATCCCAGCCGCCTTCCCCCCGGCTCGTGAGGAAGACCCCCAAGCGTGGAGCAGTCTTCCTGGCCTGTCCCTGCTGTCCTTGGGTGTCAGCCTCCACAAATGGGTGCAGTCCCTCTATGCCTGTCCCTCTCTTTCTGACTCACCTCACTCAGCACGATACTCTCCGTGACCATCCACTTACAAGCAAACTTCATGGCTTCATCCCTTCTCACAGCTGCATAGTATTCTGCTGTGTGGACGTACCCAAGTTTCCTTAGCCAGTCGTCTGTTCTCGGGCCCTCGGGTTGTTCTCGGGCTGCTGTGCTGCCATAACCACAGTGCAGCTGTCATTCCCCCTGTGCTCTTCTGCACCCCTGGGGTGTGTTCCCAGAAGCGGCTTTGCTGGTCCCCCTCCTTCTCCCCGCACACGTGACCCTGGCCTGGTCCTGCTCGCCTGTCTCGTCCCAAGGCACCGGAAGGCCTGGGGGGCAGGCGGGGGGCTCTGGGGTGCCCCCACTCAGTGACAGGAAGTCTGCTCCTCCTGCTGAACTGGCGACACCCTGCAAGCTCCCAGAGGGGGCGATGTGAGCCCTGAGTCCAGCCTGGAGGAGGCGGCCACTCTGTGGGGCGAGGGGTCACACGCCAGAACCTAAGCTGGGCCACTGTGAATGTGCGGCTGCAGGGGTGTGTGCAGTGTGGAGGAGGGGTGCGCTGACTGCCCGCCCGCCCCCACCCCTGCTCTGGGATCACCCTAGGGGCAAAGTGCTCGTGGCTGTTTTCTCGGGTTTGCCGTGATCAGTCCCCGCCCCCCCACCCAGCCCTCCTCCGTGGTCACCCCCTCCCGGGGCTGCCCTCCTGGGCGGGCCTGCTCTGCCCCTGCCCTGCCCCCCGAGCTCGCCCCGATGCAGCTCTGCAGGCCGAGAGGGAGTGACCACAGGCCACCTTCCAGCCCCAGGGCCACGCGAGGGACAGGCCGGCGGGCACACGTGTCCTCTGTCCCCACCGCCTTCCCGCCTCCGCGTGGAGCCCAAGGGGCAGCTCACTGGCTCCAGCCCTTGCCCTGGGCCTGCTCCCGGGGCTCCCTCTGTCCCCAGTGTCCCCGTCTGCCCCTGCAGTGACCTGAGCTGGGGCCCTGGCTCCCCCACACTGCCGGGGGGCGCCCGGCCCCTGCCAGCCCCAGCATCTCTCCCCGTCACTCTGCACCCAGAAGGGGCTGCACCCACCCCTGGGGTTCCCCGAGCACCCACCCCTGGGGCTCTCCTCCGGGGCAGCGAGGCTCCAGGCTCGTCTCCCCTCCCCTGCCCCAGCTGACCATTAAGGCGCTTCCGACTGTCTCCGTGACACTCTATTTGGCGACTTGATGGGCAAAAAATATTCCCGGCTCTGCCTGTACTGTAACGAGGGCATTAGGGGGGCGTAATGGAGGTGGAAATCTCCGCCGGATACATAAAGCAGAAATACAGGCGATGCGCAAATGAGCCGGAACCCGCGCCCGGGGTCCGCGAGGAAATCCCGCCATCTTTCCTCATTAATTTGGCCAGGACGAGGCGGCGGGGCTGCGGGTTCTCCTACCGGCTTTCTGCAAAATAATGAGGCTGTTTATTAACATCAGAGCCGGGAGAGCGGGGCCGCTCCGTTTCCATGGCAACCACCAGGCGGGATGTGCGGGGCGGGGCTGCTTCCCTGCGGTGAGGGCCAGGCCTGGGGACACCGGGCTGGGCGCTGGGCTCGGTCAGGGGGCCGGTGCAAGTGGAGCGAAATCGAGAGTTTGGCCACAAGTAGTGTTGGGTTAAAAGGGCTGGGCAGCGCGGTGGGCAGGGCGCTGGCCGGCCCGGGCCTCGCCTGGCTGTGCCCCTCGGCGTCCCACATGGCCCCAGGGGCACCGCCCGGAGGGGTTGCCCAGGGCAGGGCCGGGAGCAGGGCCTGGGCACTGCGGGGTGTGGCCCCAGCCGCCGAGGGGGCTTCTCTGGAGGCGGCCGGCGGGTCAGAGGGGAACAGCCTTCAGGCCGCCGGGCCCGCAGCGGGTGCAGCAGGCGCTGTCCTTGTGGGTCGGTCTGGGCGGGACTGAGCCCTGGTGCCGGCCAGTGCGGACTCGCCCGGGCCCCGAGGTAGCCTGGCCTTCATGGACGGGGACACGTGTGTCCACTGCGGAGCCCGGGGGTGCACGCGTCCGTGGCTCCTGGGGCTCTCAGTGGCGCCCACCAGCAGGGGCGAGGGGAGGGGCCAGGCCGTCCCCTGCCGGGGCGGGGCACTGCGCTGCCCGAGCAGAGGCCAGTGCTTCAGACACCCCCCGGGCCCCTCTGACCTCGGCGCCCACGGGAGCCGTGTCTGAGCCCGGGGGTCCCGGGGCCCCCGCCTCACTGAGGAGGAGACCTGCCCTGCCCTCCCCACCCCGGCTCGTCAGCCCCCTGGGGCTGCGTCTGTCGGCCACACGCCCCCTCCGTGAGGCCAGCAGCTGGCTAGAGGCCACCTTCCCGCTGGGACCCCCGCTGCACTCTAGGTGCGCAGCCACCCCGTTTCCGAATGGGGCCCCGTTCCTGGGTCCCGGGCGTGAGGAATTCAGATGAGTCTAAGGCAGCCGGCATGAGTCTGGCAGAGCAGGGGTGAGAGTCGGGGGGAGCAGGGGTGAGAGTAGGGAAGCAGGGGTGAATCTGGGGAGCAGGGGTGAGAATGGGGGAGCAGGGGTGAGTGTGGGGAGGAGTGAGAGTAGGGGAGCAGGGGTGAGTGTGGTGGAGTGGGGTAAGTGTGGGGAGCAGGGGTGAATGTGGGGGAGTAGGGGTGAGAGTGGGGGAATAGGAGTGAGAGTCTGAGAGCAGGGGTGAGAGTCTGGGGGAGCAGGGGTGAGCGTGGGGGAGCAGGGGTGAGTGTCAGGGAGGAGGAGTGAGCATGGGGGAGCATGGGGGAACATGGGGGAGCAAGGGTGAGAATCTGGGGCAACAGGGTGAGAGTGGGGAGCAGGAGTGAGAGTAGGAGAGCAGGGGTGAGAGTAGGAGAGCAGGGGTGAGAGTCTGGGGGAGCAGGGGTGAGAATCTGGGGGAGCAAGGTGAGAGTGGGGGAGCAGGGGTAAGAGTGGGGGAGTAGGGGTGAGTGTGGGGGAGCAGGAATGAGAGTGGGGAGCAGGGGTGAGAATCTGGGGTAGTGTGGAGAAGCAGGGGTGTTTGTGGAGGAGCAGGGGTGAGTTTTGGGGAGTAGAGGTGATAGTGGGAGAGCAGAGGTGAGTGTGGGGGAGTAGGGGTGAGAGTGGGGGAATAGGGGTGAGAGTCTGGGAGCAGGGGTGAGAGTCTGGGGGAGCAGGGGTGAGAGTCTGGGGAGCAGGGGTGAGCATCAGGGAGGAAGAGTGAGCATGGGGGAGCAAGGGTGGGAATCTGGGGGAACAGGGGTGAGAGTGGGGAGCAGGGGTGAGATTCTGGGGGAGCAGGGGTGAGTGTGGGGTAACAGGAGTGAGAGTCAGAGAGCAGGGGTGAGAGTCTGGGGGAGCAGGACTGAGAGTGGGAGAGTAGGGCTGAGAATGGAGGAGTAAGGGTGAGTGTGGGGGAGCAGGGGTGAGAATCCGGGGAGCAGGGGTGAGAGTGGGGAAGCAGGAGGGAGCAGGGGTAAGTGTGGGGTAGCAGGGATGAGTGTGGGGGAGCAGGAGTGAGAGTGGGGGAGCAGGGGTGAGAATCTGGGGTAGCAGGGGGAGCGTGGAGGAGCAGGGGTGATTTTGGGGGAGCAGGGGTGAGAGTCTGGGGCAGAGGTGAGTGTGGGGGAGCAGGGGTGATTGTGGGGGAGCAGGGGTGATTGTGGGGGAGCAGGGGTGAGTGTGGGGGAGGAGGTATAGAGTAGAGTAGGAGAGTAGGGATGAGAGTAGGGGAGCAGGGGTGAGAGTGGAGGAGCAGGGGTGAGATTGGAGGAGTAAGGGTGAGTATGGGGGAGCAGGGGTGAGAGTGGAGGAGCAGGGGTGAGTGTGGGGAAGCAGGGGTAAAAATCTGGGGTAGCAGGGGGAGCATGGAGGAGCAGGGGTGATTGTGGGGGAGCAGGGGTGAGTGTGGGGGAGGAAGGGTGAATGTGGGGGAGGAGGTGTAGCGTAGGGGAGCAGGGGTGAGAGTAGGGGAGCAGGGATGAGAGTAGGGGAGCAGGAATGAGAGTAGGGGAGCAGGGGTGAGAGTTGGAGAGCAGGGGTGAGGGTCTGGAGGAGCAGGGGTGAGATTGGAGGAGTAAGGGTGAGTATGGGGGAGCAGGGGTGAGAGTTGGAGAGCAGGGGTTAGAGTCTGGAGGAGCAGGGGTGAGATTGGAGGAGTAAGGTGAATGTGGGAGAGCAGGGGTGAGATTGGGGGAGCAGGGGTGAGTGTGGGGGAGCAGAGGTGATAGTGGGAGAGCAGGGGTGAGTATGGGGGAGCGGGGAGTGTGCAGCCTAGCGCTGACGGGCAGGTCTGTCTGGGGAAGCAGGTTGGTGTTTCCCGGGGCAGGAGGTCGGTGACGAGGGAGGGGGATGCTAATGTGTCTCGGGGTATCTCTGGGATGCTGGGAATGTTCTAGAACGTGGCGGCGGCTGAGCTGCGCAGTGGGCGTTGCTGCATCGTGCTGTCCAGGGCCAGGTGGCTGGGAAGCCGCCCTCCCAGCCGCTCCCTTGGGCAGCGTCCCCGGTGCCCAGGCGGCCCGTCCCCTGCCCGCACAGGTGGCCGCCTCCCGTCCTCCCCCTGCCCTGCCTCGAGCCCCTTCCCGGACTCAGGGGCTGCTTCTCCCCGGGCACCCGCCCTCCCGTTCCGGTGCTCGGGGTGTCCCTGGTCCAGGTTCCTGGGGGTGACCCCTCCCGGCTGGATTGCACGCCCCCCTGCCCCCTGCCCCAGGGCCAAGGCTGTGGCCACCCCCTGTCCTCACCCCACAGTCCTGCGGGTCAGCCCACGTGGCTGCAAAGCCCCATGGCCTGACCCCCCATAGCCCCCGAGAGTCGACCCTCTGGTCCCCCCCAGCCCCACCTCCCCCCGCAGGGTCAGCTGAGTTCCGGGGCAGGACCTGGTTTGCTCAGCCGAGCCCTGAGCCAGGGGTCCCGTGCCCCCGGCTGACTCATCCCTGCAGAAACACCCAAGATGCGTAGCGGGCCGGGCCTCCACTGGCCTCCACGTGGCCCGTCTGTCCTGGGCCTGCATCAGGGACGCGGTTCCTCCGGGGTCCGCACGGCCCCTCGGACCCCCGCCCAGGGCGAGACGCCGTCCCCCTGGTTCCGGCCCATCAGGGGAGGATGGACTTGCCGTGCGGGGTGTTCGGTCCAGAAGCTGCGAGGATGCGAGGAGCTTTCCGGCGCCAGCGCCTGGCGTGTTCCCCGAGGGAGCAGAATTGGGGGCGTGGCGGGGGGGCTGTTAAGGGCAATGGAGCAGTCTCCATCCCTCGGGCTCCCTGCCCGGAGAGAGGCCATTACCCGGGTTTCCTCTCCCGAAACCCTCCCTGCCGACTTCCGAACGTTCTTTTCCAGAGCAGGGCGGGTCCCCCTCCCCCCAAATGAAATATTTCACGAGCGCCAATATATAAAGCAGATAAGGGCCGACTGGCCGCCAGGGTGACCGAGTGGCGAGCTCACACCAAATAGCGCTACCCAGACGGGGAGCACGTAACAAAGGCGTAGTCGCCGGAGCACCCGGCAGTGAGACGTATTCTCCAGAGCTGATAAGCCGACAAAGTAATCCGTCAGGATAGAGAGTATCCGAACCAGGGAACCGAGTTCACCTTCCTGACATCTGAAAAACTCTGCCTGGAACAAAAGCCGAGGGCACTTTCTTCTCACTTGGATAAATGAACGAGGGCTATTTGCCAACATTGATCACGCAGTTGCTCATAAAGCAAGGCTTAACACATTTCAAAGGGCTGAAATAATTCAGAGTATGTTCGCTAGCCATGGTTCAATTAAGCTAGAAATCAATAACAAAAAGATACGAGACAAATCTCCAACTGCTTAGTAATTAAGCCGCACACTTCTAAGTAACCTGTGGTTCAAAAAAGAATTCACAATGGAAATTAGAGCATTTTTAAACTAAATGCTAATAAAGAAATGTCTTATTATGCCTCACATTACTGATCAAGGTGTACTTAGGGAGAAATTTATAGTCATATACATATACATGTCTCTCTTCATGTGCAAATATGACTAGAAGCTCAGAATCAGTAATTTAAGCTCTCATTCAAAGTAATAAGAAAAGAAGGAATTCAGGCTGGCTCCAATGAAACTAGGGTGAGAGAAATTACCAAGACAAAAAAAGCATAATTATAAAATATATGCAACAGAGGAAACCAGTGAAACCCAAAGCAGGCTATTTAAGAAGTTTAATAAAACTGATAAATTCTTAAGCAAGCAAATTTTAAAAGGAGAAAAACAACATTGCAGCGTGAGGGACAAGAGAGAAGAGAATGGCCCTGTCACGGCCACAGGCATTCTCTATCGATGAAAGATCTCAGGAAATATGTCGCTGAAAATGTTGCTCTCGTATATAAAATTTATCACAATAATTCAATAACGATTGGGAAAAGCATCCGGTTCAAAGTGGGCAAAAGATGTGAATTTCCCCGTTGCCAAAGATTCCTGTGGCAAATAGACATGAGATGATGTTCAACATCATTACACACAAAATGGAAACTAAAGTCACAATAAAATGGCCCTGCATGGGGCACACCATGGCTCCTGCCAAGATGAAATTAAATTAAGTCTTGTCCTAAATGAAAAAGCGCACACTAAGTGTTGACGAGGAGAGATTCTGACACGCAAAACTTTACTGCGGGTCGGCTTTGATCAGCTCTGACTGAATGGTGTAATCCCTGACCTATGACTAAAGAAAACTCTAGTAACTATAGTAGGAAATCCAGCAGAGAAATAAAAACGTGAGACTATAATGCACCCCCCCACCCCCACCCCAACCCTCCAGATAGGGGCAGGAAATGTAAATGAGCAAATCAGCATAAACAAGAGAGAAAACAGAAAATAAATACTACCATGGGCTAACTCCACTTTAGCCAGACTAATAATAAAATGACACATACATGGCTAAATATTCCAGGTAAAAAACAGACACAGTCAGATTGGGTAGAAGTCAAAGAGTCGATTTGGTGTCACATACGAGATATCTACATACAGGGACAGAAAGAATCCAAAGCGAAAGGCTAGGACATGTCCCACCGGCATCGTGGAGAAAGCTGGAATAATCCTGCTAATCTCTAAAGAAATTGACTTCAAAATAAGAACTGCGCCTTGGAGCCGAGAGACAGCAAATGATCGCAAAGGGGCAAATTCACCAAGAAGATGCAAGAGTCCTTTGGTCTGATGTGACATCAGAATTTTCAGGTGTCTGAGGTTTTGACACGGAGAAACATGGGCCTACAGTTTACGGCCCGGCCCCTCCCCCCCACCAGCTTGGATGTTGAGAGGACAGAGAAGAGCAAGAACAGAGAAGGCTCAACGCCCCCCAGCCCCCTGGCATGGCAGAATGGCCTGCCCAAGCCCAGTAGAACTGCATTCTCATTCTGTGCATCTAGAACGTTCACTCGGATCAACCCTACTCTGGGCCAGGTGAAAAGTTTTGACAGATTTCAAAGGAAACTTCAAACAATCGAAATGACTTTTAATGCTGATTACAAAAGATTAAAGGTAGAAATCAGTAATAAGATACCTGGAAAACCTTGGAAATTATGTTCCACATTCCCAACTAGCCTTTGGGCCCAAGGAAAAGCTCAAGGGGCATCTTGAATATCGTTGAGTGACATCAGGGGCACAGCATAGCAAAATTGGCGGGATATGGTTAAAGCAGAGCTCAGAGCAACGTGTTAATCGTGAAAGTGAACTAATGAAGTGTTGTAACAAATTAATTCAACATGTAATTAATTGTATTAGAGAAGTGAAAAGGGTTCACACCAACAAGCTAAGCTTCCCCCCAAGAAAATGCAGGGAAGGAAGAACGGGTTTAATGGAAAACAGCAGGTGGAAGGAAGCAATTAAGAGCACAAGACAATGAACATGAAAATAGAAAAAGCAATAGCGAACAACAATAAACCCAAAAGCTGTTTTTATTTAAAGGATCAGTGAAACCGGTAGAATCCCAGTCAGCCCGACCGAGCAACGAAAGAGAAAAGGCAGAAATTACCAGAAGCATGAATGGGAAGGAAGAGCCACGATAAACACACAGTCGTTGAGAAGATAACGAGAGGAAATCTCGGCATCTTTATGCCCATCAATTGGACGATTTCAATGGAAATGGATTAGTCCGTGAGGGATGCAGTCAGCCCGAACTCACCCAGAAAGGCACAGTCTGAGTAGTTTGTGCCTGACAGAGAAATTGAAGAGGTGGTTAAAAACATATTGCTTTGAAACTGCGGGCTCCGTTGGGTTGACGGGTAAATCCTACGCTCGGTGCAGGAGACGAGGCTCAGTTTGACGGGGGCTTTGGGGTGTAGACGAGAGAACCTTTCAGCTCAATCTCCCCACTATGTTTGCTGCCTGATTCTGGAGGGTTCAGACACAACCCCCCCCCCCCCACACACACACACACACACTCCACCTAACAGATAAAAAAAACAAACCACGAAACAGGTAAATTGAATTTGAGAGCGAGACAAAGAGAATTCAATGGGAAATAGACTTTTTCCCCCAAGAACGGTGCTGGAACAATCGTTCACACAGAACACCGGCCCACAGCCTGCTCCTTGAGGTCTGTAAATCAGACCCTGATTTCTCGTTTAATTCGCCTGCACACACCCCACTCTGTCCGCCGAGCTCCCGGGCAGAAACCACCGGCCCGCTGCAGCTAGAACACGTCGCTGGAGCCACCCGGATGCATTTCATTTTGCTTTTTAAATATATTTATTGCTACTGTTCTATTCTGGGGCCACATCTGGCGCTCAGGGCTTACTCCCGGCTCTGTGCTCCGGGATCACTTCCAAGAGACCCTCTGTGGTTCTGGGGTCGAACCCGAGCTGGCCGCATGCAACACAACTGTCCTACCCACAGTACTACTGCTTTGCCCCCATGGGCATATTTTGTCTTTAATTTCAATTAGTTAAAGTCCTTGTAGGCGCCTGTTAGTCAGAGGGGTCTGAGGAGGCAGGAGAACTTCTGGGACATGATCCTCACGTGGGGTTAAAAAGCGGGAAGGAAGCGAAAGGGGAATTTGGGCCTCAACCGAATGAAAACGTTTTGTTCTGAGAAAGACTCGGCAGCAAGCGAAAAGACAAAGCACGGGGTGCAGAAACACTTTCACATCACGCGTCTGATCGGCGAGTCGTACTCCGAGTGTGAGGGGAATTCTCAAACTCAGTAGAAATAGAACTCAATAAATAAGACACGCAGAGTATCACATTAGGGGAAATGAGTCAGAGAGAGAGGAGCAGGCAGAGAACGACGCGCTCATTTGTGGAATATGAAGTAAACACAATGGGAGACTAACCCCCAGGGATAGTAGGAATAAGGACCTGGATTCCTCCACGGCCTGGAAGCCCTCCCATGCCGGGGTGTAGGGTAACATGGGTTTGTCCTTTCCGCCTTGCCACTGGGAGCTTAGGTTTATTGGGTTACTCCCACCACAGTGCTCCCATTCCTCTGTGTTTATTTGTAACCTCTTTCTTTGTGTGACTTGTAAATATTGTTTTTCTCTTCTCCTTGAGTCCTTTGCATAGTTAATTCAGAGCAGTGTCCTTTTTGTCTGGGCACAGGAAGACAGTTAATGCTATGCTTTTGTAACTTGGGAGTT
The DNA here is from genome assembly GCF_027595985.1 of Sorex araneus. Classification (NCBI taxonomy): domain Eukaryota; kingdom Metazoa; phylum Chordata; class Mammalia; order Eulipotyphla; family Soricidae; genus Sorex; species Sorex araneus. The sequence continues at coordinate 1,621,781 of NC_073306.1, read as the reverse complement.
AATGGACTCTCAGTGATATTTTCCTCCTGGGCATCTGTTCTCTCGACCTAAGCCTCAGCTGCTCTTACTTCCTAGCACCCCCAAATGCAGGGTCCTGACGAGGGACTGGATGGACCCAGGGAAGCAGTGAGCTATGTGCTACCCTGGCATCGAGATGGGCCTGGCCAAAGTGCCAGAAAGCTTAACTATAGGTTAAGAGCTTGGTCATGGACAAATGCTGTCATGATACAAAAAGTAATAACTAGATTCTGACCCTGCTAGGGTTAGGAATGATTAATCTGGCCTGAGCACTGTCGACTGAGTCAGTGGCAAGATGTTCCCAGGAGAGCAGCCCTACAAGCCTCAATGTATTTCTTACTGTGTCCATACAAAAATAACCAGTATTAGGATGTTAATTAAGCTGTGAGGAGAAGAGGAACACCCCTAGCTGGTGTGTCTGCCTCTGAGCCTTTGGGCAGTCAGCAAGGGCTTTCTTATGCTGATTTTGCCACTGGACTGGGTGTGGTAGCGTTGGCCCAGAGTGTGGGGGTGGAGAGAGATGAGAGTTGGAGAGATGAGAGAGCTGGAGGGGTTGGGAGAGACGGGCGGGAGACCCCGAGGAGGCGGGGAGGAGGGGCTGTGTGAGGCCAGGATGGGGCTCGGAGAACAGGCCCGAGAGGAGAATGGACTCAACGGCCACTGGTCAGTCAACCGGCTTGGCCCTCGTTTCCCCCGTCTGCCCCAGGGCACGGGCCGCCCCCGGCTGGGCGAGCGGCCTGAGGACCCCCGGACCCAGGCGGCGGGGGGAGAGCCGCCGGGGCCTCCCTGGCCACCCGGAGATCATACGCGGGAAGGCAGCTGAGGTGGGGAAGGGAGCACCAGTGAAGGAGTTGCGGAGGCCTCTCTCGGGCGGGGACGGCGCTGAGACCGCGGGCCCGACACGAGGCCGCTGCCCGAATGGCAAACCAGAGCACCCGGAAGGAGAGGGCGAGGGCCTGCCACGGTGGGGGGGCGGGGGGACTGGCGGCGGAGAGCGGGCGCTGTGGAGGGACGCGCACCCCACCGTTGTGTGACTCAAATGCAAGCACGAGAGCGTGTAGGTCTGTAACTGTATCCCACGGGGTTTCGGTAAAAAATATAAAGAAAAAGAAACCGCGCCCCTGTGCAGGGGGAGATGGCGCCGAGGGCAGCTCAGCACCGCCAGGGACGCTGCCCCCACCCCCACGCTGGGGCTCGCTGGTCTCTGCTCGAGGCCGGCGCTTCCACGCCTGAGTGCGGGTTCAAAGCGTGGGCGCAGGGCCTCCCCGGCAGAGACAGAGAGACAGAGAGACTGAGAGACAGAGAGACTGAGAGACAGAGAGACAGAGAGACTGAGAGACTGAGAGACAGAGAGACTGAGAGACAGAGAGACAGAGAAACTGAGAGACAGAGAGACTGAGAGACAGAGAGACAGAGAGACAGAGAGACTGAGAGACAGAGAGACAGAGAGACTGAGAGACTGAGAGACAGAGAGACTGAGAGACAGAGAGACACAGAAACTGAGAGACAGAGAGACTGAGAGACAGAGAGACAGAGAGACAGAGAGACTGAGAGACAGAGAGACAGAGACATAGAGACTGAGAGACAGAGAGACTGAGAGACAGAGACTGAGAGACAGAGAGACAGACAGAGAGACTGAGAGACAGAGAGACAGAGAGGCTGAGAGATAGAGACAGAGAAACTGAGAGACAGAGCGACAGAGAGACAGAGAGACTGAGAGACAGAATGACAGAGTGACAGAGAGACTGAGAGACAGAGAGACTGAGAGACAGAGAGACAGAGAGACAGAGAGACTGAGAGACTGAGAGACTGAGAGACAGAATGACAGAGTGACAGAGAGACTGAGAGACAGAGAGACAGAGAGACTGAGAGACTGAGAGACAGAGAGACAGAGAGACTGAGAGACAGAGACTGAGAGACAGAGACAGAGAGACTGAGAGACAGAGAGACAGAGAGACGGGCCCTGGAGCAGGTCAGACCCGACCTCGCAGAGTGGCCCCGGGGCGGAGCCTCACAGGAGGGAGTGTCGGGCGGAGTTGGAGAGCGGGGGTCCCGGCAGCACCAGGCCCGGCCTTGAGCCCACTCGGGCTCCTGGTCACAGGCGCCCACAGCCTGTTGCGTAGCTTAGCAGGGCCCCTGACCGCGGCACCTGCCTCGGCGGGGGCTGGACGGGGCGACGCGGAGCAAAGGTGAGGAGAGGCCGTAGCCGGGCTCGCTGTGGGGGCCTCCCTCAGGCCGAGACCCTCCCCAGGCCTCCGTGCGTCTGGCCAGACGGGGAAGCGTCACCGGCTGCTCCCCGAGGCGTTCCTCCGTGCGCCCGTCACCCCTCACCCACGTCTGCCGGGCCGGTGCACAGTGTGTCCGAGCACCTTGGGGAAACTGTTCCCAACATCGGGGGCCTCGGGCTGGGGGTCCGAACGGCCCGGTGGATGCAGAGCCGCTGCCCTGCTTACAGCACCCCGAGGGGGCGAGGTGCGGGACGGCTCGTAGGCGTGACTGGCCATTCACACGGGGTGGCGTGTTGGCGGAGGCAGTTCTCCGGGGACTAACTCAGGGAGACGCTCGTCTCCCGGGGACGTCTGTATTGCCTTTCTCTTTCCCTCCAGTCGCTCACGCTAAACAACCAGGTTTACTCCTTACTAACACTTGCAGTTATTTGGATATCACAGCCAGAGACAGAGATCCCAGCACTTAGTCCTCGGGGCTGTGAGGGCAGGCGAGGCTTTTGCCGTAAGCCCCGGATTAAGACCTCAGGCCGGTTCAGCTTATCCTTCCCCCTGGGGTCCTGTGTCTTAAGTCATGAAGGCTTACATCGAGACCATGCTTTCCTGCTTTCTAGACGGTTCCATTTTGATGCTGGGGGTGGCTTTGCTGCTCCTCCCCGTCCATCCCAGTCCCACGTGGGACCTCCCTTTTGGGGCGGTAGGAACTGAAGCCTGAGCCAAGTAATTGTGACCAGTGCCCAGGAGTACATACTATCTCAGAGTCAATCAACTCCCAGGTATTAGGAGCACAGCATTCATGGTCTTTCTGTGCTTAAGCAAGGAACATTGCTCTACGGTAGAATATGAAGAGGCTCGAGGGAAATAGAAAAGCAGGTAATTCACTGTGAATACAAAATCCAGAGTTTCCAGAAAGTTCTGACTTCTGCGTAACCAAGACTGGCTTGGGGAATGCAGCAGTGAGAGGTGGTGCACAAAGGGAAGGTTAAGACAAACTCGGGGATTAGGGATGCTCGAATGAGCACTGCACGCTTCTCTCGGGAGGAAAAGGGGCCATTCACTGGTGAAGCCTGAACACCTGGGCTCATACCCATCGCCTGAGTGTACCAGGAGACGGGAAGGTGGAGTCACGGGGAGTGGAAATCAGCGTCCCCACCTCGGCCCCCAGACTGGAGCCAGCTCTGGTTTACGGGAGATGGAGCCTGCTTCTGGAAACTTCCATGGCAATAAAGAACCAAGAGCCACGTCCTGGAACCGCGACCGCAGATTTGCTTCTCCAGAAAGGTTCGTGGGAAAGGGGAGGGCGTTTGCCTTCGCACCAGACTGACCCCAGTTCAGTCCCGGCACCCCCTGTGGTCCCCCGAGCATCGCCAGGAGGGACCCCTGAGTGCTGAGTCAGGAGTAACCGCTGAGCACTGCCGGGTGTGGCCTCAACACATGAACAACAACAGAAAAGTTTGCTGGTCAGACTCTACGCTGCATCTATTCAGCAAAGTCCCCAGTGTGACCGAAGAAATAAAATGTTGCTTTGGACAAACCCGCCCCAAGCTGAGCCCAGACACACACTGACTAGAAACAGTGGGTATCCGGTGGCTGGTTCCGGGGACAAGCTGGAAGGGACACAAGTAACATTTCTGAGCCGGTCGATGGAAATCCTTGATTGATGCATTCAATGTCTGTCTCCACGGAGGTGCTGGTTACATTGGCCTATGGCATATAGAGTTGTCAAAAGTTATTGAATTTTGTGTTTGAGATCTGTGCAAGGTATTGGATTTAAATTTCCATCTATAAAATAAATGAGAGGAATAGCTATTTGTAATTTTGAAATGATCCCCATGATATATGATTAAGTGGAAAAATCAATGTGTGAAACTGTAGACAGAGCTTGCTAATTTTGGCACCAAACTAATAAAATTATTACACGGTGAGGGATGGGTGGAAGGGGTAGAAAAACACACAGAAAGGACAGGGATTTTGGGGAATATATCTTGCTTTACAGCTTCTGCTTTGCAGTCATAAATTTCAATGTATAATGGAAGAAGTAGATTATATTTTATTTCTGAGTTTAGGCTTTCTCCTGGCTCTGTGCTTAGGGCTGACTCCTGGCTTTGTGCTCGGGCTGACTCCTGGCTCTGTGTTCAGGGCTGACTCCTGGATCTGTGCTCAGGCTGACTCCTGGATCTGTGTTCAGGGCTGACTCCTGGATCTGTGCTCGGGCTGACTCCTGGCTCTGTGTTCAGGGCTGACTCCTGGATCTGTGTTCAGGGCTGACTCCTGGCTCTGTGCTCAGGGATCACTCCTGGTGGGGCTCCAGGGGCCGTATAGGATGCTGGGGATCAAACAGGGTTGACCGCATGCAAGGCAAGCACCTCACACACTGTACTATCGCTTCGGACCTGGTATTACCCGAGAAAAATGATATAAAGGGGGTGGGAGAAGACACACAGAGAGAGTTGAGAGAGAGAGAGGGAAGAGAGGGAAGAGAGAAAGGGAAAAGGGAGAGAGAGGGAGGGGGAGAGGGCAAGAAGGAGAGAAAGCATGTTTGAGAGAGAGGGAGAGATGGACAGAGGGAGAGAGAGAGAAAGGAAGGAAGGGAGAAAGAGAGGGAGAAAGGGAGGGAGGGAGGGAGAGAGGGAGGGAGGGGGAGCACCCAATACTGAGCTCAGACTTTGCATGCAGGAGGCCCTGGTTCCATCCTCAGCACCACGTGGTCCCCTGAACACTGAGCTGAGAGTAGCCCCTGAGCCCTGCTGGGTGTGACTCCCAAACAGAAAACATCATCATCATCATCATCATCATCATCATCATCATCATCATCATTATCATCATCATCCTGTTGATGGTTGAATTTCTCTAGAGGTCTCAGTACCGTCTCCATTCGTCCTGCCCTGAGATTTTAGAGGCCTCTCTCTACTCGTCCTTCCCAATGGTGCTGCATTGGAGGCTCCTTCAGGGTCAGGGGAATGAGACCCAACTTGTCACTGGTTTTGGCATATGAATACGCCACGGGGAGTTTGCCAGGCTCTCCCATGGGGGCAGGAAACTCTCGGTAGCTTGCCAGGCTCTCCCAGAGGGAGAACTAGGCTATAAGATTCCGGGAGCTTGGTTTTAAGTCTCTGGATGCTGGCCGCTGGTGGGATTACAGGGCGCCAGGGGCAGTCCCTGGGTGTGACCGCCTAGCTACTGGGAAATGGGGGATCTGGGCAGAAGAGGCCCAGTCCTGATTCGAGCAGGCTTGGAGGTCTCAGCCCCGGGTCCCACATACCTGGGTTCCTCTGCCGGTACCTTCATGCGTGAGGCTCGTCTGAACGTGTGGAGAGGGGCCTCGAGCATGGCTGTGGCTGGGTTCTGGAGGTCTTCAGCCGCCGGGAGCTCTGCTCAGGGCGGGGAGGGAAGCTGGAGCCCACCCCTCCAAGGGGCCCCGGGGAAGACAGCCAGGCGCGCGGGCAGGAGGCTCTCTGTGTTCCGTTAAGGCCTTATTTATAAAGAGCCACACGCAGCCCCCGGCCGCATCCTGCCCACCACAGCCCTGGCCATACCTGGGAGGTGTGGTATGGCCAGAGGGATAAGCCTCTGGAAGAGCGAAGGGAGAGCGAAGGACCCGTCTCTCCCCTGAGGCGGATCCTTCTGCGTCTGGCGCTTCGCTGAGAGCTGTACACGGGGCAGCAGGGGGCGCGGAGGGTGGGACCTGGTGCCCCGGTGGGGAGGGGCGGAAACAGCACCCGAGGCCCACACAGGATGCAGCTTATTTGTCAGAAATCCTGACTTCACTCCGGTCAGGCTCAGCCTGCCCACCCCAGGCCGTGTGGCCGAGGGCAGGTGCGGACCTGGCCTGGCGAGGAGCCGGTGTGCCTGGGCCTGGCCCCCGGCCTTCTTTGGGGATGGCCCAGGCTTGGCTCTCCGGGGAGTCCAGTGCTCCCTGAGCCTTCGCCTGCAGGGTCCTGCGGGTTAGGGAGTTTTTTGCCTCCTCCTGCAGCTGCAGCACGAAAATCAGCATCAAAAAATAAAACCCGACAGATAATAAGGCCTAAGTTAATTGATTTGGTCCAGGTCCAAGACGCGTGAATCAAAGGGATTCATTAAAACCCCCGGGATGGAGAGTTTGGCTTGGGGCAGTGGCTGCGGTCATCTTTGGGGGCCACACCCGGCTGTGCCCAGGGCTGACCCCCGCTGGGCGGCCCCGTGCCCGCAGTGCCTCCCGCCGTGCGTCTCCGGCCCAGATCCACGGTCAAGTCCTTGTTCTCGTACGCGGCTGGGTGCGGTGGCCCCCGGGGCCCGAGCAGGGCTGAGGCTCTGGGAAGCGCGTCCGGCCCCAGCCCTGGGGTCCTGCGCGGGGCGGGCGCCCACTGATGGGGACTGTCACAAAACGGGCCGTTTCCAGCCGGGACTGGCGGGAGTCTCGCCGTGACGCCCCTCCCGAGGGGGCGAGGGGGCGAGCAGGGCCGCCGAGGGACGCAGCCGGGGGCTCTCGTGGAAGGGGGGGCTCAGCCACCCGCCCCCTCCGCCCCACTCAGGGAGAATCTTAGGGAATGAGTGCGGCCGGGCGAGCAGAGCCAGGAACCGGCCCAGCGGCTCGCGTGGGGGCCGAGCACCAGCACAGCGGTGGGGGGAGCTTGCCCAGGGCACAGCCGCCCCCCCCAGCCGCTAGCTGTGGCCCCCAGACAACAGCAACAACCCCCAGAAAACAGCCAGACCGAAGCGGCTGGATCCCAGTTGCCCCCCAAGAGGGGCCTCGGCCGCTCAAGAGGACGTGCCCACAGCCCGCCCTGCGGGGGCCGGTCCCGTTGCCATGGCGACCATGGGCTGGGGTGAAGCCGTGTGTGTGTGTGTGTGTGTGTGTGTGTGTGTGTGTGTGTGTGTGTGTGATGCCCGGGCTGTTTCCTGGAATCTGCTGCGCGTCGGCAACTTTCCTTGGCCCGGATGAGACAGTGCGGACGGGAGCGGCGGCCAGCGGGTGGCTGCACAGTGCCCCCCACTGCCGGAGCATGCGGCGCTGAGGCGCAGGCAGCTGGACCCGGGTGACCCGAGGGTCGTCCCGCACGTGGCGGCCTCCTGGTGTCGGCCCGGGGCCTCCCAGGGACGAGGGCATGACACCAAGGCCCGTCCCCCTGGAACATGGCGTCTCTCCCGCGAGCCCTGTCGCGAGTGGACGGTCAGCTACGAGGGCCCTCCCCAGCGCCCCCTGCACCCCGGTCCCAGGTCCCCCCCTCCCCTGGCAGTGAGCCCCCGCCCGGGGCCGGGCCGCCACTGTGCTCGGGCTCACGGACCCCACACGCGTCCCCGCACACTCACGGCTGGGGGCTCGGGGGCTGGGGGCTCAGGGGCTGCGGGGTCGGGGGCTGGGGGCTCGGGGGCTGGGGGCTCGGGGGCTGGGGCTCGGGGGTGCCGAGCTCTGCGGGTGGTCCAGGGTGCCCGTCTTGGCGTGAGGTCGCTCTGGGGCCCCTAGATGGACACAGGGGGGGTCTGCACCATTTGCGTGTGTCCCTCCTGGGACCTGCGGGCCGTGGGGTGACCGTCAGTCTCGCCCCCACCCAGCAGGGCCAGGCACGGGCGGGAGTGTCGGGGTGGGAATGACGGGGTCGCCTGGGGTCTGCGCGTGGGGTCCGTCGGGGCCCTTCCTCCTCAGCCTCGCCCAGACACCCCGTCCTCGGCTCAGCTGCCCGCCCTGCCCCGGCCCCTCTGCGCACCCAGCAGGGCTCAGGGAGCTGCCGGCCTCCGGGGTCCCCTCACCGGGTCTGCGTGGAGCCCCTGGGGGCTCTGCCTGGACCCCGCCCCGACGCCCCAAGGCAGGGCGGGGGACCCATCAGCTGTCGCAGGTGAATCAGCTCCTGACTTGGGGGGGCTCAGTTAGACAGGGACCCTGGGCCCCTCGCCTGTGCGCCTGGGCTCGGATACACGAGGACAGGACACACACACACAGACACACACACAGACACACACACAGACACACAGGTACCACACAGACACACAGACACACACAGAGACACACACACAGATACACACACAGACACACACACAGACACACACAGACACGCAGGTACCACTGAGACACACAGACACACACACAGACACACACAGACACACACACAGACACACACAGACACACACACAGACACACAGGTACCACAGAGACACACAGACACACACACAGACACACATACACACACAGACACACAGGTACCACAGAAACACACAGACACACACAGATACACACACAGAGATAGATACACACACAGACACACAGACATACACAGACACACAGGTACCACAGAGACACACAAAGACACACACAGAAACACAGACACACACCGACACACAGACACACACACACACACGCCAGAAAAGACCCCAGAGGAACCAGCCTTCCTCATTGGCACCACTATGACCTGGTGACCTTGAACTCTGACACGGTGACCTTGACGTCCAGAGCAGCATGACCCCGAGGCCCAGTGCCGAGTGCCCTTGTGGCCAGCCCCCGGGAGCCTGGGAGTGTGGTGCTCTGTGGGCTCCGAGTCCGCGTCTGCGGGAACTGGGCCCCGCGTCCCGGGTCTCCGGTGCCGGGCTCTGGGGTCCCTCTGCAGGGGGCCCCCCGGAGCAGCCTGGCGCTGGCCCCTTCTCCCCGCGGCTCTGGCCGCCGCGACCCCGGAAGGTCACTCCCTGCGACCGGCTCGGGCCTGGCCGGGCGCCGCCCCTTCTCTCCTCGGCTACCAGGAGAGACCGCGGGGCCAGCCCAGGCCCCCTGGGTCTGGGGGAGGCAGGAGGTGTCCGGCGTGTGCCGGCGCCCCTGGAGGGGGGACACTGCGGCCGGGGGCCGCCCGGGCCCTTCGGGCACTGTCCAGTGCCCACCCGGAGGAGCTGTTTCACTGTGTCTCATTCCCGCCCTGTCCCGTGCGTTGGCGGCTGAGAGGTCAGCGGGGGGCCAGCACTCGCGCCCGCCCCGTGGGTCCTGCTGGGCAGGGGCAGCGTCCAGACGGGGGTCAGCTCCGGCCTGACCCGCCGGGCGGTGCGGGGGGCAGAGCTGCGGGCAGTCCCCGCCTCGGTATCCCTCAGGGCCTTCCTGCTGGAGCCGGGGCCTGTGGCTGGTGGTGTCCCTCCGGCCTCTCCCGTCCGTGGCCGCCCCCTCGTGCCCCCTACAAGGACGTGTCTCCCCCGCACCGGCTCTGCCTCAGTCCCTTTCCTGGCTCAGGCCCCGCCCAGGCCGGGCCGGAGGTGGGGCTTCACGGCCCGCCCCCGTCCCCGCCCCATCCCCGCCCCGCCCCGCCCCTGCCCCGTCCCCGCCCCCGTCCCCGCCCCGCCCCCGTTCCCGCCCCCCCCATTCCCACCCCCGTTCCCGCCCCGCCCCCTTCCCCGCCCTGGCCCCGTCCCCGCCCCCGCCCCCGCCCCGCCCCGCCCCCGTTCCCGCCCCGCCCCCTTCCCCGCCCCGGCCCCGGCCCCGCCCCAATCCCTGCCCCCTTCCCTGCCCCAATCCCCGCCCCGTCCCCGCCCCAACCCCCGCCCCCGGCCCCGCCCCCGCCCCGCCCACCCCGGCCCCGCCCCGGCCCCGCCCCCGCCCCGCCCCCACCCCGCCCCGCCCCCGTCGTGGCGGTCACCCCGGGCGTCCTCGCGGCACTGGCCCCCGGGGGCTGGGCTCTCCAGCGTCCAGCTCTGATCCTGTCCCTGGGTGCCGCCGAGTGCCCGGCACGGACCCGCCGCGGGGCGGGCGGCTCAGGCGGTTCCGGTGGCGGGAGCGGACAGAGCCGGGCGGGCGGGCGCGGCCTCTCGGGGACTCAGGCCAGCACCCAGCTGCTCTTCAGGACGCCAAGGGCCGCGCAGTCCTGGGCCCCAGGCAGGGCCGGCAGGGGGGGCCGGACAAGCCCCGGCAGGAGACCGGACTGGCTCCAGCCCCGCCAGCTGGTCTGGGCCCTAAGTCCACAGCCTCCAGCTGCCCCCAGGGTCAGGCGTGACCTTTGCCCCGTTGCCATCCCCGCGTGCCCACCTGCCATGAAGCCCACCCGGCTCAGAGCGCGAGCGAGCGAGCACGCGGCCCCGCAGGCCTGCCGGCCGGGGACACTTTACACCGCGAGAGGGTGTGGTCAGGAGGAAGGAGAGACCAGAGCTGGACAGGACCTGCCGCCCGCCCTGGGGCGCCATCTCCACCCCTCCCTCCCTCTCCCTCCTTCCCTCCTTCCACCCCTCCCTCCCTCCCTCTCCCTCCTTCCCTCCCTCCACCCCTCCCTCCCTCCCTCTCCCTCCTTCCCTCCCTCCACCCCTCCCTCCCTCCCTCCCTCTCCCTCCCTCCTTCTCTCTCCCTCCGGCTCCCTCCCTGTCCCTCACTCCCTCTCCCTCCCTCCGTCCTCCTCTTTCCCTCCCTCCTTCCCTCTCCCTCCCTCTCTCTCCCTCTCCCTCTCCCACTCTCTTCCCTCTCTCTCCCCCTCTCTCCGTATCTCTCTCCCCCTCTCCCTCCTTCTCTCTCTCCCTCCCGCCCGCACAGCCCATGCTGGTCCCACACGGTGGTGGCCGCCGGCTCTGAGCCTGGCGGGACAGTCTGGTCCTTTGCCCCTGAAGGGCAGTGCTGGGGAGCACCCTGGGCCCATCTGCAGGGGACCCCACCCACACCTGCCCCCCCTCCTGTAGACCACCCCTCACCCCCAGTGCCGCGTAGGATTCTTGCTTTATTTTTCTTTTTGGGTCACACCTGGCGGTGCTCAGGGGTCACTCCTGGCTCTGCACTCAGGAACCACTCCCGGCAGTGCTCGGGGGACCCTAAGGGATGCTGGGAATCGAACCCGGGTCAGCCGCGTGCAAGGCAAATGCCCTCCCCGCTGTGCTGTTGCTCTGGCCCCAGATCCTTCCTTTGTACGTGGAAGCCGAGTCACCGGGTGCCGTGGCGACCGTCGCCTCCCCCGAGCTGTGCCGTCACCTCGTCTCACCAACCCTCGTCAGCGCCCCAGAGGGTCTCTGTGCCGACCCCAGCGGCCCCCGGGCTCTCTCCTGGGGCCCACTCAGGCCCGTGCTCAGAAGGGGGGCGCGGCTCCAGGGCCCCTGATGGCTGCGTGTCCCTGAGCATCAGGCGCTCATGGCCCCTTTGGGCCCCCTGGGTGCCCCCGACTGCGTGGGGGGCAGCTGCTCGCCCCTCGGGCGCGGGCGGCCGTCTGCTGCTAGGGCTCTTGGCCCGAGGGGGGTTTTCTGGGTCACAGGGAAACTGCAGCTTTGACGTTTGGTGTTTCGGTCAGTTGCCAGAGTTAAGGCCATAGAAGGAAGCGGAGGGGGATGGGGGACGCTTTGAGGGGATCCTTCCTCCCTCCCTCCCTCCTTCCCTCCCTCCCTCCTTCCTTCCTCTTTCCTTCCTCCCTCCTTCCTTCCTCCCTCCCTCCTTCCTCCCTCCTCCCTCCTTCCCTCCTTCCCTCCCTCCCTCTTCCCTCCCTCCTCCCTGACTCCTTCCTTCCTTCCCTCCTTCCTTCCTGCCTCTTTCCTCCCTCCTTCCTCCTTCTTCCTTCCTCCCTACTTATTTCCTTTCCTTCCTTCCCTCCTTCCCTCCTTCCCTCCTTCCTTCCTCCCTTCCTCCCTTCCCTCCTTCCTCTCTTCCTCTCTCCCTCCCTCCTCCCTCCCTCCCTTCCTTCCTTCCTTCCTTCCTTCCTTCCTTCCTCCCTCCCTCCCTCCCTCCCTCCCTCCCTTCCCTCCTTCCTCCCTTCCCTCCTTCCTTCCTCCTTCCCTCCCTCCCTCCCTTTCTTCCTTCCCTCCTTCCTTCCTCCCTTCCTTCCTCCCTCCCTCCCTCCCTCCCTCCCTCCCTCCCTCCCTTTCTTTCTTTCTTTCTTTCTTTCTTTCTTTCTTTCTTTCTTTCTTTCTTTCTTTCTTTCTTTCTTTCTTTCTTTCTTTCTTTCTTTCTTTCCCTTTCTTACTTCGGACCACACCCGGTGCTGCTCTGGGCTTCCCCCCAGCTCCGTGCTCAGGGCCCCCTGTGGTGTCAGGAGGTGTCGGGGTGGAGTGTGGGTAAGCTGTGTGCAGGGCGAGAGCTTCCTTGCTCCCCCTCTGCGTCCGCTCCTGGTTCTCAGAGCTGTGGGAACCGGAGCGTGTAGAGAACGACTGAAGCCGCAGCTCAGGGCGGTGACTGGGGATGGACTCGTGCTCCCGGCTGTGACCCGCCTTAGTTTCCAGGCACAGCGGTGGCTCCTTGTTCTGTGACCTCGCGGCCAGAGTGCTCCCAAGGGAATAGCATGGGCTTCTCCTAGGCAGAAAACTTGAAAAGTTAGACCATTTCTTTAGAAAGTGTAAATTACCAGCAGTGACGGAGGAGCATAAAGAATCTGAATATTCCCGTCACCATTAAGGACGATCAGTCCCGTCCTTTATCTTCCCATGAAGCTCACATCAGATTCAGACAGTTTTACATTCAGGTTTTACTGTTCAAGGACTAGATATTTTTATTCTTACATAAATTTGTAAAAAGAATAGTTTTACTAAGTCAACATATGAGAAGTGTATAATCTTGATATCAAAAAAAGGGACAATCTGAGAAAGGAAAATTATAGACTAACCTTGAGCATGGACGCGAAAGCATCAAGTCGTCCAGCTCTGCCAGGCGGGTGGCAGTGGGCACGGACCAATCACCCATTGTGACTAAGTTGGTTTCATTCCAAAAGCAAAAACAGAAAATATTTTAATTTATTTCTTCCACATTAGCGGCTTAAAGGAAAAGAGGATTTCACTAGGTAAAGAGAAAACATTGACTTAAATTCAGTGCCGTTTTGTGTGGGAAGCTCGTCCCCACCCAAACTCCGGAACGGCAAGTGGGAGCCTGAAGGAACCAGAGACTCCGCAAGTATCAAATCCCACAGCAAATCCCTGCAGTCTTTCTTCCCCTCAAGAATCTGTTTGATTGAGCAGCTGTTCAATCTGTTTGATTGAACAGAATCTGTTCGATATTTGCAGGAGGAATGGGATAGTTCAATAAGACAAGAAAAAGAAATAAAAGCAGACAGATCAGAATAGATAGGCTGCGGCCAAGGACAGACTATCAGCTGGTCTTGAGAAAAATCCGGAAGGGGGTCGGACAATTGCCTGGCGTTTCGCAAGATTACTTTTAAAGGTAGCTCCTTCGCATGCAGAACTCTGGTGGGTGAAACCGTTAAATAACAGCAAACACTATTTGCGGATGGCCAAGCCAGCAAAGGGAACCGAGAGCAAACCTGATGAAATAGATCCTAGTCCTGCGTGTTCAAGCACTTTGCTGGGGTCGACTGGGAGAAGAAGCACGTGAAGACAGCCCAGGTCCGGGGGGCCGTCCGTGTCCTCAGAGGGACTCACGATGCCTCCCGCCCTGCCGAAGCCCTCAGAGGGGCCCCTTGGCCCTGGCCCTGGGATTTCTAAATGTGCCACGTCTCCAAAAGCTAAAATATCCCAAGAAACGTAGAGTGTGGGTCGTGTCCACTCTGATTCAGACTGATGATGAAACGCCCCTCAGACACCGGGAGGTTCTTCTCAGGGCGGACGACAGGACCTTCTGGTGGAGGGAGGCCGCTGGTGGACACGCAGGCAGCCGTGAGCACTGCGGTACCATGGACTCTCCCTGCGGCTCACGGAAGAACAGCACACGCGGGCTCACTCAGAGGGAAGGGCAGGCGGGTGGCGTAGGGTCAAGGGCTGAGCCTGTATCTCGGGAGCCCTGGGTTTCGCCCCTGGCACCACACTGTCCTGAGCACTGTGGGAGGGGTCCCCAAGCACCACCGGATGTGAGTCTCCCCAAAGAGAGAGAAGTATCGAGACTCAGAGAGCTTGCAGGGGAATGAATGTGCAGAGGAATAAATCCATAACCTGTGTATGCACACACGTGCACATACATGCACACACATACACACACGTGATATACTCATACATGCACACATGTACACACATGCACATGCACACACACATGTATCTGCATACACACATGCACATATGCACACACATGCCCACACATACACACATGCACATGCACACACACACGCATACACATGCACACACACAACATAAAAATAACTCCCGAAGCCGCCGGGGCGCAGTGGGCAGTGCTGAGGAGGGGACGCTGCTACTGTTCAAGCCACGGCGGAGAGGGCGGAGCCGCCCCCACCTGGAGACGCGTCCGGCCTGAGCTGGCCGAGTCAGCACCTTGGGGCGAGAGAATGGCCACATCGACGGGAAAATGACGGCTCTGGAAATAGGCTTTCATAGAAAAACCTAATTTGGAATAAAATTTGTGAAAGAGCCTCCTCCCCGGTCGTCATGGAGACGGAGATGCGAATCCGTCTCATCCGTCACAGCCCGCGACGCCCACGTGGGAAATGGGGCCTGTGCCTCCCCCGAGGGCCAGGAGCAAGCCCCAGCTCCGGGGAGGCCCCTCCCCCGTGGCCAGAGCCAGTGTCCCGCTCTGCTCTGTGCCGGGCCTTGCCTGACGGTCGGTGGGCAGGGTCTGGGGCTCCTGAAGCACCGGCACCCCCCGAGCAGCAGCTGGCCCAGGCTCAGCCCCGCTGCAGGCTGGAGCCCGGCCCCCAGGGCACCCCCAGGAGCACAGCAAGCAGTGGGGCACTCTTACACGCACTCACATGTATGCGAAACAAACCACGCACAGACATACCACAGGCTCTCACACATGTGACACACAAAGCACAGCATACACGTCACACATTCTCACACACATGTGACATACAAAGCACAACATATACATCACATGCTCTCACACATGTGATACACAAGCCACACACAGTACACACCACACACTCTCACACACGTGACACACAAAGCACTGCATACATACATACACTCACACACACGTGACACAAAGCACAATATACATACCACACACTTTTACACACATATGACACAAAAACCACACACTCCACACCACACCAACTCTCACACATGCTTTCCATACAGCAGATCGTACACTACTGTCTCTCACGTACACGCTGGTCACATGCACATTCCACACACCACACACATACGCACTCTCACACACATAGCAGGCACACATACCGTACAACCACACTCTCTCACATACATACTGTACACACACACACCATAATGCTCTCACACACGCTCCCACATGCAGTCACATGTGCACCCCACACCCTCACACACACTCACCTACAGCCAGACACCCACATGCATTCACTCACCCTCACACGCACGACACACCCCGCCGCCCTTTCCAGCTCTCTTCCTCGTCCCCACCCTCTCGTGTCTCTGTGTCTCTGTCTGTCTGTCTGTCTGTCTGTCTCTCAGCTGTGCTGTCTGGGCAGGGCGGGGGCCCTGCAGGCAGAACTTCCAGAGCTCGGGTTGTTCCGGAACCGTTGCCCTCCTCACGCGTGCCCCCTGGAGCTGTGACTGCCTCGGATATGGCCAGGAGACGCCAGTGAGACCCACATGTGCCCTGGGGCTGGCTGTCCCCGGCTCTGCCTCCCACGGGAGGCCCCCCAGTCCCTGCTGCCCGTGACGACTGTGTGACCCTCCCCCCGGGCTTGGGGCGTGCCCACTTCCTGCTCCTCAGAACTAGCCTCCTCTTCCGGAACCTTCTGGAACGCCCCTTCTGGAACCTTCCAGCATCCTTGCTGTGGACGGAGCCTGCAGGGAGGCGGTGTCAGAGGGCCGTGATGGCGGCTGGTCCCTGGGGGCTGGTTCCTGTGCCCGGGTCTGGGTGGCGTCTGCTCACACGCCGAGTGTCCGGGGTCTCCGTCCCCACCGGGCCGCCGCGGCTGCGCCCTGCCGTGCCCTGGGGAGCCTCGGGCAGGGTCGTCCCTCCGAGACCCCAGCCCGGCCTCGGCTCCCACAGTCCAGGTGCACCTCAGCGGCCACCAGCCCCTCCAGAGGCCCCCCGTGCCCCCCGGTCTGTGACAGGTGTCCGGCCCACGTCCTGCCCCGGTCGCGCTGGCACCCGAGCGGCTCCGGGACGGGCTCTGCCGCCGCTGGGCGGGCCGCCCCCTTGTCCGGTGGGACCCCACTTCGCGCGTTTGCCAGTGTCCCCGTGCGTCTGGGCTCAGCCTCCCTCCCTGCCTCGTCTCCACCGATGCGGTTCCCTCGCTCACCGCCACCCGCCGGCCCTGCCTGTCCCCTGTCACCCCGAGTGTCCCCTGTCACCCCGAGTGTCCCCTGTCAGTCACCCCGAGGCTTGACCCCTGCTGCCATGTCTCCCGCGTGCGGCCAACTCTCGTGGGCAGGGCAGCGGCAGGTATGAAGCCTTTGGGGTCCATGGGGCCCCCCGGGCTCCCACGGGCCCTGGTCCGGCTGTGACTCAGCTTTGGGCCTGACCCTCGGCGCCTAGTGGCGGGGTCCTTCCAGGAACGTCAGAGCGATTGTCGGACCCCAGTAGAACCCTGAGGCAGGACCCTGAGTGTTGACTCCAGTCAGGGGGGATCTCTGAGCTCGGGAAACCCGGAAACCTGGTTAGTCACATCGGGGCACTCCAACTTTCTAGCTGTGGGTCCTGAGGAAGCCTCAGTTTACCTGAAATCTAGTGGGAGAGAGAGGTGAGTGTGGGAAGCAGAGGTGAGTGTGGGAGCAGAGGTGAGTGTGGGGAGCAGGGGTGAGTGTGGGATCAGGGGTGAGTGTGGGAGCAGAGGTGAGTGTGGGGAGCAGGGGTGAATGTGGGAACAGGGGTTAGTATGGGAGGCTGAGGTGAGTGTGGGAGCAGAGGTGAGTGTGG
This sequence comes from Sorex araneus, assembly GCF_027595985.1. NCBI lineage: Eukaryota > Metazoa > Chordata > Mammalia > Eulipotyphla > Soricidae > Sorex > Sorex araneus. The sequence continues at coordinate 1,604,888 of NC_073306.1, read as the reverse complement.
GGAGCAGGGGTGAGTGTGGGAGGCTGAGGTGAGTGTGGGAGCAGAGGTGAGTGTGGGGAGCAGGGGTGAGTGTGGGAGCAGAGGTGAGTGTGGGGAGCAGGGGTGAGTGTGGGAGGCTGAGGTGAGTGTGGGGAGCAGGGGTGAGTGTGGGGGGCAGAGGTGAGTGTGGGAGTAGAGGTGAGTGTGGGGAGCAGGGGTGAGTGTGGGATCAGGGGTGAGTGTGGGGAGCAGGGGTGAGTGTGGGAACAGGGGTGAGTGTGGGGAGCAGGGGTGAGTGTGGGAGGCTGAGGTGAGTGTGGGGAGCAGGGGTGAGTGTGGGGGGCAGAGGTGAGTGTGGGAGCAGGGGTGAGTGTGGGGGCAGGGGTGAGTGTGGGGGGCTGAGGTGAGTGTGGGGAGCAGGGGTGAGTGTAGGGAGCAGGGGTGAGTGTGGGGAGCAGGGGTGAGTGTGGGGAGCAAGGGTGAGTGTGGGAGCAGGGGTGAGTGTGGGAGCAGGGGTGAGTGTGGAGAGCAGAGGTGAGTGTGGGAGCAGGGGTGAGTGTGGGGAGCAGGGGTGAGTGTGGGAACAGGGGTGAGTGTGGGGAGCAGGGGTGAGTGTGGGAGGCTGAGGTGAGTGTGGGGAGCAGGGGTGAGTGTGGGGGGCAGAGGTGAGTGTGGGAGCAGGGGTGAGTGTGGGGGCAGGGGTGAGTGTGGGGGGCTGAGGTGAGTGTGGGGAGCAGGGGTGAGTGTAGGGAGCAGGGGTGAGTGTGGGGAGCAGGGGTGAGTGTGGGGAGCAAGGGTGAGTGTGGGAGCAGGGGTGAGTGTGGGAGCAGGGGTGAGTGTGGAGAGCAGAGGTGAGTGTGGGAGCAGGGGTGAGTGTGGGGAGCAGGGGTGAGTGTGGGGAGCAGGGTGAGTGTGGGGAGCAAGGGTGAGTGTGGGAGCAGGGGTGAGTGTGGGAGCAGGGATGAA